>NC_056731.1:264582141-264700671 GCF_019279795.1 Protopterus annectens | reverse complement strand
AAAATGGCAAAAAATACACTGAACCAACTGACATTGCCAATATCCTGGCGGACAAGTTTAGTGCAAACTTCACCCCCCCCTCACCCCAAAAAGGGTCTGTGTCCATCCCAGAAGAATGCAGAGCCCCAGACATCACGGACATGCAGGTAAAAACAGCCCTCTCCAAAGCTAAGAACACAGCATCAATGGGACCGGATGGTGTCCCAGGCTGCGTCTTACAGAAACTCCAAAAGGAACTAAACCCTCACCTAAATTCACTATTCAGACTCAGCCTTACCAGTGGCTATGTACCCAAAAAATGGCGTACAGCAACAGTCATCCCGCTCCACAAAGGTGGTGCCACAACAGAACCTGGGAACTATTGCCCTATAAGCCTGACCAGCCTGGTCTGCAAAGCTATGGAGCGAATTATCATGGAACTCATAAACAGAGACATTGGGAAAATCCAGACACTGGACCCTACCCAATCTGGCTTTGTTAAAGGCAGATCCTGCCTCCTAAACCTTCTTGACTTCTTTGAAACAGTTACCAAGGCCATAGATGAAGGGAAGGTAGTCCACACAGCCTACCTGGACCTCACTAATGCCTTCGACACCATTCCCCACTCTGGCATCATAGACAAGCTTACCAGCTTGAACATTAACCCCTATGTCACGAGATGGGTGGCCAACTGGCTCATGGACAGAACACACATGGTCAGAGTTGCGGGTACCATGTCCGACTCTAAACCAGTCACAAGTGGCATCACACAGGTCACGGTCCTGGGACCCCTCCTGTTCAGTATATACTTCTCTGAGGTACAGACAAGCATGGGAGGACTATGGCTGACCATGTTCACAGATGACTGCAAACTGGGGGCCATAATCGACTCTCTGGCTGACACAGACATCCTCCAGATGGGTCTTACAGAGACAGATACCTGGTGTCAAAACCATGGCCTCAAGCTGAATGCCAAAAAATGCATAGTCATCCCCTTTGGAAAAAACAAAGTGCCCACGAATTACCACATAGGTGGTAATCCACTAGGTATGGAAAATGTAATTAGGGACCTGGGGACCCAGGTAGATAGTAACCTCTCCTTTGATAATCACATTGCCAAAGTGGTTAGATATTCCTTCTATGTAGCCACCTAATCACGAAAGGATTCACCTCTAGATCAAGAGAGGTCATTGTGCCCCTCTACTCATCACTCATTAGGCCCATAATAGAGTACAATGCTCCATTTGGTATGTTCCTTAATTGGCACATGCAACAGTTGGTAAGACCACAGAAGTACCTCACCAAGAGGATCATGGGCCTCAAAGAGATGCCCTATGCAGCTCGACTAAAGAAACTCCGGCTCTACTTGGTTGCTTACTGTCTGCTCAGAGGTGATCTATGCCTGATGTATAAGGCCATGTACAAACCCAGAATTAATGGACATGCTCCACCTCAAGAAAAACAAATCTCTTAGAACCACAAACTCCAGAGAATTAAACCTCAGCAAAGCAATAAACAGGATGTGCTGGAGGGATAGATTCCTGTCCCAGAGAGTTCCTCGCACTGAAATAGAATCCCAGTTGATGTTAGGCAGATCCCCTCGCAGACTCTCTTCAAGAGGAATCTTGACGAGTGGATGGGAAATTGTAAATTTACCCCTGGGATCACTTCAGTGGCCCTGCTAGACAGAGGCCCAGGAAACTAATTTAAAAGGGAGGTGAAAGCCAACACATTCTGGCTAGGCTTATAAATGCCCTTGTGCAGATAGCCTAGTACCTACCTATGAACCTATGAACCTACACGCTCTAGGGACCTAAACCTTGTCACCACAATAAACAGAACATGCCGGAGGGATAGATTCCAGTACCAGAGACTTCACATACTCCAGAATAAACTATCTAGCTATTTCAAACTAAGCTCCTCATTAGCACTCTTCAAGAAAAATCTTGATGATTGGATGGGAAATAGGAAATTCAACCTGGGGATCACTTCTGTGTCTCTGCTCGACAGTGGCACAGGAAAATAAATTTCTTGGGTGGCAAAAGCCAGGGTACCTTTTTGGCGGGGCTTATATAGGCCCCAGGGCCGATAGCCTAGTACCTACCTATGAACCTATGAACCTTTGAGCCTTGCCTAAAAATGTAATATGGGGACAGCAAGAGCCTTGGCCAGTATTCAGAAGCATAGGGGCAACAGGTGCAAACCATCTGTAGCAAAGCAACAAGGCTTGTCTATCATGTCATCACAGGCAGACAGAGATAGGATCCCCTTTGAATGACACCAGAAGCTCAGTCAATTGTCAAAGTTTATCATCTTTCTGTTATATTGCAGAATCATGTAGGTGAAGATAAGATGCTACTCAAGGTTTGACCCTGTGTGTGCCAGCATGTGGTGCATCAACCCATATATGATATGGTCATGGCCTATGCATACAATACACTCACAATACACCTAGTATGATAAGCCTGCTGAGGTTAGAAAATGTGAAAAAAACCTTTGTGCAGGCTGTCAGCAAGTAATGTCTGTATTGCACCCTGTAACTCCATATTGCTTGCTGAAGTGTAAAGATGTACTTAGTTTGGATTAAGAACACCGCACTTGCCAACTGTGTGTGTTTGTGTGTGTGTGTGTGTGTGTGTGTGTGTGTGTGTGTGTGTGTGTGTGTGTGTGTGTGTCTGTCCCTGGGGAGAGAGCAACCTCTTTGGAGACTACTCACACCCCTTAAAAGTGGTATACTCATCTTTGTCAAGTCTCATGATGTCACCATCCTACAAATATATCTGTGGAAAAGCAAAATCGCAGTAATATGTACAGCGTGTTGTGTAAATGCATACTGCTGTAGTATCATAACATAGTTAGGTAGGGGTTTGAATCCTGCACTTGCCAAGTGTGTGTGTCTCACTGTAAAAGAGCAACCTTTTGAGAGACTACTCAAACACCTTAATAGTAGTATATTCATCTTTGTCAAGTCTGATGATGTCACCATCCTACAAATATACCTGTGGAAAGATGAAATCCCAGTAATGTGTATAGTGCATTGTGTAAATGTGTACTGCTGTAGAATCATAATGTAATTTGGTAAGGGTTTGAATCCTGCAGTTGCCAACTGTGTGTGTCTCCCTCAGGAGAAGCAACCTTTTTGGAGACTACTCACACCCCTTAAAAGGGGTATACTCATCTTTGTCAAGTCTGATGATGTCACCATCCTACAAATATACCTGTGGAAAAATGAAATCCCAGTAATGTGTACAGCATGTTGTGTAAATGCATACTGCTGTAGTATCATAATGTAGATAGAAAAGAGTTTGAATCTAGCAATTACTGACTGTGTGTGCCTGTACTGCAGGTGTGTGACACCGTTGGCCAATGTGGAGTTGGTTTTGATTTTTCTAGTGTATGACATATCAGAATGACAACAGTATGTGCATTACACATGTAAGGTAGCTGTGGGGCAAATCCATATACATACATGTGACCTCAACTATTTCATAGGTGGGTACTCTGCTTTCTCCATGAACGCATGTGTTATCTTTGCCAGAGCGTGCTGGCACTTTCCAGACCTTAGGACACTTCTGTATGCTTGTGACAAGCTTAGCCACTGCAGTGATCCCTGGGCTAGTCTTCCATTTCACATCCACTCATCACGGTTTCTGTTGAAGAATGTGAGTGAGGGTTTATGCTTGAAGTATATTTGAAACCTGTTCCAAAGCAAGCAAAGTCTGGCAAAGATGACTAATCATTACAGCTGTGCAACAACCTCTGGATCTGCATGCAAACCCTTTATTGCTTATGTGCTCCACAGGGATTTCCAAAACCTTTTGGTAATGTGATTATCAAAGGAGAGATGACTTAACACATGGCTCTATGTATACATTAGTACCTGTTCCACATTTTGGGGGTTACTACCTATGTGGTACTCTGGGGATACTTTGTTTTCTAAAAGTGGATAACTATGCTTTCTTTGGCTTACAGCTTTACAGCATGAGTTTGACACCAGGTATCTGTCTGTATGATACCCTTTTGGAGGATGTGTGTCATCTGGAGAATAAAGTATAGCCCACAGTATGCACTGTCATCAAACGTGGGCAGACATATCCCTACTGTGTTTGCTTGTACCTAAGAAAGCTATATGCCAAACAGGAGTGGTCCCAGGACTGAGTGCAGGTGAATACCACTTGTTACTGGCATAGAATAGTACATGGAGGCTGCAAATGTTACTGTGTGTCCTACATCTGTGCGTCATTTGTCAAGCCATCATTTAACAATCATTTATGGTCAGTCTGTTGAGGTTATGTATAATACCAGTATGTGGGATGGGTATGAATTGCTGGTGAGCTATAGCTTGGCTGTGTTGACCTCCCCTCCCTCACCTATAGCCTTATTGACTGGCTTGAAGTCTACTAGGTGTAGGAGCCATGATCTGGCCTTTAGAGAACCTAAGTGGGTATGGTGCAGTGTTTGCAGGTTCATAATGTCTCTGTTAATGAGTTCCATAATGTTGTGCTCCATAGCCTTCCAGACAACATTGGTCTGGCTTATAGGGTGAGAGTTTCCAGGACCTGTTGTAGTTCTACTCTTAATCAATTTATGTTAACATTTGTACTGGGTGTGACAAGGGTGGACAGGTTTAAGAATAAGTATATTAGAGGGTCAGGCCAGGTTTGAAGGTTAGTAGACCATGCCAGATAGGCAGGATTAAGTTGGTTTGTACATGTGCTGAGGAGGGATGCACAGTATATTGTGAAATAGATGCTAAGGATGAAGCCACCAGGTAACAGGAAAAGAGGAATGCCTAAGATGAGGTTTATGGCTGTGGTGAGAGAGGACATGCAGGTGGATGGTGTGATAGCACAAGATGCAGAGGCCAGGAAGAAATGATGTACTGTGGCGACCCCTAATGGGAGCATCCGAAAGGAGAAGAAGAAGAAGACGTTGTAGCTCAACCCTTGCGGACTGTGAACACCATTACCGTGTGTCATTCCACAAGTATGTAACCTGTATAGAGGCTGCATCTGGACAGAGCATTTAGGTGAGTTGTGACTTCATATGTCAGCTTGTGTATGACACAGCCAGGGGCACTGTCCAGTACCATTGCCACTGTGGTGTGTACTTTGTTAAAGAGATGCTTTAACTAGAGTGTCTGTGAATCATCAGGTTTTACATTCATCAGGTCTGGAAATGTGGCCCTTGTGTAATGACAGGGTGGTGAAATCTGCATTCAAACTGTCTGACAAGGAATTGGTAATGTCAGTCAGATAAGTGTACTTTGTGACCATTTACATTAACTGTGACCCGATCTGAGATTTCCCCTGTAAATTATGAACAACACTGAAGAAAGCTTTAGTGTTGTCTTTGGAATCCTTGCCATTTTATATTTTGAAGCTTGCCTTTTATGTTTATTGAGGGATTGTATTTTCCCAATGATACTGACCAGAGAGGTTATCCCTTCTTGGTATGTAACTCTTTTTTGGTACAACTTCACACCTTCTATTATATATTTAGTTTATGGCAGGGGTCCATGAGACTAATGCACTTTTACTGTATAAGTGAGAATTTCTTGTGTTTGTGATAGCATGGTCCATGCAACTCTGTAGGTGAACAGTGTGCATTTATAAAGGATTATGCAGCTGGGACAGTGTTAACCTTAGTAATGCAAACCAATGACAGATAGCAACAACAGCATCACCCACAGCAGAGTGTCAACCCGTGTCATACACACACTTGTACTCAAGTTCCAAAATGTGTGTAGTACAATGCATACTGGCCACCAATAGAACGTATGGGGTGTTACCACTGGCCAATACAGGTCTCTCTCTCTCTCTCTCTCTCTGTGGATTTTATCTTGCTGGACTTACAGGGTTGCTGTGTACATGTTAGTTTATCAAGGCAAGTAGTCTGTCATCGTAACTCACAACTGTGGACCTATCCACATGGTAGCCAGAGAATAGCCTGTTAATTGTTGTCTGTGCACCACACAGGTCTTTTCAGCAATAGAGCAATGGCATTCTTACAGTTGGTTGCTACTAGTACATGGCTACATCCATTTGTATTTTAGTGTTGTATTCCTACATAAGGGTATGCTTCTGAAACTCCTTCCAAAGCTATTTGCACAGTGTGTAACAGCAGAAAGGCTGATATGCCTCTGTGTTTCTGCCTCTGCCAGACCTCTCAAACACTCAGGTACATATTTGAACAGACTCAGGGAAAAGTAAGGAAAAAGTCAGGGACACCATTAAAATGTTAGAGCCATTAAGTTGAAACACTGAGAGAATCAGAGCATATGAATTAATACACCTTTTCTGAAGTAAAAGAAGTATTTAACTCTTAATTATTGTCATTATCCATTAAGTGTAATTCACCACCTTTCTGGCCAAAGTCAGTAGTTTTAGGAGGGATTCAGAGGGACAGAGCTAAAATTTGTGTCAAAGTCAGGGACATCCCTGAAAACCTGGGACAGTTGGGAGGTATGGCTTCTGCCCTAAACAGATATGCAGTGTTTGTCCTGCTGTGATACTGTGTGGGGTTGTAAAGTGATGGTGTAACATTATTTCCTGCTAGAATGGCTGCTTCTCTTATCACAGTCATGTAATGTAATCCCACAACAACTGTTGGTAAAGATCCACAGAACAAGTTGCGTGGTATGGCATTCCTATTTTTCCTTTACATTCACTCAGTCTGGTGCATGATATATTTATTTCAGCACCAACGTGTTGTATATCTACTGTGGCTTAGTGGTACTTCATGTTGTGTAGTGTGTACAAGGTAGAGGGTTTGAGATTGACAGAGGTGTTTTATTTTGCTCCTGAGCAGAACAAGGGCCCTCACATACAGAGTGACTAAGGCACATTTAAGCAGTTGTAAGTGGGTTTGCATGATGCTTAGCTATGCTTAGCTAAGCACAAACAAGCACACACCCGCGCCAACCTGCTAACCACTGCTTAATAGTGCTTACTCCCGCTAACCCCCGCGCTCATTTCTTTGAAAGAAAAGAAAAATGGGGAGATAGGAAAGTGGTGAAAAAGGGGCACAAAGAGGGAAAGACAATATGGAAAGTAGCTCGGGATGTGCAGGACAGGTGTAGGGAAGGTCCATAGCTGCCCATTTCTTTAACAGCAACAGCTGTGCATATGGAATACATTTGGAGGTAGATATGAAACCTTCAACCCCTGAGAGAGGGGTGAGGACAACAAAGTATGTTGTAATGCCAATTAAATTACATTTTATGTATCCAGTGGACATGTGTGCAAAATGGGCAGCTATGTATGGGGCGTAATTTTTTTTTTGGGAGCAGACTGCCCTTTTTTTTCAGATGAGAGTGGAATGTGGGGTAGGGGAAGTAGGTATATTTGGGGAGGTAGGTTGTGAAGGTAAACAGACAAGGCAAACAAGATGCATACAGGGGCGGTATATGACACGTGGTGGGTGAACACCTTTGACGGGGAGGGATGTTTGGAAATCGTAAGCCCATGAGCCCACAGATGGAAACAGTGGGACTGAGGTTCCCCACCCATGGGCAGTCACAACTGCACCTTCACAGCCCAGAGGGTGGCTGTGCTGGGGCTGTGTAAGAGGGGCAGGCTGACCCGGGAGTTGTGCCACTCGTGCCTCAAGCTGGCGTATAGGTTCTGCAATAGAACTTTCAATCTCTCTATGCACCACAGCCCGGACCGTTCGAAGGGTGATAGGTGGCCCTCCTCCACCCACGCTTGCATGGGGGGGGGCGAGCCCCATCCCCTGCAGAGCTTCCACCCAAAGGTGGCACAGGGCCAGTGGAGGAGGAGGTCCCAGGCTGGGCACCGGACTTGCTGGTGCCAGATGCCATGGCCAGCTGAGGTGGGACAGGTGGGTCTGGTGGGACTGGCCTTCCCATACGAACTATGTTTTGGAGGGTTTAATAAAGATATAGGTTAGTTACAGTCAACAGCATTCCCAATTAGTTATAACAGCATGCAGAAGTATTCCCATTAACCCAACACACCAGATTTTCAACAGTTGAAAAGCAAGCATAACACATGCATATATAGAACAATAGTGGACATTACAACAGCATGCAGGTTGAATTGATGGCAACAGGCCACCAATATTGTGGTATTTTAACAGGTTACATGCATAGAAATAAATGCAAATATTTATAAACCAATAGGACATATGTCCCAACAAATGTTTTGAGATTAGACATACCGATTGAGGTGTGGAATTGCATTTTTTATGCACATACAGTAGGGTGGAAAAGGATAGCTCAGTTAGCAACTTATATATCCTTCTAGTTTTCACTACATTCCTATTAACTGCAGTTATATGTCCCTTACATGTATTATTACACTACCCAATGTCCTTATATTGTGCAATTGGATTTTGCTAGATCATTATATACATGAGCTGTATCTTACATACAAACAGTCCAAGATGCAGATGTTACTGCTACATATTTTGAGAGTTGCTCACACACACTACTGCTAAGATGGTACACTGACAGCTCTACTTTCATATAATTATCTAGATATGTTCAGGTGAAAGTATCAGTTATATGTTAACAGCTCCCTACATTTCTGGCAGCACACTGACATTTCTGTGGAACAACATACCAAGCTACTCATGTGCCAGATTAACCTGTACATGCTGGGCATGAACCAGCAGTTGAGGGCTGTAAATATGCATAAAAGCTACTGGCACTCCCTTCATCCATGTTATATGGGCCTACCCAAGTGTGGGTTAACACTGCTTAATACAACAGTACTATTTGTAAAATGCAACAGTACAACAACATATAAAAAAAATGACACAGACGCACTCCAGGAATTATACATTTATTAAAGGATTATTACACCTTTATTTATTCGGTTAAAACACTTTTTGAAGGCTCTCTCATTTATTTTATATAACAATCCATGCAGAATAATTACTAACCTGCCTGATGATGCAGCCTTTTCAACCTATCTTCATGGACTTGCTGATTCATAGCCCGGACACCTGCAGCTGTGAAGTAAATGCAGTGATATTGAGACATACCTATCCATAGTATAGACAAGCATAGCAATTCTTAACTACTTAATTCAATGGCGACTTAGTACTGGGGCATTAGGCATTGCATGGGACTGCTGGATCCACTGGTCCAGTTGATCTTCCTTACATCACTTCAGGTCAGAATAATGGTGCCTGACCTGCTCACCAGTCCGAGGAACACCAGTGGCACTGGTGACATCATGAACTAGACTGTTCCAGGCCTCTGTTTTATATTGGGTGCCCTGGTACTGGCCCTGCAGGAGTCTTCCTCATGATTGTGGACAAGGAGCCAAAACATTACTTTGGTCTCTTCAATGCCCTAGCGTTGCGCTCAAAATCGAGTGACTTCTCCAACACCGGCCATGCTGACTGAAGAAGGGAGCTACAACCAGTTATGGCAAGTATTCCAGCCTGTGGAGCTTAAATATGCCTCATTTCCCGCACTTATTTGTGACTGGCCAGTTTTGAAAAAACTCAGCTGTAGGCACACCTGCTTAGCTGATGTTAGCAATGTTTAATATTCCTTTGATAGATAAGTGCCTGTTGAAAGTGCATGGTTATGAAATGCTGTCATGGTTTAGTGGTTATGTACTGTGACTATAGTGCACATTATCCTGAGTTTGAGCCCTATCACTGCTTTTTATTTTCCTACTGGCCAGACCTGAATGGTTACGGTACAGTAAAGGAGGTGTGGCCGTGTTTAGCCAACTTTGCTCAACTTTGCCTGACTTTGCCCAACGTTGCCTGACGCTCTGGTTAGCGCGGTGTGCGGCTACGCATAAATACGTTGTATTTGCGCTGGTTAGAGTGGAGCACAGCTTGTTAACGCATTGCTCAGCTATGAGCAATTGGTTTTAAATATGCTAAATACTGCTAAAATGTGCTTAGCAGTGCTTTATATTGCTTAAAATAAGTTACTCATGCCTCAGAATGCATAACCATTTCACCTTCATATATCGTTCACTACTGCATATAACATTTGAATGCTTTTTACAAAACTTATACATGACAAATTTCAGGAAATATTTTTGTATACAGATTTCCAACACAAAACAGAACATGCAGTAGTGGGAATCGAACCGGGAATGCCTCCTCTTTGTGCAAAGACTCTAACCACTATGCTATCTTGCTTAATTTGCATACACTTTTCTTATTATCCTCTTCATTGTCTAAGCTGCTAACTGTAGCTAAGCAATGGATAATCCTGTGCAAACACGTGCAAATACGGCAGTTATATCGGAAATAAAACAAAAAAATATATACATTTCTTTTCATTTTTAAATTTGTACGAGGTTTAACATATGGGGGAGTGTAGTGTTACAATGTACTCATGTGAGCAGACTCGCTCATGTAACTCGACATTTCTTGGGTTTTGTCAGTGCAGAGATGTGGATTTTTGGACTGCTCAGCAGTCCGACATGCCCCCTACACTCGCCCACGCTCCATGTAAGCTTTAGAGTTGAGGCATATGCATGGCGTGCTGCCGTCATACTCTTAGACTGGCGTTTCCATGTAAGACTAATCTAGTCTTACACAGAAGATTAGTAAATCCTGGGGATTGTGTTTACTTTTATTTATTTATTTTATTTAATATTTAACTAGGGTAAATAACTACCAATTCAGTTTCAGTCTGGGAAGTTACAGAGGTGATAAAATGGTAACAAATACTAGGAAAATGCACAAAGATTATATTAAGACATTCAACCTAAGAATAAAGTTATAAGCAAGCTTATAATATTGAGAGGAATATACATGTAAATAATATGCAAGTAAATACAAAGTGAACAAGAGAAAGGGGCAAGGAGATGTTAGGTAATTATTTAGAGAGTGCACACAAGGAATAAGTATAAGCACATTAGGGAAAAGACGAAGGCAAGTGTAAGACTGGCAAAGATGGCGGGTGATTGTGGAGTGGGGATGGAATGGTTAGAATGAAAGGTAAAAATGTGGACAGAAGACAGGATATTTGGTCAAAAGGGTGACATTGACATTCGGTAAGAGATGGGTCTTCAGCTGCAAATGGAATTTTGGGTAAAATGGTGTTTCTTTGATGTCAGCAGGGATAGCTTCCAGACTTTAGAACCTAATGAGGAGCAGTGGTTTGTACAGATGAGTTTTTTCTTAAGGGTTACAGTGAGAGTATTGTGAGACTTTGGCCTATGAGTGAGTAGGAGGATATTTGTCTAATACGTTTAGATGTTAAGGAAGGGTATTATTTTTAAGATGTTTGAATAGCTGTTAGCCTAAATAGTAGATCAATCCTTTGATTTACAGGAAAACAGTTGCAGACATGTTCTTTTTTTGGGTGAGGGTGTAATAAATCTGCACATCTTGTTGGAGATTGGATATGTGCCAAGTTTCACTTTGAAGCAGAAGCTACTAGAAGCAGGCCATGCTATGGTTGGGACAGAATAATGCTTTTTGCTATAACTGTTATGATTTGGTTAAAAAGAGTGAGATTCCGTTAGCCCAGAAAAAAGTAATTAACTTTTTTTTTTCTTATATCGGCAAGACAGAGGGTGAAGTTTAAGGATGGCTTGAGCCATATGACTAGGTGTTCGAATACTCAGTAGGGATGTTGTTACTGTCAAAGATTTGTAGTGTTTTGGGAGTTTTGGAGAACTTTGGCTTGGTCCCAAAAAGCACAGATTTTGTCTTCTTAGTGTTGAGTAAGATCTTTTTGTTGTTGATTCTCTTAATTACTGAGAGGAAGTCTGACTGGAGGCTTTTGTGAAGATAGGTGAGGAACTGATTTATGCAAAAAAAGGTACATATCATCTGCGAAAAGTAGTAGGGGTATGAGAGATAGGTCAGAGGGCAATTTGTTTATGTGAATAGAAAACAGAAGTGGGATGAGTAAGGATCCTTGTGGAAGTCCTTTATATGACTGAGCGTGAGTGGAGTGACCTTTGATAGAAAAGTGGTGGTTGTGTAAGCAGTTTTAAATAATGTTAGGGGGTATTGGCTGATGCCGGTTTGAGCAAGGTGATGCAGCAGTATTCCATAGTCAATCAGACTGAAGGCTTTGGTAAGGTCAATGAACTTAGCATCTGTGAGCATGCTTTTGTCCACGTCTAAACGGATTTCATCAGTGAGGAATCATAGGGTGTCATTGTGCTTTGACTTGCTATGCAAAATGCAAAACATTTGTGCTTGCTGCTAATCAGGGATCTGGCAGATTAATCTTGATGAAGAGAATTCCAGGTCATTCACCTTTAAATTTAATGAGTAAAAAGAAAATGCCACTGAAGTGCAAGTACAACATTTTATTACATAAAAAGTCTCACCAGTTAGATGTTTCAGCAGTAACACTACAGTAATAAAGTAGTATTTTCTTAAACTTTATGGCATTTTCTTCTTCTTATTTGTCCTCTTCCTTTTCTTCATCATCTTCTTCTTCTTTATGTATGTTTATTTATTAGCTATTATAGATTTTCTGCTTAAATTAGAGCTGCAGTATAGGTTGCATCAGGCTTATATTCACATTTTCTAAATTGATGTATTTGTTTGTTAACATGGAAGGTTGCCTGGCCCACAGGCCTTTTTCAGTCACAACTTGACCAGTGCTCTTTCCTGGCTAAAAAAAATTATATACATATATATATATATATATATATATATATATATATATATATATAGAGAGAGAGAGAGAGAGAGAGTGGCAGCTCGTACTAGCATGTAAGAACAATATTAAGAAATACCCTTCCACCTACTACTAGCCAAAGCGTGTTTTGATAACTGCAAAAAAGGATAACCACTAAGTCTCCCTCTCCTTGGGATCTAAAAGAGTAGTAACAACTATTTATTAGCTGGGGGATTTTTGACATAATGAACATGTCATTATTTTTGATGAGCTTATTATGTATGCCTGTCTCTTTAAATGTATTTTTATATGTATTTTAGATCCTACTCATCCTGTCTGTCCAATCAAATGGAAGGGCCCTTGAGCTACTTATCAGATCTAAGCTGGTAAAATTAATCTTCCAGCCTCAAGCCCCTTTAAATCTTGTCTTCCCATAATGCACTAGTGTGTAGCAGCTACCACAGATATCATTTGTGACTGTAGCACTTGGACAAAAATTTTAACACCTGAAAGCTAAGTACTCCTTCTCATAGTTTTTGTTGAAGTTGCAGTTGATTGTTACTATATTATTTTATTACTCTTCTTCAAATTTCTCTGCAGCTTCATAACCATTTTTTCACTGAAGGAAAATTCTTCCTGAATTTATTTTCTTTTTGTTTCCTTGGCATGGTGCAGTCTTTGGTCTGCCATCCCCATCTCTCTGTTGGATCGCCTCATTGATTTGGCCATTACAAGGTTTTGGCAGGAACCCTATATCTGAAAGTCAATACTCCGCAAGCCATACAAGATGCTCAAATATCTCAAAGACAGTCATGGGCCAAGATTCCTGTGTTAGATTCCATTATTATCACAGTGTTTACTAAAACAAGAGCTGACAGAGGACACAGCTTTTGTTCATCTGCCCGATAAGGAGTCTAGCTCCATGGATATGTTAGGAAGTGGGCATATGCTTCAGGGATTTATGCACTTAGAGCTTTGAAGTATGCAACTCATATGAATGGTCTCCAGACAGATCTTTTTCAGCAGGCATTAGCCTCGCTGAAAAGACCACCCACATCAGATTTTATAAAATAACCGGAGACAGCTCTGGGCATGATATTCAGTATTATTCATCTCTTCATGAGCTCATGCAATAATACAGTTGGTCAGGCATGGGCTGTGGGAGTAGCATTACTATCAGGTATCAAACCTGGCTTCAGCTTTGTGGCTTTGAAAACAACTTTAAAGTTTAAAAAACAGAGCTTGTTGAGGCAACAACATGACTATAAGAAGCTGACCGTTTATTTAAATAAATAAAAAGATGATGAAAAACAGATACAAAAAACATTTCCAGTAAGTGCTTTCACATTCAAACTGAATGCTTCATCAGACTGTTGAATAACTAAGTTAATTTCCTTTAAATATATTGTCTCTCTCATTATGAAGCCAATCATGTACTGTGCTCATGAATAATAAATCAATGTAACATCATGTGGCTATATAATGATAGTATTACAGTCGTGTTGTTGCCTCAACAAGCTCTGTTTTTTGGATTTGGTTTGGTTGCTGCATTTGAGGCACTTTACCCTTGATTGTGGATTTTCTATAGACAACTTTAAAGTTTCCTTTGCAACTGCCCCTGTGGTGGATCATCCTTGTTTGGTCTCTATGTGAAATAGGAGATACAGACATATGAGCAAGATGGGAAAACACTTTCTGCCATGGGAGTCATGTTTGAGATCCCTCAAAAAATTATATAGTGGCCACCAAAAGGGGCCCAAATTTCTGTGGTTCAGAAAAGCCAATCATCAACCCTTTGAATCTTCTCAGGACAAGGCAGGCTGCAGCAGAAATGGCTCTCTTTAATGGGTGGAGACCCAGAGGGTGAGGTGGTCAGCAGAACCAGGGATACTGTGGACCATTATCTGACAGGCGACTTCACCATTCCTGAATAATTGCCTGACTACTCTCCTCTGGAGGCAGTTGGGGTCATCTGTCCCTCTTTTCTTCTGTCTGGATAAACATCACACAGGGTACATGCGTACAAAGGATAATATGTAGAGGCAATACAATTCCCTTTTCCTAGCCATTCTGGATAAGAAAGCCACCTCCAGATGTACCATCCCCATCACAAAAGACAGCCAAATGAGAAATTATTGCTTTGATTCAGAAAAGAGTCATCTAAGAGGTCTCACTTGATTATACATGGTCAGAAGTTTATCCAAGATTCTTTTTGGTTCTAAAGAAAAGCAAAGACCTCAGGCCAATTCTGGACCTTAGCCAGCTAAACAACTACATAAAGAAGACCCACTTCAGGATGGTCATGGGGCAATCAATTTATTCTTGCCTACAGGCAAATGGCTGGATGTGCTTGATTGATCTCTAGGATGCCTATCTCCACATCAAAATAGCCAAACGATAAACCTATTTTTCCACCTGGTAGTCAGACACTTTGAGTTCCAAGCCCTGTCCTTTGGTCTCACCAATGCCCACTAGGGTGTTCACTGAATGCATGGGCACTGTAGTGCACATCTCTGGTTACAATGGATTTGAGTGTTTCTATATCTAGATGACTGGCTAATAACTGCCCCAACAAAGAAGTCTACTTTCTCTAGCCCTGTCTGTCTTTAGGCATATATATATATTATATATATATAATCTAGAAGAAGTCCATCCTTCAGCCTGCCCAGACAGTTCACTTCATTGGATACAACCTACACACAATTAGCTGCATAGTGCCCCTCCCTCAGGACAGTATCCAGACACAAAGGGATACCATCCAAATCCTCCTCCACTTTGACTGTCCACTAGCAGGCTTGCTTCTCTAAGTTTTGTGGCTGATGTTCTCCTCCACTCTGATGGTGCAGTGGATTCTATGGGCCAAGTGGTATCAGGTTTCACAGCAGCTTTCCACCCCCTTTATGATAACCAACCATTGCAAGGAACACTTATGATGGTGGCTGACTTCCCCTACATTCTTTCTGGAAGACCCTTTATTCTATCACCACCTGCAGCAGTAGTAGTAAACAAAGACATCTCCTCCTTAGGTTGGGGGAGCATTACAAGGTGTGGATGGTCAAAGATTATGGAGTTCTCAAGTACCAAACCTTCCCATCAATATCTTGGAAATGTGTTTAGTCCCCTAAGTATTGAAGGACCACTGAACTTTCTGCTTCTATGGGTGATTTATTTTCAAACCAACAACGTGACAGTGGTTTGTCACATCAACAAACAGGGAGGAACCAGAGCATAGGTTCATAGGTATTTGTCAGGCTAATGACCAACAGGGCCTTTGTAAGCGTAGCTGTACAATCTAACCCAATTTTGTGTCTATGCATCATGGGAGTTTATTATGATGTGTATGTTAATTACACAGTTTCTAGAGGTTATATGGGGTGGGGGGTTGTTAGTTTGAACATTACTGTCTGCCTCTGTCTATCAAAGACATGAAGACCAGAACCGGGATGAACTTCTGATTTCCCATCCATTAAATCATTCTTATCCTTAAATAGGATTAGGGATGCACTCTGCTTCACATGGATGGGGAGCCTCTGAGACGCATATCTGTTTCACCAACATGTCTTACTTATGCCACAAGCAAAAATTAAATTCTTGGAGCTAGTGGTTCTGATGCTGTTCATTTTGCAGATGCACAAAAGGTCCATCAGAGCTGGATCTATAGATTGCCACTCAGTAACCTGTAGGAGACAAAGTATAGAGACAGGGCTTTAAGGTGATCTGTATAAGACAATGTGTGTATATACCCTGGATTTTGCTGGTAAAAAACCTATGTGGGCATTCCAACTGTTGCATCTGTCTGGTCAGGTACATACCGAAGAAGGCATTATACTCAATGATAGATCTGATAAGAGCCAGATAAAGTGGCACTATGACTTCCTTGGACCTGGATGCCATACACTTACGTATAACTTGGGTGACATACAATGATTTTCTTTCTACCTTGACCACATATTGGTCAAAAGCAAAATTACTGCCAACATAAGCTTCCAGACCCCTGACTATCAGGTCAACCATTAGCAGTGTGTTATCAGTGGAGTAATTAGACCAGGAGGCAGTTTTCCCAAAAGACACTATAATGCATTTCTTGGCATTGAGTTTTAGTCAGTGACTTTGCAACAGTCATTTGTCAGTGTTAGACCCTTTGTAAGATGCTTGCATCAGTGAGGAATCTATGATAGCTCCCAATTTGCAGTCATCTGCAAACTTGGTCAGCCAGATACCCTTGACATTAGCCTTTACATCCAAAAAGTAGATGCCAAATAGGAGTGGTCCCCAGCATGAGGTACCCCTCTGGTGACCAGTCCCTTAGAGGAAGCGGTAGCACCGATCTTGACTTCCTGTTTCTTGTCTGTGAGACAGCTGGAAATGTAGTGAGCTTTGTAGGGGTTTATGCCAAGTTCAGTGAGTTTGTCAACTGCACCTGAGTGGGGTCCTGTATTGAGCCCCTTATCCAGGTCTGAGTAAGTGGTATGCACTGTTTCCCCCTCATCCATTGCTTTGGTGACCTTCTCAAAGAATGCCACAGGTTTAGTAGGAGTGGCATTCCCTTGGAAAACCCATACTGGGTTGAGTCCAGTAAGGTGCCTGTGTTTTTGTTGATCATTTCCATGATAATCCACTCCATGGCTTTACATATTATTCTAGTCAGACTAATACATCTGTAGTTTCCAGGGACAGTTGATGGTCCACCTTTGTGAAGTGGGATAGCTGTTGCAGTCCTCCTTTCTAGTGATACAAAGCCTGTTTTGAGACAATAGTCGAAAAGTGACTCAAGTGGTCCTGATAGATCATGTTTAAAGATATTTATCAGGCATCCCAAAATATTGTTGAGGGGCACTGAGGCTGTGTTTTTGGCCTTAGAGAGTGCCAGCAGGACCAGCTCCCTGTTAACAGTTGAGGGATTATGCTAGTAGGTATTTTATGGGGGGGCAGGGGGAAGTGAGCAGTGAAGTTTAACGTGAATTTGACAGCCAGCAAATATGCTACGTCACTCTGCTCAGTGAAGAATGCTCCACTGACCACCAGTTTGACACATTGTTGTGTGCTGCCTTTGATGTTTCAGACACAGCTGTAGATATAGAATTGTGATTGTCTTTAGCCTCCTGTGAGGCTATCTTGACCCTGTAATTGGCTTTGTTGGACTTAATTAGTCCTTGTAGTTTTCTGTTTAGTTTCATTGGAGAGTGTCTATCATTATGGGCTTTGTTCCTCCAGATTTTAACCATGACTTTTTTTCCTTTTGTTATATACAGTGGATATAAAAAGTTTACACACCCCTGTTAAACTGCAAGGTTTTTGTGATATAAAAAAATGACAGCACAATAAATAATTTCAAAACTTTTCCCACCTTTAATGTGACCTATAACCTGTACAATTAAGCTGGTTGCTTAAGTGTGCACACCCTTAAACTAATACTTTGTTGAAGCACCTTTTGATTTAATTACAGCATTCAGTCTTCTTGGGTACACACCTGTCATCAATTAAAGAGTCTGATTAACCCCAAATAAAGTTCAGCTCTCCTAGTAGGATTTTCCTGCATTTACTCAATTGCCTGCTACAGCAAAAGCCATGGTTCACAGAGAGCTTATGAAGCATCAATGGGATCTCATTGTTGAAAGGTATCAGTCAGGAGAAGGGTACAAAAACATTTCCACAGCATTGGACATACCATGGAACACAGTGAAGACAGTCATTAAAAAGTGGAGAAAATATGGGACAACAGTGCCGTTGCAAAGAACTAGACATCCCTCCAAAATTGATGAAAAGACAAGATGAAAACTGGTCAGGGAGGCTGCCAAGAGACCTACAGCAACATTGAAGGAGCTTCAGGAATTTCTGGCAAGTACTAATTGTGTACTACATGTGACAACAATCTCCCGTATTCTCCATATGTTTGGGCTATGGGGTAGGGTTGCAAGATGGAAGCCTTTTCTTACACAGAAAAACATCCAGGCCTGTCTTAAAATTTTCAAAACAATACATCAAATCTCCCAAAAGCATGTGGGAAAATGTGTTATGGGCTGATGAGACCAAGATTGAACTTTTTGGCCACAATTCCAAAAGGTACGTTTGGTGCAAAAACAACACTTTGCATTACCGAAAGAACACCGTCCCCACTGTGAAGCATAGTGGCAGTATCATGCTTTGGGTTGCTTTTCTTCAGCTGGAACTGGGGCTTTAGTCAAGGTAGAGGGAATTATGAACAGTTCCAAATACCAGTCACTTTTGGCCCAAAACTTTCAGGCATCTGCTAGAAAGCTGAAGATGAAGAGGAATTTTACCTTTCAACACAATGACCACAAGCATACATTCAAATCAACAAAAGAATGGCTTCACCAGAAGAAAATTAAAGTTTTGGAATGGCCCAGCCAGAGCCCAGACCTAAATCCAATAGAAAATCTGTGGGGTGACCTGAAGAGGGCAGTGCACAAGAGATGCCCTCGCAATCTTGACAGATTTGGAGTGCTTTTGCAAGGAAGAGTGGGCAAATATTGCCAAGTCAAGATGTGCCGTGCTGACAGCCTCCTACCCAAGAAGACTGAATGTTGTAAATAAATCAAAAATTGCTTCAACAAAGTATTAGTTTAAGGGTGTGCACACTTATGCAACCAGCTTATTGTACGTTTTTTTTTTTATTTTTTTATAGTTTTTCCCCTAACAGATTTGTTTGTTTTTCAATTGAACTATACAGGTTACAGGTCACATTAAAGGTGGGAAAAGTTTTGAAATGATTTATTGTGGTCTCATTTTTTTATATCACAAAAACCTGGCATTTTAACAGGGATGTGTAAACTTTTTATATCCACAGTACTCTGTTAGGTTAGGATTTCACCCTCCTAGTTTTAGTGTTTGTTTTTGCTTACTTCTAGAAGGTACAGCAGCCTCTATATAGCCATTTATATGGCTGTACAGGGTTTCTGTGAACAATACTTCATAAGTTACTATGAACTTGGAATTGGGAGGGGCACTGAATTTTGACAAACTATCGCTTAATAGGATGTAGTTTGCTTTGGAATATTTCCTAATTGTTACAGCATTTGCTACAGTTACTGAGTTGATTTTTATTTCAAAGGAGATAGGTTTGTGGCCCGACCTTACCAGTGAGGACCTGACATGAGGGAGGGCAGTGCAGCACTCTCACATATTGGGGAGTACCAGATCCAGTATATTTGAACCTCTGGTAGATGTGTGGACTATCTGTTCAAGGGTATTTGTGTTAAAGTCCAGGAATCATTTTGCTTGTGAGTATGAGGTAGTGTATGTTTTCCAGTCTAAAGAGAAATAGTTAAAGTCTCTCATGAATAGGATATTTTGTTTAATGGTAACTGTCCAGTAGTTCTAGTACAAGCTATGGGATTCTAGGGATGCAGAGGATGACCATAGCTTGCTATGATATGGTATGGGACTTTGTCTATGATGATTTACACAAGGATAAATTCCAGGGCATTGTCCTGTTTAACCAATGTAGAGTTATGCTCATTGCTAATACAGATTGAGGCTCCATCTTTTACCCTTGTATGTGCAGCTGATAGTCTAAATGTGTGTGTGGAAGACATTGAAGCCTTGCACTGCCGGCATACTTTCTGCATATTTAAACCATGTATTAGTATTGCCATAGATGTCTATATTCTCCAGAGTGAGGAGAGCTTGTAGGATGTGGTGTTTCTTGTTTAGGCTCCTAGCACTAAGTAAAACCTTTAGGTTCCTTTGGGTTTTATTTGCTATGTCAGCAGGTTTGGCAAGTTAGCATTGTCTAAAAAAGGCTCTAAGGGTGTGGATAAAGTTTTAGCCAATATTTGGAAGCCTAGGTGAGACAGACCATCCTTTTGGAAAGCAATGCAGTTTGCTAACCATGTCCTCCCATGCTAACAAATATTGAATCTCCATGGAAATATACCAGAAACTAAACCAATTATTGAAGTCAATCATCTTTTGTTCATACTGTGGCATCATCCCTGATTAAGGTAAAATTCTGCTCAATGCAAGGTACATACCTGACTGAGTCACACATGTTCCAGGGAAATATGTCTCAGGTCATCAATGTCCACATAGATTATGATAGAATCATGCTGATACCTGTGGTGTAGTTACTTGAGTGCTGCATAACTTGGCATATGCTGGCTCCATTTAAGCAACTACATTGTCTTCTCCTTGTTCAGTCTGGTGAGTGGGCATCTGTGTGTCATACAATGGAGTCTCCTATGACACGAGTGTCCTGGATAATGATATATCTTGACTTTGTTCTAGGGGGTCCACTGGGTGTAGGCACATGTGTGGTGTTGCTTTTGGTGAGTGCTTTAGAGATTGCTGATTGCTGGATGCTGTTTAAAGGCTTAGGAGGTCTTTGAAGTTTTGGAAGATTGCTTTTTAGTACCTCAGCATAGGGTAGTCTATGTGTATGATGAACACTGTGTGCTGGATGTAGTGTGAATTCTTGATAACCTAGTTTATATGTGAGATTTTTACACTGAAATTGTGCACGTGCATCTCTTGCATACTGTGTTTGTTTCTTTAAGGATTAAATGCTTATCTGAGAACATAAGACAATTGGTACATTGTACCAGAATGCCCATATCTACCAACCTGGCTTCTGAGACATTTGGAATTTGAATATCTTTGTGGTCCAGACCTGTATTTTGGTAAGCTACTGTAGATCATGGGCTGGGTTATACAGAGGTCTCCTTGGGTAGTTTCTGTGATTTGGCACTAGACTAGGTTAGACTGTGTGAAGATGTAATAGTAGTGCTGTTTAATGCGCTGCAGACAATTTGACAGTTTGTATTAATGGGGCTTTACTTAAGTGCAATACTAGTTTGCTGGGTGGGGACTTAGTATTGGGGTATGTGGAAAACAATGGCTGGGAAAGTACTAAAACAGGTTGCATAACTGACAATGGCAATGAAAGGGGAGTGGGAGGGGCTTTGAAAAGTCAGATTACCATAAGAGGAGGAAGGCAGAGTCACGGTCTTTAAAACCACAAAAAGAGAAAGGAGGGAGGGTTGAAGAAAAATTCAAACTACATCTCTAATCCTATGGTTAGAATTTAATAAACTTTTAGCTTAATATCTGAGTGGGGGGGGGGGGAGAACCCAGCCAATGGAGATGCACAAGCCCATGCATTTCTTTAAGCTGGTCCCAAGCCCGGATAAATGGGGAGGGTTGCATCAGGAAGGGCATCCGGCGTAGAATTTCGACAAATCATTTCATGCAGACACCAGTAAATATTTCCATACCGGATCGGTTGAGGCCTGGGTTAACAATGACCGCCACCAGTACTGTTAGCCAACAGGGTGCTGGCGGAAATTGGGCTACTGTTGGCCGAAGGAGGAGAAGAGGTGGAAGGCATAGCTGAAGGCAGTAAGAGAGGAGAAAGGCTAGGACTGTGGTAGTGAGGGTCGGAACTTTGAATGTTGGCAGCATGACTGGTATAGGGAGAGAGCTAGCTGATATGATGGACAGAAGGAAGGTTAGTATATTGTGTGTGCAAGAGACCAGATGGAAGGGGAGTAAGGCTAGGTGTATCAGAGGTGGGTTCAAATTGTTTTATCATGGTGTGGATGGGAGGAGAAATAGCGTAGGAGTTATTCTGAAGGAACAGTATGCTAAGAGTGTTTTGGAGGTGAAAAGAGTGTCGGATAGAGTGATGTTTATGAAGCTGGAAATTGATGGTGTAATGATGAATGTTGTTAGTGCATATGCTCCACAAGTTTGGTGTGCAATGGATGAGAAAGAAAAATTTTGGAGTGAATTGGATGAAGTGGTGATGACTGTACCCAAGGGTGAGAGAGTGGTGATTGGAGCAGATTTCAATGGGCATGTTGGTGAATGGAATAGAGGGGATGAGGAAGTGATGGGTAGGTATGGTGTTAAACAAAGGAATGCAGAAGGTCAGATGGTAGTGGATTTTGTGAAAAGGATGGACATGGCTGTGGTGAATACGTATTTTAACAAGAGGGAGGAGCAGAGGGTGACATACAAGAGTGGAGGAAGATGCACACAGGTGGATTATATCTTATCTAGGAGGGCCAGTTTGAAGGAGATTGGAGACTGTAAAGTGGTGACCAGAGAAAGTGTAGTTAGGCAGCATAGGATGGTGGTTTGTAGGATGACGTTGGTGATCAAGAAGAGGAGGGGGAGTGTGAGGGCAGCACCAAGGCTCAAATGGTGGAAATTGAAAAAGGGTAATTGTGAGGTGGAGTTCAGGGATGAGTTAAGACAGGCACTGGGTGGCAGTGAAGAGTTACCAAATAGCTGGGTAACTACAGCAGAGCTAGTAAGGGAGACGTCTAGAAAGGTGCTTGGTATCACATCTGGACAGAGGAAGGACGACAAGGAGACATGGTGGTGGAATGAGGAAGTACTGGAGAGTATACAGACAGAGGTTGGCAAAGAAGTGGGATTGTTAGAGAGATGAAGAAAGTAGACAGAAGTATGGAGAGGTGGCGAAGGCTAAGGATAAGGCATATGAAGAGTTGTATGAAAGGTTGTACACTAAGGAGGAAGAAAAGGACCTGTACACCAATTGGCTAGACCGAGGGACTGAGCTAGGAAAGATGTGCAGCAGGTAAAGGTGATAAAGGATAATGAGGGAAACATACTCAAGTGAGGAAAGTGTGTTGAGGAGATGGAAACAGCATTTTGAGGGGTTGATAAAAGAAGAGAATGAGAGGGAAAGAAGGCTGGATGATGTAGGGATAGTGAATCATGAAGTACAATGGATTAGCAAGGAGGAAGTAAGGATAACTATGAAGAGAATGAAGAATGGAAAGGCTGTTGGCTGGGATGACATACCTGTGGAAGCATGGAGGTGTTTAGGTGAAATGGCAGTGGAGTTTTTAACCAGATTGTTTAATGAAATCTTGGAAAGTGAGAGGATGCCTGAGGAATGGAGAAAAAGTGTTTTGGCACCGATTTTTAAGAATAAGGGTGATGTGCAGAGCTGTAGTAACTACAGAGGGATTAAACTGATCAGTCACAGCATGAAGTTATGGGAAAGAGTAGTGGAAGCTAGGTTAAGAAGGGACGTGATGATTAGTGATCAGCAGTATGGTTTCATGCCGGGAAAGAGCACTACAGATGCGATGTTTGCTCTGAGAGTGTTGATGGAGAAGTACAGAGAATGTCAGAAGGAGTTGCATTGTGTTTTGTAGACTTAGAGAAAGCATATGACAGGGTTCCTAGAGAGGAGTTGTGGTATTGTATGAGGAAGTCAGGAGTGTCAGAGAAGTATGTAAGAGTGGTACAGGATATGTACGAGGGTAGTGTGACAGCGGTGAGGTCTGCGGTGGGAGTGACGGATGCATTTAAGGTGAAAATGGGATTACATCAAGGATCAGCTCTGAGCCATTTTGTATTTGCAAAGGTGATGGACAGGTTGACAGACGAGATGAGACAGGAGTCCCTGTGGACTATGATGTTTGCAGATGACATTGTGATCTGTAGTGAGAGTAGGGAACAGATGGAGGAGACCCTGGAGAGATGGAGATATGCTCTAGAGAGAAGAGGAATTAAGGTCAGCAGGACTAAGACAGAATATATGTGTGTGAATGAGACGGAGGATAGAGGAATGGTGAGGATGTGAGGAGTAGAGGTGGCGAAGGTGGATGAGTTTAAATACTTGGGGTCAATAGTTCAGAATAACGGTGAGTGTCGAAGAGAGGTGAAGAAGAGAGTACAGGCAGGATGGAGTGGGTGGAGAAGAGTGTCAGGAGTGATTTGTGACAGATGAGTGCCTGTAAGAGTGAAAGGGAAGGTCTACAAGAGGGTAGTGAGACCAGCTATGTTATATGGGTTGGAGACAGTGGCATTGACAAAAAGGCAGGAGTTTGAGCTGGATGTGGCAGAGTTAAAGATGTTAAGATTTGCACTGGGTGTGACGAGGGTGGACAGGATTAGGAATAAGTATATTAGAGGGTCAGCCCAGGTTGGAAGGTTTGGAGACAAAGCCAGAGAGGCAAGATTACGTTGGTTTGGACATGTGCTGAGGAGGGATGCTGAGTATATTGGGGAAAAGATGCTAAGGATGAAGCTACCGGGTAACAAGAAAAGAGGAAGGCCTAAGATAAGGTGTAAGGATGTGGTGAGAGATGACATGCAGGTGGTTGGTGTGACAGAGCAAGATGCAGAGGACAGGAAGAAATGGAAACAGGTGATCCGAATGGCAACCCCTAACGGGAACAGCCGAAAGAAGATGATCTGAGTGGGGGGAAGACTCAAAGAACAGAGGAAAAACATTATCAGGGTATACAGTAAGGCACTGGAATGCAACTTAAAGCAGATATATACAGCTATTAAAAGTAGTGAAGCACAAATCCTGGAGCAGAATTCACAATACTGACTGTGCAAAAAATATATATCAATATCACTGTAGTAAATGACTAAATGAGACTCAAATCTAGCACTAGATCACAGTCCTGCCACAACTGTGAAAGAACCTACAAGTCTGATTGAGGCACCAGAGTGGGTTCAAAAGAACAAAGAGCTACTCTTTACATGTAATTCTACTTTTGGAAGTAGAAGTGCAGTATAATGTATAAACATTGCTAAAATCTTGCAACAATACACAATTTTCACACAACTGCAAATGAAGCCACAAGACTAAGGTCCCAGAACAAACTAAAAAAAGTGCAAACAGATAACTTTTTTTTGGCCTAACCATGGACAAAAATCCGAGAAGTACAAAAAAGTATTACCACACAGGCCACTTAAAGTGCAGAATTTAAATACTTTTTTTCCCTTCCCATTTGATGAAACACTTGTAGAGCACACCTCTCAGAGTCTTGAACAAAAGGCACTGTGTAGATATATCTCTGTGCTAAACATAGCACACTTGCTAGAGAGGGTTCCAATCAAATAAGGCCAATACTGGAGCTCCAGTCCTATGGTTAGAA
Organism: Protopterus annectens; assembly: GCF_019279795.1. Classification (NCBI taxonomy): domain Eukaryota; kingdom Metazoa; phylum Chordata; order Ceratodontiformes; family Protopteridae; genus Protopterus; species Protopterus annectens. Next base: position 264,675,216 of record NC_056731.1, on the reverse strand, counting down.
CTTCAGAAATGTTAAGCTTAACGTCCGAGTTGGGAGTGGTGCAGACTCAAAGTACAGGGGAAACACCAGTATCAAGGTAAACATAAAGACACTGGAATGCAATTTTAAACAGGTCTGTCCAGCTATAAAAAGTACTGAAGCACAAATCCTGGGGCAGAATTCATAAAGTTGCCACTGCTGCAATCTTACCACAGACTAATGCACCAGACTACCGGAATGCAACTTTAAGCAGGTATATACACTATAAAAAGTACTGAAGCACAACTCATGTAGATCATACTCATTATGCCGAGAAGCCATGACAGCATTGCAGTGGGTGATTGCCTCCCCTCCTGACACAAAGTGCAGCATCTTCTATGCCATTATTTCTCATAGTTTTATAGGTAACTACTAGGCTAGCCACCCTTATTGCACATTTTAAGCCTAGGTAATTGCTCCAAAAGTGATAATCAAAGCCTGTACTTAATTCTTTGAGGTAAACACCTTAACCATTATGCCAAACTTCAACCCCAAAAGTATCTGTAAACTGGATTCAAAGCAACTGTCCTCTTTCACTAAGCTCACTACACTTAAGCCTTGTGCCACAGAGAAAGTTTATAAGGGGATGGAGGCATCCTCTCCCATGTTAAATTCTTCCACTGATGGGTAGTTGATAACAGCACATCTGTTCAGGAATCTATATGTACTTAACATTGAAGCTACACACACAAGTTCACCACTGTGAGATTTGAACTGCCTACCTAATTATAAAATCTAGAGAACACAGCATTAGCTGCAAGCACCAAAGGAGAAATCTTTAAAAAGTATTCATAGGTTCATAGCCAAGTACTACTTCCCTTGTGGACCATTTTATGCCTAGCCAGTTTTCCTTCAAAAGGTGAGAATCAAACCCTGTACCTTGTGCCTTTGAGGTAAACACTTTAACAATTATACCAATTACCAACTCGATGGGTTTCCTCCACAGGGATAGTCCCTGAGAGATGTTATAGTTAAACAATAACCTCCCAGGTTGCTTTATGCAAACAGCCCTGCCCCTGATTCCCAGGTTTCTGCAGAAACAGAGATTTAAAGCCATTGTAATATTCATTGCCTCTTACTGGCACAGGCAAATTTAGTTTCCCCTCTAAGGGCTTTACATCAGGCAACTTCTTGGATCTTGGATCCCAGGTACATTCTGCAATCTCATCCATCCAGGAATCCTCATACAGATCTAAATAGCCTCAGTTTCCATTTGATTTTTCCAATTCCAAAAATAGCCAAAGACTCAACCTTATTCAGTGATGTAATTAAGATCTTATCCACATCCCAGAGGAACCCACTCATAAACTTCAAAGTGGTAAGTGGAAGTGTTTTGCAATTTGTGCATCATCACAAAACGTTGAACATCTCAGTCTGTCTGTTCCAGACATTTTAAGAAACTTGGCATTAATGTTTGTTTCAGGTTCCAGTTTTCTATTATTGCATTGCAATTAGTGGTTATCTCAAATTTTCACTCTGATTGTGAAGCCTGCTTCTCACAAGCTTTACAAAGCCTTTCTCAGAGGAGATTTTTTTCTTTTGTCTTCCAGTTAGAGAACCAGTGCCTCCAAGGGTTCCCAACTTTATGCTGGAAGCTGTAATAAAACCATCATTTGAACCAGCATCTTTTGCATTCTTGAAATTTATTTTCTGGAAAACTTTGCTGGTGGTGGCTAATACATCTGTCAAAGGAGTGTTTGAATTACAGGCACTATCCCATGTTTTTCCCTATTTGGCTTTCCACAAGGACAAGGTATGTCTGGATATCAATGCCACTTTTATGCCCGAGGTGGCTTCTAATGCAAACATAAACCAGACTACCAATTTTCCACTGTTTTTGCCCAAATTATTCCAATAAAGTTGAATATACTTTACATACTTTAGTTTTACATAGGCAGCTGAATTTATACCTGCACAGAACCAAACCCTTCAGGAAAGACTTGCAACTTTCTTTATCATTTTTCTTTGTCTCGATTGTCTAAATTGATCCTTTCTAATATATGTTTATACTGCTCAAGATTACCCCTCGCCATGCAGACCCAAAGCCCATTCCATGAGGTCAATTGGCACTTGCACAGCCTTCTTTAAACAGTCCACAGTTGATAAGATTTGTGCAGCAGAAGCAGCAGGGTCTCCATTACAGACCTTTAATGAGCATCACACGTTAGCTGTTAACTTGAAGTCTAGGGCTTCCTTTAAAGCCACTATCCTCAAAGGTGTTTTTCATGATTCCACCTAAGTGAATAGTAGCTGGGAATCTGACCCATGATTCGGATCAGATGGATGGTATGAATAGAATACAGTAGTTATGTACTTACCATAATGCTGGATCCTTTCATCCACATGCATCTGATATGTTCAAACTGCCATCCAGTAGGACCTAAAGGCAATTTCAAATTATTTCTGCTAATGTGTAGAAAAAAATGCCTTTGTTTCTAGGCAGCAAACTTGTTATATGTAGCCTCACAAAGTAGTGCATTATGTGAAGACAAAATTTAAAGGGACTCTAGGCTGCAGCAGTAGTTTTGCTGATTTGGATATGACAAGGCATCACAAAGTCCCATGAGTCATATTGATGAAATGGTCCAGTGTTATGGTAAGTACACAACTACTACTTTTAGAACATGAAATAATTTTTAAAAGCTGACAAGATCCTTGAAATAATGCATAACAGCTTATGAAGGTACAGGCAAGGAGTGTTTCATAGAAATAAATGTTGTTATAAGCTGACAGAATTGCTTTTGAACATCTTCTACTAAACCAAAAGGAACATGTGATGAGAACCATGGATTCCATCTGATAATAACAAAAACGTGTGACAAGGAAAAGTTCAAACCACATGACAGTGATCATGTAATATGATATTCTGAATTATGAAACTGCTTAATGGAAATTAACTAAGCCTTAAGTTTTTATTATGTGCCAGTTTTGACAGATGCCATACCATTACAAGGATTGCCTCATATATATACTTTTAGATTAATAGAAAAGCTAATAGAATTAGATCATCAGTGAGGTGTGTTTTAATTAAGTACACATTTCATTTTTCTTATTGCAATTTAAGTGTGCCATTGACTCTTTTCCTGCCTCCATATTCATAACACCTATGTAACAGCTGTCTACCAGTGCCTTAAGAATAAAATTCCCTTGTGTTAGCTGTCTAGAAGTATGAACAAGTCCATAGTACCTGTTGGGAACCCTCCATGTTGAGAAAGAAAGATGATGTTGTTGAGATGTGGTATATATGAAACATATAATCTGAAATAGGAACTTCATTTGTCAGCAACCTGTGGGATACGGATCCGATCTCGGATCCGAGCCGGCAACTTCTATCATAGCATAGATCCGAGCTCCTAGCTCCTCCCCCTTACCCATAATCCCCTGCCTGCCCTAACTGACCTCAGATCTAGTTTGCCGCTCTTCAAGCAACAGCTAGGTTCAGAGCTCTTGGCGTTTTGTGAGAAAAAAAGTTTTGTATTTCTTCTTTCTGAGTGACTGATTGTGTGTGTGGTAGGTTTACCCTTACTCTTTTTTATATCTTATATAATTTTAATTTAATTTAAAAATATTTCTCCCTCCCCCGCTGGTCGTAGTGTGTGTGTGTGACTGAGTGTTAGGGGCCTAGTGAGTGTGCTTTTCTACAGTATGTCGGAGGCCCCTAAAGCAATTTTTTCGAAATGCACCGAGTGTGGTCACAAGCTTTCACCAGCTGATGGCCACACTCGGTGCGTTAGGTGCCTTGGGGTTGAACACCTCTCTTCGGGTTGCGCGATTTGCGCGGCGTTCAACCCCAGGGCACTCAAGGATCGAAGGTCAAAGCTAGTTCTGGCGGGCCTTCTACCCCCAGACTCTGCTTCGGCCTCCAGTACTTTGGTGCCCGCTACCCCCCCCCGGTAGCGGTCACTCCTGCCTCCCTTCCTCCGACCGGGACTCAACCTCCCGCTTTGGCTCTGGAGGATAGGGAGGCCAAGAAAGAGAAGCGGTGGGAGAAGCACCTTAAGCGGCGGGCCGAGGACTCCTCATCGGCCCCGCCCGCCAAGAGGGCTTCCCCGTCCAAGTCTTCTCGTTCTCCTCCTCCTCGGATCCGATCCCCTTGTTTCTCCCGGGACCCGAGGAGGCGTGATCCGTCCCGCCGAGGTCATCGAGGCGACACTCCAGGTCTGCCTCGGTGGCCTCGTCGAGGTCCACTTTTAGCATGTCTGATGCGGATATGGACCGGATGATGAGGAGATTCATCCAGGCCCAGATGCAGATGGGAGTGCTCTTGCCTCCCCCCCCTCTGGGGGGGAGCTCGACCCCTTTTTTCGCTCCTATAGCTCCTTCTCCGACCCGCATTCCGGGCTCGGAGCGCTCGGAGCCGAGCCACGTTGGATCCGGGGGTAGGTCGGAGCCGACCGTGCTGGGCACGTCGGCTCTGACTATTCCCTCGAGTTTGTCGGATCCAACCTCTCGGAGCCGTGGGCCGAGCTTCGGATCCGAGGGATTCGGTGTGCTTTCAGCTCCGTCCCGGTCGGAGCACACTGGTCCTTCGGATCAGACGTTCTCGGTGCCGGGTCCGATCCCCGCTTTGGATCCGAGTGGGAGTCGGATCTCGGATCCGTCAGAGAGCGGCTCCCCCTCGGCTTTCGCTGCGGTGGAGAGGGCACTGTCGAGTGCTTCCAGGCCTCCGGTCCTGGCTTCGGCTCCCTCCCGCACTCCTTCTCATCTGGTCCTGGCTCCTTTCACCCGGCCCTCGGGGCAGCCTGCCTCAGCACCTTTAGGAGTTCCAGTGGAACAGGATACAGCCCGTGAGGACTCCTCGGACAGCCCCCCTGAGGAGATTCCCCACAAGGCAAAGTGCAAAAGGAGGCACATGGACTCCCCTGAGAGTCTCACAGAAGATACGGACTTGGATGAAGGGGAAGGCTCCCCTAGATCACCCCCCGAGGATGTCTCCTTTGGAGACATCATGGAAATGCTCAAAATCAGGGGTGGGTGGTCTGCCCCCAAGGCTTCCTCTGATGAGTCCATATTCCTTGAGGCATTTGAGGCAGGACCATCTACCTCTTGGGTGTCCCCTCCACCTGACCCCCTGGTGGATCTCATATCCTCTAGGGCTTGGAAGGAACCGGACACCATAGTGCCGATCCCCAAGCGCCCAGACAAAATTTTGAGCCCCCCTGCAGAGAGATCACATTGGAGCAGAGGTCCCCCTGTGGATGCCATGTTGGTGGCTGCAGCCACCAAGAAAGAGTTGGCTCAGGAGAGCCCCACGGTTCATCCTCCGAGCAAGGAGTCTCGCGCGATGGACCGTCTTGGGAAGCGGGCCTTCAGTTCAGCGACCTTCTCTATGAGGGCCTTGAAATACATGGCACACGTTATTCGGATGCAGCGGGATCTAATTAAGAAATACGCTGCTTCCCCCCAGGGTCCATGTCGGAGGGAGACAAGGATTTGTACTCTTCCCGAATGGCCACCCTCCGCTCTATCTCTAATACCTCTATGCGGCTATTTTCTCATGCTATAGAGGGAACTGCTAGAGCAGGCGGAGTCAGGCTTGTCATGAGGAGACAGGCCTGGCTCCGTAACTGTGACTTCTCGGAACCCTTTAAGGCGTCATTCGCGAATGCCCCTTTTGATGGTTCTGCACTGTTCGGCAAAACCGTTCGCGACACTCTTGTCCAGAGCGAGAAAGACGGGAAGACCTTGTCTGCCGTCAGAGTCCGCTTCTCTGCGCCCCAGAGGTCCTTTTCCAAGAACCAAAAGGGTCAGAAGAAGATGTGGTTCCGAAAATCGCATCAATCTCAGACTGCTCAGGACAACCAGTCCTCTCGTGGCAGAGGAGGACAGGGAGGATGCCGCCCCAGAGGCAGAGGGGGTCCGAGGAATTTTGGGTTCAGAGGACCATTCTCTGAGAGGCCCACGCAGAACCCCTGAGGGGTTTCCCGACTGCTCCACTCTGGAGGCAGTCGGGGCGTCAAGCACCTGGCAAAATGGGAGTCCATAACAACAGATCGCTGGGTGCTTCGTATTATATCCAGAGGTTACCAAATTCCCTTCATAGTCAACCCCAGAATCAGAAGCCTTCCCGACGTCCCACCCAGTCAAAAGAAGGCGGCCGCTGCAGAAATTCAGCAGCTTCTACAAAAGAGCCATCCAGCCCGTCCCCAGATCAAGTCGGATCAGGGTTTTACTCCAGGTTCTTTCTGGTGCCAAAAGACGGGGACTTGAGGTCCATCCTCGACCTCTCTCTCCTAAACCTGGCGGTACCCAAAGAAAAGTTCAATGGTCACATTGCAATCCGTCCTCCCTTATTGCTGGAGGACGACTGGATGTGCTCTATAGACCTCAAGGATGCGTACTATCACGTTCTAGTGGACAGGCATTCCAGGAGGTTCCTCCGCTTCCGGCTGGGAGCCAGTCACTTTCAATTCAGGGTCCTCCCCTTCGGTCTCACCTCAGCCCCCAGGGTGTTCACCAAGGTCCTAGCGGTAGTAGCGGCCCACCTGAGACTCCAGGGAATTCAGGTCTTTCCATACCTGGACGACTGGCTCCTCACAGCCCCAACAAGGCATCTACTTTGTTCAGGCAGGGACTATTTTCTCGGTCTGGCTCCACTATTAGATTAACCATCAACATGACCAAATCCTCTCTCATCCCTACACAGATGCTGGATTTTATAAAGGCAAGACTGGATTCCAGACAGATGCTTGCGTTCTTGACTCCAGATCGGCTTTGGAGCCTGATGTTACACGTGCAGGCCATTCTTCAACGGCAAACTCCTTCTGCGGAATTGATTCTGAGGGCCCTAGGATCTATGGCGGCTGCAATCCCTCTGCTGCCATTGGCCCGGTTGAACATGAGGGTTCTACAGTGGACCCTCCAGGTACAATGGTCCCTGTCTTGCAACCCTCTGTCTCACCCCATTTCCTTAAGCAAGGTTTGCAGAAAATCGCTCCTGTGGTGGCTCCAGTCTCCCAACCTCCACACGGGACGTCCCTTCTCACTACCTCCATCAGTCGACACAGTGACCACGAACGCTTCTCGCCTGGGGTGGGGGGAGCATTTTTCAGGCAGACAGTCCAAGGCACATGGAACGACGTAGAGACCTCTTTGCATATCAACGTCCTAGAGATGAGAGCGGTGCTTTTGACGTTGCAGGCACTACACAACTCTCTTCCGGGAGGGACAATTGCGGTACAGACAGACAACATGTCGGTAGTCTGGTACATCAACAAACAGGGGGGAACCAGGTCTTACCCCCTTTGCCGCGAGGCCATGAGAGTGTGAGAATGGGCGATTTCCACCAACCGCTTTCTCATAGCGATGCACATTCCGGGATGGTCCAACATTCTAGCGGACAGGCTCAGTCGTACTATCCTGACTCCTTACGAGTGGTCTCTCAACCACTGAGTCGCAGAGCAAGTATTTGCCCGATGGGGGCGACCCTGTTGCGATCTTTTTGCCTCTCCTTCAAACACGAAATGCAACGATTGCGCTCTGATCCTCCGGGAGTCCCGAGACTCTCTAGTTCATGCTTGGCCTCCCGGTCTGCTTTATGCTTACCCTCCTCTTCCCCTGATGTTGAAATTATTACAGAAAGCCAGGCAGCTGGGGAGCAAAATGGTCCTCATTGCCCCATTCTGGCCTCGTCAGACGTGGTTCCCTTACCTATGGTCTCACCTAATGTATCCACCATGGATTCTGGATCCCATTCCGGATCTCATCTCTCATCCTCTCGGTCTTCCGACTCTGAACCTGGTCAACCTCAAGCTGATGGCTTGGTTGCTCCAGTTCCACTCCTCATAAGGACTCCCGGGATCTCATCACCAGTCAAAGCCATTCTTGTAGCTGCTCACAAGCCTTCCACCAGGAAGGTTTATCGGAGTAAGTGGAAACGCTTCACCATTTGGGCAGAACACCATCGTTTAGACCCTTTTACAGCCCCAATATCATCGATTCTAGATTTTCTAACCTCTCTCTTTCACCAGGGGGCTAGTTCTTCCACAGTCAAGGTATGTTAGATATTATGAATATAAGGCTGAAATTAATTCTGTTGTAAATATGCTGAAAGAAAAAGCTTGCTTAAATGCAGAAACAGAGTTTAGTAATATGTGATCAGCAACCATACTAAATGACTGTGGCTTAAAAAAATAAGGAACTTACTTATGAGTGTATTACACACACATCAAGAAAGCTGACTTCTTACAGACGTGACAAGAATGTAATCTGCTTTCACTGGACAACAGGACATGCTTTTCTAAGAAAGTTTAAAAATGTGCTTTTCTAATCCACAAGGCGTTTTCTTGAAGACAGTTTACTTATCAGCATTTGCACAAGAACAGATGTGTTAGCATTTGTCATCAAGGCAGTATCTTTCCAAAACCAAGAGGGTGTGTGTTTAACTAAAATATGTATAAAAAGTCTGTATTAAATATAGTTATGTTAGAGGTATGGTAGGGACACAAGTCCTGAGGTAAATGGTATATCTCTCACATCATCTGTACTATATGAGAAGTAAAGTTGGAACAGTACTTTTAAGCTGCAACGTTTGTCCAGTTTGGTTTATTATAAAAAGTTATTGGTTACTGCTCTTAAAGACAGGTGCTGCAAAGTATATTCTCTCATCAGTGTATATTCTGCAAGTTTCTTTGGTAAACAGACTGTGATAATTAGACTTTGATTTCAGCAGCCAGAAAGACTGAGTGTCTAGCACCATATAATTTTTTCAATGGCAAGCTAGCCTGCATTTGAACCTAAAATCTGCATTTGAACCTAATACCTGCATTTGAACTTATAATCTGCATTCAAACACAGGGGGAGTGATGGTAAGCCCTGCAGAGGGTTACTTCAGTTAAATTGCAGTAACTAACATTTGTACGTATGTGTCAATTCTGAACAGAAGTATTCCAGTTTATGCAGCTTGCAGTAGTAAAGTTTTTTAGACGTCTACATCCGGAGTGAGACAGAAGTTCCAGTCGCAGTGCCATAATTTCACTAAAGAAAAGGGGGATATCCACTAGCCCAACAGTCCACTACCTGTTGTGCTTCACCAGCTTCTCAAGTGACTCTGAAAAATTTCTAGCCATCAGCAACAACAGCCTGATCACCTGTTTTCTTGCTAACTGGTAAGACTTTTTTCTGTGTCACATATTTAGTGTGGATGATGCTAAACAGTTTGTATATTCTTACATAGTTTGTATATTCTTAGACAGTTTGTATATTATTAGACAGTATGGATAGTAAATTGCAATGTTGGTATACACAGCATATTAGTAAATGTAAAACCTTAGTAGGGCAGGTTGATAGTAAGGCATTATGCAAATGTATTACAATATTTGACTGGTATCTCAAAGAAAACCATGTGAAATATGACAAATGGTTATTGTGTGCTTCAACAAAAACTGCATTTTGTGTATTATGCCATAAAAAAGTATTGCATAATATTGCTAAAACAATAGACTGTGAAGACAGATCTTTTCATGATAAAGAATTAACTAAGGCTAAAGTGTTTCCATTATATTCAGATGTTAAACAGTTATGTCCTGTCACCACATGTGAGTCAAATCAGTTACTGATAGAACCCTTAGCACATTTTGTTACAAAAAAATGTAGTAAACTTCTAAAAAAGAGACACAATGAGTTCAGGAAGTTTAGACAAGTTATACAAACATTTTTTCAAAAGTGCATAGGAGTTTCAGATTCAGCAGAACAGGTTCCTGAGACATATCAGGCAGACCATGAGGAGACTCTTAAACAGTTACAAGATGAAGAAAATAGATTAGCTGAACTGACAGAGACTGACTTCCTTCATACATTGGGAAAGAGTAAAAAACTACAGCTGATCTGTACAAAAGAAATATATTTTATAATATGTTTGTGTTTTGAAAATGGTTAAGCTTACATGGTAGGATGATAGGATCTGACAAATCATTCTCAAATGTTTAAAACTTCCATTCAATTAAAGCAATGTATTTATCAGTACTACAGTAAAGTAGAGCATATGACTGACACTCTCATAGCATAGTCAAAAGGTAAACAAAACATCCTACCTCTCCACAAAGGAGGCAAAAACACCACTATCTCTAATTTCCGCCCCATAGCCCTACTCTCTCCAATATCTAAAGTTCTAGAAAAATGTGTCCACCACCAGCTTTTACCTTTCCTAACTCAGAATCACCTTCTTATTTCCACCCAACATGGCTTCCGCCCCGGCCATAGCGCCATTACTGCCTTACTATCCTTCCTTGAAACAGTCAACCGAGCCCGAGACTCTGGACTCCTTGTATCCACAGTACTACTAGATCTATCCAAAGCCTTTGACACTATCTCCCATACACACCTACTCTTTCATCTCGCCAACCTTAATCTCTCCCCACATACTCTTTCCTGGTTCTCCAGCTACCTATCTGAAAGATCTCAAGCTGTCAGATGGATGAACTCTACCTCTTCCTTCTTGCCCACACCAACCGGTGTTCCCCAGGGGTCCATCCTCGGACCCATGCTCTTCAACATCTTTATAAATAATCTACACTCTGTCATACCTGACACCACAGTCATCCAATATGCTGACGACTCCACCTTAGTTTGTGCTGCCTCTAACTTCTCTGAACTCCAGACTAAAACACAAATAGCCTTTTCCACCACAGAGAACTGGATGCACCAAAACCACCTCTCCCTCAACTCTAATAAATCCAAAATTTTATTTTTACCCTTTCCAGACATTCCTCATCCTTTGACAAAGATTCCTTCAAAGTCCTCAGCCAAACCAACACTGCTATAGAAGTAGTGCCTTCCGCTAAACTACTCGGCATTACCATAGATGAACACCTAAAATTCGATCTCCACATTCAACAAAACATAAAGAAAACCCACCAAAAGTTAGGTATGCTCTACAGAAACAACCAATTTCTTTCCAACTCCTCTAGGCACACCCTGGCAATTACATATCTTCTACCCTCTCTTCTTTATGGAGCCCTCTTTTAACCAATCTGTCTATTTCCAACATCTCAAAACTTGAAACTTGCTATAATAAGATCTCTAAATTCGCAACCAAATCCAAAACCTCAACTCACCACTGCCTTACCCTTAAGATCTCTAAATTGGCTTGAAATTCCCAACCATCTGGACTACCTCCAACTAACCATTGCTCACAAACTATTTTACCCAGACTCATGCCCTGCCTTAATAAACATCCTTCCACCATACACTCCAAACAGATCTCTGAGATCTGAACACCAAAACCTTATCTCCATCCACAAACCTAAACGTCCTGCCGGCTAACTTCTACTCTCCTTCTCTCTAGGTAAAAAATGGAACTCTCTCCCTCCTTCTCTTAGGACTATACCTAACTCCGAATCCTTCAAGACCCTACTTCTCAAATACCTGTCATCCAAATGGAAATGTTCCTGCTCTCACCAGATATAATTTCCAGGGATCTCTTTCCCTGAACTCTGCACTTCCTGGCCCTTTCTTTCCTCCATGATTTTCCTGACATTTCTAACTTTCTCTTGACTCCAACTTTTTTTCAGTCTGGGGAAAAAAAAAAAAAAAAAAAAAGTTTTTTGGCACATCTATGTATTTTTGTTATTTTACTCTGCACTGTATTGCTTCATTATGTTTGCTCTTCTTGCACATTTTATGTAAATGTATTTCCTGACTGCTTGAATCTTACTCTTGTATTATACCATTAACTTTATGTAACCATGTTTCATTGTATTGCTTGTGGAGCTTTTCTCCCCGGGCCTCCACTGAAAATGGGCACTTCTTGGCCCAGTGGACTTCCCCGGTAATCAAACTGAAATAAATAAAAATAATAAATAAATAAAAATTAAATAAAAATAGTTAATAAGAGTACTGATTTAAAGTCACAAGACTGACGACATGCATGTATTTTCTTTTTATACAACACACAAGAATAACAGGCAGACAACAGCAAATATAAATAATGTAAATATATAAATGTGTTTGTTAAGCTAATATCTATTTATTTTTTACATTTTTTTATAATTGTATAGTAACACCACAACAAACAGTTAAAGTTCTGAATTTTAAAAAGAAATAAAATCACGGATGGTATTAGTCAAACAGTCTTTGTAAAATGAATGTCAGAACAGTTAAATAAATAAAAAAATACTGAAATCAAAAGTTAAAAAATATATATGATTAAAGGAAAAATGCTAAAAAGGGTTAACTGAAATGTGAGCTCAGACCTTCCTAAACTGGATGAATAGTTACAGGAAATGTTGAAAAGATAAGATAAGAAACAAGACTGCTAGACAAGTGGCTTGAGTTTTTCTAAAAACTTATTATTTAAAACATAATTGTTAAAATGTTCACATGCAACACTATTTGGTAATTATAATAAAACATCACAATTGTGCATATATGTCACTGATAAAAAATAATAATAAAAAAAAACCTTAGTTACATCAAGTATAGCCAGCAGATGGGTTATAGTATACATACAGTTCAAATAAAGTATACAGGAGGGTACAAATAACTACTACTAGTAGAAATAGACAGCAAGGGCAACAGAAAAGATGATCATATCAGACAAAGGTCTATAGTTTAATAACCTAATAAAGCAAATGTATAACCAAAGTGTTGGGCTGACATACATTCTATTCTCACAGTATAAAGCAGATAAACAGTGCTGCAGTACTACAGGGGGAGAGGTACTTTCTCAGTTTTACACTGACTGTATAAGCAGTATTGCACAAGAGTCTAAAATAAAGCTACAGAAAAAAATAAACAAGGGTCTGAAATAAAGTTACAGAAAAAAATAAACAAGGGTCTGAAATAACGCTACAGAAAAAAATAAACAACAAGGGTCAGAAATAAAGCTACAAGAAAAAAAATAATATTTCATTCCTTCTTGACAATACTCTTTTAGGGGGGAAGGAAAAAACAGGTATTAGTGCATTAGACATACTGGTAAACTGGATTAAACCTTACAGAATAAGATATTTTACAAGTTAATAGCTATCATAATGGTTATTATTGTATTGTTTAATATTAAATTGTATTTACAACCTGTCAAACTGTAAAGCTATACAAGAGATGGTTTAAAAAAAAAAGAGATGACTTAAAATTGATAACAGCTATACGAGAGAGAGTAAAGATATGTAAAAAATTGAACAAGATTGGTCACTATTTCAATATGTTTTTGGCAATATTAATGCTATTAAATTTGTAAGATTAGACTAAATTTACTTTATAGTCTTTGTGTGTACAACTACAGAAGAATTCAGTACAAATTAAATTAATGTCTAGCAATGAATATGTGTGAAAAACCATGTTTTAAAAAAATTGGGTTCAGGATAGCTGCTAGATTGAAATGCATGAATAGCAAACAGTCTGTGTAAATACATACTGTACAGAATATTTTGTAATAAGTTTAAAAGTAATTTGTCAAGTTGTAATATCACTGGTTTTACCCCAGTAAAATAATTGCTTTCAAATATTTATTATCTAAGCCCAGTTCAGTACTTTACCAAGATGTTAATGGGCAGTTCAAAGACATGACCACAATGTTATAAATGCTTGCAGTAGCACATGGTTTTTGTCTCTTACAGTTAATTCAACAAGTTGCAAAGAGTTAATGAAACAGTTTTAAGTCATAAATTAAATTCTGTAATTGCAAAATAATAAATTAATCAAGTTAAACTAAAGCAGACACAGCTCATAACTAATAAAATATTTTCACAGTATGGTCTGCAAAATAAAAAGTTGTTAAATACATTCAGTTTGGTAGTAATACTTTAATATAATTGTATTAACTATGTAAAATTGCATTTTGATTTGTTGTATCAAAAGACTATATAATGTGATCAAAAATACATATCAGTATAAAATGTTTTAAGTATATTTAAAAACAGAGGGAATTGTTAGATATTATGAATATAAGGCTGACATTAATTCTGTTGTAAATATGCTGAAAGAAAAAGCTTGCTTAAATGCAGAAACAGAGTTTAGTAATATGTGATCAACAACCATACTAAATGACTGTGGCTTAAAAAAATAAGGAACTTACTTATGAGTGTATTACACACACATCAAGAAAGCTGACTTCTTACAGACGTGACAAGAATGTAATCTGCTTTCACTGGACAACAGGACATGCTTTTCTAAGAAAGTTTAAAAATGTGCTTTTCTAATCCACAAGGCGTTTTCTTGAAGACAGTTTACTTATCAGCATTTGCACAAGAACAGATGTGTTAGCATTTGCGTCATCAAGGCAGTATCTTTCCAAAACCAAGAGGGTGTGTGTTTAACTAAAATATGTATAAAAAGTCTGTATTAAATCTAGTTATGTAGGGACACAAGTCCTGAGGTAAATGGTATATCTCTCACATCATCTGTACTATATGAGAAGTAAAGTTGGAACAGTACTTTTAAGCTGCAACGTTTGTCCAGTTTGGTTTATTATAAAAGTTATTGGTTACTGCTCTTAAAGACAGGTGCTGCAAAGTATATTCTCTCATCAGTGTATATTCTGCAAGTTTCTTTGGTAAACAGACTGTGATAATTAGACTTTGATTTCAGCAGCCAGAAAGGCTGAGTGTCTTAAGAAGACTTCAAATCCCACAGCAAGAGCAAGAAGCAAGAAGCAGCAGTAAGCAGATCTAAATATTTTTTCAATACCGACCCAGCTGAGTATCAAGAGCCATATATTTTTTCAAGGTACAACTGGCATCAATCTCATACTACCATGTGGGGCAAGAGTCTGGTCCTCTTATCACTTCCAAACTGTGTAAGACCTTCCTCAAGGGTACCTTCCTCCTTAGGCTTCCAGTTAAAGAGGTGGTACCTCCATGGGATTTATCCTTAGTCTTGCAGGCCTTGACTGGTCCCCCATTCGAACCGGCGGCCACGGTTGATCTAAAATTTCTCTCTTGGAAGACAGCCTTTTTGGTGGCCATAACTTCAGCCAAAAGAGTATCGGAATTGCAAGCCCTTTGTGTCAAACCACCATATCTGGTTTTTCACCCGGATAGGGTTTACCTCAGAATCAACCCGTCCTTTCTACCTAAGGTATCTTCAGAAGCGAATATCAATCAATCCATCAATCTCCCAGTGTTTTTCCCCAACTTTCATAACAAAGGAGAGTACAAACTACATTCCTTGGACGTACATAGACAACTACGGTTTTATATCCATAGAACTGCTGATCATAGGCAATCCAATCAGTTGTTTATCTCCTTTGCCAAAAGTAATTTCGGAAAATCAGTTTCTAAGGTTTCTCTCTCTCGATGGATCTCGAGTTGTATTCTTTTAACATATCAGAGCTCGGGGAGGCCTGCACCTCAAGGAGTCCATGCTCATTCTACTAGGGCCGTTGCCACTTCTGCGGCCTTTCAAGCTAGGGTTCCACTGGATGACATTTGTTCCGCAGCCACTTGGGCTTCATCTCACACCTTTATCAGCCATTATAAAATAGATGTTGTTTCCCGAGGTAGAGCGTCCTTTGGCTCTGCGGTGCTCCAGAATATCCTTCCATGAAGGCCACCCAAGACTTAGGTAGCTGGGGACTCTGTCCCACAGGTTGCTGACAAATGAAGTTCCTACTTCAGATTAAGTTATGTACTCACCATAACGTTCCATCTGAGTAGGTATCTTCATTTGTCTGCAACCATCCCCCCCTCCTTCCCCCTGACCGATATGATCGTTCTTGTGTTATTAGCATATGTTCCCATTGGGACACCTTTTATCTGTTGTGCTATGGGGCAAAATTGATCTGAGGTCAGTTAGGGCAGGCAGGGGATTATGGGTAAGGGGGAGGAGCTAGGAGCTCGGATCTATGCTATGATACAAGTTGCCGGCTCGGATCCGAGATCGGATCCGTATCCCACAGGTTGCAGACAAATGAAGATACCTACTCAGATGGAACATTATAGTGAGTACATAACTTCTTATTTTCCAAGGACACACAACTGGGGGCAGCTGTGGAAAAGAGGATGTGAGAAACCAAACAGCAACAATACATAAATCTCGGTGAACCTAAGGAAAAAGAAACCCAAGAAAAGATGCAGCAGGTGAAGGATTTCCAAAAAAAGGAGGTCTGCCCAAAGACAGAACACATTTTAAGGATCAATGGACTTGTACAGCTGCTTTTAATTAATTCTACTCTGACTAGCCGTTATTATACTATATGAACTGCTAGCCACATAAAACTAATACTCAGTGATACATAAATATGTAGATTTACTTTGGAGCATCAGTACCAACAGCTTATCTTTTTTACCAGCATACAAATGATTACTGCAAGAAAACATGAAGTTAATGAGAGACATTTTCTACAACAATTCATTAACAGGATTGTATACAGAAAGATTAAGGTGAAACATGTACATTTCAAGTGACAGCCTGTTTTGACAAAATCACTCCTCAGCTACAAAATGTTTAATGAAGGAATGAGACAAAATGTACGAAGTGCATGATCAAGTCAAACTTTACCATCCTTCAGATCTTAAAATAAGTAAACTAAAGGCACAACAGTTCTGTTGTATCAAAGTAAACATTGTTACAACTGTAAAAATGACAGGAGGAACTGTGAGTTCCAGTAAGTGATGAGGAAGCTTAAACTGCTGGAAAGAGCAACGAGGAAGGGTAACATATATGAAAGGACAAAATAATAAGGCATTGCTCAGCATCTGAACAGCACTGCACCATCTGACGTCAGAGAGGAGGACTATCTTCATGAAAAGCTTCAGAGATGCATAATTATCTATGATTATCTTCGTGATGACAGATTGAGTTGATTTAAGGAGCATGAGTTCTAAGATCTATTTTTTATTGCATCTGCAACATTTACAGCACAGAAGTGTGTCATACATGTGTTTAACAAGAAAACAGATGCTGCCTACTTTACCAGAGTACAGTTGCATTTTAATATGTTCATATGACAGACAAAATGTTGCTTATTGTTCTGTAACTTCATTGTTTTATGAAGCCAGAATATGGTAAAGAAATAGATACTAAAAAAAATAGTTGGATCAGTATGTCCTTGCAGGCAAATACAATGAAAAATAGATGTCTACACGGCTGAAACAGTAAAGACAACTTTAATACTAAGTAAAAACAATAAAACAGGTGGGCACTTTTGCGGTGTTCTGCTTCTTCAGACCATAAAAAACAATAACAAATAAAAGTATTTAAAACATATGGCATCCATTCAAATCAAGATTAAAAATCACATGGTCTCAATTAATGCAATAGCCCTCTCCTCTTAAGAACAGGTTTTAAAGGTACAGCATTATTGAGTCCGGGGGATGTTCACCCTTAAGTCTATAATCCACCATAATTCCATGTACTCAATTCTATTCACAAGGTCCCCTTCTCTAATTCCATTATCCACCTTCTGTAAAACCAAAAACTTAAACATATAAGTACTCCCTGACTCTGATACATGTTTAGCTAGTGCACTACTTGGTTTGTTGATGCGTATATCATTAACATGTTCTAATATTCTTTCTTTCAATGTCCAATTTGTCTTTCTGATATAAAATCCTGCACACACTGTGCACTGCGCCCAATAAACCAAATTTCTATCTCTACAATCTGCATATGTTCAAAAATATATTTCTTGCAGGGATCTGGGGTGTGCTACACTTGTCACAGACCAAATATATTTACATGCTGAACAATTTCTGCATGCAAAAGTACCTCTGCACTCAGAGTACAATCTAGCCACACTGGGTTGTTTATAACAAAGACGTTGTTTTAATGACCTAATATTTTTATACGTAAAATGGCGGACTAGCTCCAACTACTTCACTGACACCTGGGTCTGTCATTAAAATGGGCCAATTCTTCTTTATCACATCACACACTACATTAATACTGCTAGAATATGTAAGCACAAGCCTACTGTTATTGTGCTTATCTAGAGATCTCCCTTCGACCATCTGTACTGCATTAAACTCAGAAAAAATGGTTTATTGCTATCTCCTTCAACCATCCTGGCTTCAGTAATAGCATGTTCTATAATTCCTATTTTATAGCCTCTATCTAGCAACTCAATACATAGACTGTCAAGTGCCTTTTCTCGCTGAATCTCATCAGTATGTAATCTCATCACTCTAAGAACTTGATTCTTTAATACATTCTTAGAGACATGTCTGGGATGCATGCTGGTGTTATGCAATATACTGTTCTTTTTGCATGATTTCTTATATATGCTGGTGAACAGTTTCCCTAAGCCATCTCTGGCCACTGACACAGCCAAAATATCAATATTTTCTAGAGTAGTGGGGAGTGAACGTAAGAAAGGTGGTAGTTCCTTATAAGAAGTCAATGAACACTGATAACAAATTGACATACCCTTGCCAGACAAAGAAAATAACATTCACGAAACGTCTATAAAATTTCACATGCGCCTGAAACAGCATGTTATCAAAAACAAATTGCTTCTCCCAGTGGGCTAAAATAATATTTGCAAAAGAATTTGCACACGGCGTACTCATAGCAACTCCTAATAGCTTTTGGAGAAAATATTCTGAATCAAACACAAAAACATTGTTCTCCAATATCAGCTCAAGGAGTGTACATACTAAGATTACTTTCAAGTTAGAAAAAGTACTCACAGAAGTCAGAAACATTCTTAAATATTCTATCCCTACATCATTAGGGATTACCGTAAAAAGTGAATTAACATCCAACGTCACAAAGACCATATTATCCATATTACCAGAACTTTTGTACCACTGATACAAATCCTTTAAAAAAATTGCTTAGTATCTTTCATCACAGTAGTAATGGTATCTAGAACTACCCTGAGCTGTTTCTCAACATATACAGATATCGGCTCTGTTATCCATCCTCTGCCTGATACGATAGGTCTGAACGGTGGGTTCACTAAATCCTTATGTATTTTCGGTAACCCATAGATAACTGGCAATTTTGGATGTTCAGAGATGCATAATTATCTATGACTGTCTACCTGATGACAGATTGAGTTGATTTAAGGAGCATGATTATCAAGATCTATTTTTTTATTGCATCTGCAACATTTACAGCACAGAAGTGTGTTATAGACATGTATTTAATAAGAAAACAGATGTTGCCTACTTTACCAGAGTACAGTTGCATTTTAATAATATGTTCATATGATAGACAAAATGTTGGTTATTGTTCTGTAACTTCATTGTTTTATGAAGCCAGAATATGGTAAAGAAATAGATACTAAAAAAATTAGTTAGATCAGTATGTCCTTGCAGACAAATAGTCTGAAATGGGGTAAGAATTCATTGTGTAAGATAAGGGAAATCTGCTTGTTTTATGATTTCTGAATTTGAGCTTATTTCCAGTTCACTCTTACAGAACAGAGACTTTTACTAGAAAAAAAAGGAGAGAAACTAAACTTTTGCTACAAAGCTTTTAAGGTGTGCTTTTTTTACTAGGTAACTGTAATGAGCTTCTTCTTCTTTCGGCTTTTCCCGGTTAGGGGTCGCCACAGCGGATTATCTGTCCGCTCATGACTGGCAGTAGAGTTTTACGGTGTCAAGTTGCCAGCCCAGTGCCCAACCTTCCACAGAAGGCACACACACCACACACTCACACCTAGGGCCAATTTAGAGTGTCCAATCCACCTACAGCATGTCTTTGGGATGTGGGAGGAAACCGGAGCACCCAGAGGAAACCCACTCGACCACAAGGAGGACATGCAGACTCTGCACAGAAGGCACCCCAGCTGAGGATCTATGGACTAGAAAATT
Organism: Protopterus annectens; assembly: GCF_019279795.1. Lineage (NCBI taxonomy): Eukaryota > Metazoa > Chordata > Ceratodontiformes > Protopteridae > Protopterus > Protopterus annectens. Next base: position 264,655,501 of record NC_056731.1, on the reverse strand, counting down.
AAAATTGTATACAGGATGCCATTTGAGCTTTAACAGTGATGTATGCTTTCGCAATGACTACAGCATAAATTGCTTGGTATTTTACTTAGACTAAGATAAATGTCAGAGGAAAAAAAACAAAGGATAAATCTGCATACCTGACAATTAACAAAGGTATATATATCTTAAATATGGACATCAACAGGTGAGACAATATTATGTTTCATAGGTTACTAGGTTTGCAGTCCAGGGGACCACTGAGGGACCTACTCCAAATTCCCAGTTGCCCCAAGCACTGTCTCATTAAGAGACTTACTCAAGTTCACAAAATAGGCAAATTAGGACTGAGGGAATCAAACCCTGTACCACCGAAACTACAACTCACAGCTGTAATACCTTAAAACAACTGCCAGACATGTCACTTTTCTTTGCAATGTATAACAGTTGGGCTCATAAATACATTAAGAAATTGTTAACAGTGCGTGCTACAGGAGTTCATTTTTTTTTTGTAAAGACAGAGTTGATTGTGCATAGGAGAATGAGAGCTCAACCTTCTACCAGACATAACTGCATTACATATATATTTCATTAAGTGGTACAGTAAGGAAATTGTAGTTCTATAATACCTGAACACAGTAAATACACATCAGACCCAGCTTCATATAGGCCCATTTCAATCTTAAACGTCACTTATGAAGTGTATGTCTATAACAGATAAAAGAATGGCAAAAGTGTTACCAGAATTTGATAGATATGGATCAATGTGGTTTTCTGGAGGGGAGGTAAACATCTGATAACATTAACAAAACAATGATGATCAAGAGGGAAGCAGAATATAAGAAAATACAACTGTAATTAGTGGGTCTTGATGCAGAGAAAGCATTTGCAGAGTAAGCTGGGATTTTATGAGTAGACAATGGAAGCATTTGAATTCCCTGATACAATTATAAGGTAGATTTGTAGGATATATGAGGGATCAAAGGCAAAAATCAAAGCAGGAGGGTTCTTCTCCAATAAGTTGTGTTTGAAAACAGGAACCGGTTAGGGGTGTCCTCTTTCCCCTTTGCTATTTGCTTTATATTTAGAGCCACTGGCAAAGAAAATAAGGGACTCAGAAATTCAAGGATGTAACAAGTATGGTAATCAAGAAAAGTTGGCCTTATTTAAAGATATTATTATTTTGTACCCAATAAAACCAGAAACGGACATCACAGTATTGTGAAACATACTGAGACAGTTTCAAGTCTTTGCAGGATATGAAATTAAGATAAAACTAAGGCTATAACTGTAAATTATAAACTAAGGCTATTGCTGTAAATTAAGTACCCACACATGAATTGGTTCAGCAATACACATTTATGTGGACAAGATAAGCTGAAGTATTTAGGAGTATGAATTAAAAAAGATTCTATTATAGCATTAAGGGTATGCAGGAAGAGACTAAACAAAAGATAATACAAAAACTGAGAAATGGAAGTTCTTGTTTATGGATATGGATAGTAAGAGACAAGCAGTATAAATGATTTTAGTCCCTTTAGTTTTATATACAAGTCAGGCATATTTTTATCAATCAGAGGAGACAATGTGGACATAGATGTGGCTATGGCTGACCAAGTTTGCAGATGACTGCAAGCTGGATGCTGTCATCAATTCCTCTAGTGATGTGGACATCCTCCAAGAGGGTCTCACCCAAACAAATGACTGGTGCCAGAAACATGGCCTCAAACCGAATGCCAAAAAATGCATCATCATCCCTTCTGGGGAGAATGACATCCCCACAAATTATCAGATTGTTAATAAGGCACTAAGCATGCAATCAGTCGTGGCACCCAGGTTGATAGCAAACTGACTTTCGATCACCATATTGCCTCCATTGCATGGAAAGCTTTCTACATAGCCCACCTCATAAGTAAGGATATCTCATCCAGGGACAAGGTGGTCATAACATCCCTGTATTCTTCCCGTATCAGACCCATTATTGAGTACAATTCCCCTTTTGGCATGTACCTCACAAAGCACATGCAGCAGCTGGAGAGACCACAGAGGTTCCTCACCTGGAAAATCCAGGGCATCAAAACATCTACCCTACACAGATAGGCTAAAAGCCCTGTCCCTCTACTCATTCTTCTACAGACTCCTCAGAAGTGACCTCTGTCTGGCATACAAAGCCATCTCAGACCCCACCCTGATGGGACTGCTGCATATCTGCAAGTCAAGCTCCACTCGAGTAACCCACACACGTGACCTCAACCTGGTCTGTGGCATCAATAGGACTTGTTGGCGGGACATATTTATGTCCCAGAGACTCCCCCTTTTGTGGAATAGACTCCCTCTCCACATAAAGCAGAGTACTTAAAAACCTTTTTATGCGCAACCTGGATAACTGGATGGGGAACAGAAAATACACACTTGGGACTCCACCTGTGTTTCTGCTTGACAGTGGCATAGGGTGCTGACTTGTTGGAACATGGGCTAAATTCTTGGCTAGGCTTGTTAGGGCCTCAGGGCCAATAGCCTAGTAACTTCCTATGATCCTATAGTTAAAAAAGAGTTGAAGGAATTTATCTGGGAGGGGAAGTGGGCAAGAGGTAAGTGGGATAAGTTGACCTTTCCAAAAGAACAAGGTGGTTTAAGATTACCTGATTTGAAGGGATATTTTAGAGCTACACAATTAAGGCTGATATGCATAACACAAGACGAAAGCTATAATTCAAAGTGAAAAGGGATTATGATGGGGGGTGTTCAAGAAATAAGAGAGTGAGATTTTGGATGTACATCCTTAAAGAGAATAAAACAGCCATGCAGAATATTATATACATAAAGTAGCAGAAATATTCTAAGAACTAAGCCAATATGAGAATGGAGAAGAGAGATTCTGCTGATAGGAATGACTGCAAAAAGGGGCACAAGGAGTAGGCAAGACAGGGCTGCATTTTACTGGCAAAAACTGGCACAGGAACCAAGTTATCGGGAGCAAATAACTAAAGAGGGAAAGGTAACAGAATGGGATGAGGCCAAGAAGACAAGGAACAAATAAAAGGTTGATCCATAAGAAAACCCTGCCTCTGTGAAGCACCAAATAAGTGGGCTTAATAGAGAGGGCTTGAAGTCCCGAGACCCTCCTTGCAGATGTAATGGCCACTAAAAATATGGTTTTCCATGATAAGAACTTGAGGTCACAAGTTCCTGAAGGTTCAAAAGGACTCGAAGTAAGTTTTTTGAGTACAAAATTCAAATCCCAGTGTGCCACAGGATCCATGACTGGAGGGCATAATAATGTGGCTCCTTTAAGGAAAGCTCTACACAGTCCATGTGCCATAAGGTGAGGCTCATTAGCCAAATGAAAGGTAGAAATAGCTGCCAATTGAACTTTAATAGCGCCAGCTGCTGAGCATTGATGGAACAACTGAGTAAGAAACTCCAAAATGGCAGAGATGGGAACTGTATAGGGATCGAGGTTTCTCTCACGGGCCCAAAGGAAAACCTTTTCCACTTACTGGTGTAAGTCTTTCTAGTTGAAGGTTTGTGAGAAGATGTCAGGAATATGTACAACATCAGGGGAAACGTCATGAAGCCTGACAAGAGATGGAATTGGAGCAGCCAAGCTGTCAAATTGAGGGTGTGGAGAAAGGGATGGAACACCCCTGACGTGTGACAGTAAATCTGGCACTGGGTCCAGAGTCCAAGGTTCATCCATTAGATGAGGTCTGAGGAAGGGGAACCAAATCTGATGAGGCCAGTAAGGAGCAGTGAGAATCATTTTGCTTCCCAAGGATCTTGCATTCTGAATTACCTTCGATATCTGGGGAAAAGGTGGGAATGCATAAAGAATTCCCGAGGGCCAATCGGGAATGAGTGCATCTCTGGGTGCCTCCCCTTTCGGGGGAATCAGGATGAAGTAGCTGCTACATTTGGCATTCAGAGGGGTGGCAAAAAGATCACAGCAAGGATGACCCCATCTGTGAAAAATCTGTTCCACAATGTGTGGATTCAGAGACCACTCATGAGGCATCAGAATAGCCCTGCTGAGCCTGTTGGCTATCACGTTAGTTTTCCCCAGAATGTGCACTGTGATCAGAAAACACTGGGAAGACACTGCCTACTCCCACACTCGAAGGGCCTCTCTGCAAAGGGGATAAGATCTGGTCCCTCCTTGCTTGTTTATGTACCATACCACCGACATATTGTCCGAGTGGATTGCAGTTGTCCATAGAGGGAGAAAGCTGTGAAGTGCTTGCAATGCCAGAAACACTGCTCTCATCTCCAAGACGTTTATATGCAAATGAGACTTGTGTTCCTGCCACGTGTCCTGGACTGTTCTCCCTAGATAATGGCCCCCCACCCTATCTGAGAGGCATCCATGGTCACTGTGGCAACAGGGGAGACTGAACAAATGATCTGCCTGTGGTCAGAAGACTTGACTGGGTCCACCAGTGAAGATCCTGTTTGCATGATTCTGTTATCAGAATGGGGTGAGAAAAAGGTAGATGCTGCAGTGACCATTGGGCAAAAAGTAACCACTGCAGAACCCTCGTGCAGTCTGGCTAATGGAACTAATGTTATTGTAGAGGCCATCGTCCCTAACAATTTTGAGCACTGTCTTTGCTTTTGCATTCCGCTGAGGAAGTAGACTCAAAATTTGTTGCTTGAGATTCTGAATTCTCTCTATGGGGAGGTAAGTCCTTATTGTGACGGTATTTATTTCGGTGCCAATAAAATTCACATGTTGAGAGGGCAACAATGCAGATTTTTGCCAGTTTATTGTAATCCCTAGCTACAAGCAAGTTGAAATGGTGGCGTCCCTGGCCTGTAACTGTAGATTCCTGGTGGTGGCAGTCAGGAGCCAGTCGTCCAGATACGGAAACACTTGGAATCCAAGGCATCTCAAGTGAGTCGTTACCACTGCCATGCATTTGGTGAGCACCTTGGGGGCTGTGGTGAGACCAAAGGGCAGGGCGTGAAACTGATAATGACTGGCCCCCAGCCAGAAGCACAAGTGACTCCTTGATGCTCTGTCCATTTTGATGTGGTAGTATGCATCTTGGATATCTGTGGAGCACATCTAAACATCTTTCTCTAACAATGGGAGTATCGACTGTAAAGTGACTATTCAAAACTTGGACTTCTGTACAGATTCATTCAATTTGCTGAGATCCAAGATGGGTCTCAAGTCCCCTGTTCTTTTTGGCACCAAAAAGAATCTGGAGTAAGTCCCTAATCCTACTTGTTCTGCAGGAACGGGTTGGATGACTCTCTTTATGAGCAACTTTTGGATTTCTACAGTTGCGGAATCCCTGTGATTGGGTGGAACATCTGTGATTCATCTGATCCGAGGAGGGGGAAAAGAGAAGGGAATACAGTATCCTCTGGTAATTATCCTTAATACCCACTTGTCTCGAGTGATATCTCACCAGGCTTCTGGGTATAAGGATAAACGTCCCCCGACTGGCTCCAAAGATGCGCAGTCAGGCCTTCTTTCAGGACTGCTGGTAGGGACGACCACAAAAGGAATCACGGTCTCCCTGGTTCTGCGGGCCTCCCCTGCATCTAGGGCCTCCCCTGTCTACCATTATTTCCTCCTCCTCTGCCTCTGGAGAAGGAATCACCCTGTGCATCCTGGAAAAACCACTGTGACTTCTTGAACCACATTTTACTGCCCTTCTGCCCTTTGGGATAGGGTCTAGAAGGAACATAAAAACGGACTCCCACGGCAGACAGGGTTTTCCCTTCCTGTTCACACCTGGTGAGTGTGTCTTTTACCTTGGGTCCAAACAACGAGGATCCATCAATGGGGACGTTGGTAAGTGTAGACTTAAAGGCCTCTGCAAAGTTACACAAGCACATCCAGGAGTGTCTTCTAAGAGAAACTCCTGAACCCGCTTCCCTATTCGCTCCATCCACTGCATAAGATATCAGCCGCATGGAGGAGTTAACAATAGAATTTAAGGTAGACATCTGCGCGTTAAACTTATCAGACACCACCACAGATACGTTACCTTGTAGAGTATCTCCCAGTTCTTTCAGGAGATCTCTCTGGAGACTAGTGAAGTGAGACAGGTAGTTCAGTGATCTGAGTGTAAACGCCGCTGAAGAAAAGATACGCTTTCCGTACCTATCCATCGTTCAAGACTCCTTGTTCGGTGGATGGACAGTAGAGGACGTTTCAGCAAGTTCCTTTTTGGTGGCTGCCACCACCACCATGGCATCTACTGGCACGCCTTTAGTGAAAACATCTTTGTCCTGAGGTGCTGACAAGAATTTATTAGGTCTTTTAGGAACCGGTTCCACAGTATCGGGAGATTCCCACACCTTTCGACTCACTAGATCCAGTAGCTCGTCAAAAGGTGGAGACACCCAAGAGGCGGAGGATTGAGACCCAAAAGCTTTCAGGTACACTGACTCCTTATCAGAAGGGGAGGTGGTGGGCCAGCCGCCTCTCTTTTTCAGGATCTCAAGGATATCTGTGAAGGAGATATCATCAGAGGACGACATGGGGGACCCTTCTGACTCCTCGAGGTCAGTGTCTGATGCAATGGATTAATTGGGGAAGTCAACATGTTTCCTCTTACAAGTTTTCTTCCGAGGAGGCTCCTCAAAAGGATATTCTGGGGGATATCTCAGAAGACTGGGGACCACTCATGGAGGTTTTCTGAGGCTGCGAGTCTCTACTGTGTTGGATGAGAGAAGGCACTGAGACTGAAGTCGATGCTTTAGGGGGAAGAGTGTCGGTACCCCTGGTCAGAACTGAAGACTTGGACAGAACACTATTCATCACCTCGAACGCCGCCCCTCCCAGCTCTGAGAATGCCCCCTGCTCTGAAGGTGCAGAGGCAGTCCTCGGTGCTGAGGAGATAGGCTTCGAGGCACATGTGGGGCCCGAACTCACCCGAGCCAAAGCACCAAGAGGTAAACTTGGAACCAAAGAAGTTCGGGTCCAAGTGTCCCCCTTGGGCCCGACTGGAGAGCTTAGGACCCTAGACCCCGCGGACAGCACCAAAGGGGTCGGAATGGATATCGGAACTGAGAGACCAACTGAGGTTGCTGGAACCGACCTTTCCATAACAAGTGGCACTGACATCTCTGGCTCTGATGCGCTGGAATGGCTCGGAGGAGGAACATCGACATGGTGTACGGGCACATTAGGATCCAGAGCTGACTGGGACAGAGCCAAACTTAAACTTGCCAGCGCTGAAGCCTGCAGGAGTCTGCGCACCACTCTTTCAATGTTCTCATCAGAAAGGCTCCTAGAGGACCTGGGGGATAAAGTGGGGGACCTAGACTGCTGAAAAATAGGCAGTCTGAGTGTCAGAGAGACTGGACGGAGTTCAGCTGACCGGCTCCAAGACACAGACTCAGTTATCAGCTCCAAAACTCCTGGAACCAAAAACTGATTGTTCTACATCAGAAACCTCTGTCAGCACCGAACTCAGTGGAGCTGAAGAGGATGTAGTCAATTTGGCAATCTTGTCTGGCAGCTCCGACGACACCAAGTGAGTGGGAGACCACTTTTTAGTGGATTTGACTTTTTCTTTTTCGGAAGATGGTGACTTATAATGAGGAAGCCAACTGATCCTCAAAAGAATGCTTTAACAGGCCTTTCAAAATGAGTTTGTTCTTTCTCTCTTGAAGAACACGGGGACTAAAGGCAGTAGACACAAATATTATGCCCATCTTTCAAAGACATTTTCTGGGCACACTTAGTACATTTTTTAAAGCCAGAAGGCTTGTGGTCCTTAGTATCCTTAGACATATCTGTACACTAATAAATACCAATGCCAGAAAGCAAGTAAAGACCAAACAAGAACTACCTCTAAATAAATGGTTAGTTCTATGGTAACAATAAAGACAGACAGACAGACAGAGGACTAGATCCTCTAGCTTAAACGGGCCTAGCCCTAAGAGAAGAAGGAAATAACAGACAGAGGACTTAGGTCCTCTAACTTAAACGGGTCTAGCCCTGGAAGAAGAAACACGAGCAACAGAACTGAGGACTATGTCTTCTAACTTAAATGGGCCTAGCCCTTGGTTAAAAGAGAAAGAAACAACAATTAAGCAATCCTAAAAGCAAAGGAGAGACAAGAGTGATGCAGGGATACACACAAAAAGGCCAACAGTAGGGCAGCCAATCAACAACAGCAAAAACAGCACAAGCAGAGAAAACAATGCCACAAAATGTCTAAAATGTCTAAAACAGACACTGGTTATGAACAATCACTAAATCGGTGAATGCAGTTATTTAGGAAGCTATAAATTGAAAAACGAGTAGAAAAAAATTGTCACTTAGCCACGGCCAAGAAGAAGAAGCACGTCTGAGCTCAACAAGCAGCAAACGAGATCTGGAATACATTAGCGGTGCATTATGGGATACCTCCTTGCCACGAGCCAACCAGAAGATTTTGAGCTAGAGAATTGCTGAGTCAAAGCCAAGGTTCGGCTCCGAACCCAAGAGTAAGAATGAAGGCGAGATAGGACTACAGAACATCAAATGTTATGAGAATGCAATGAATTGCCAGATTTTAAAAATTGCTTACAGAGTACTCTGTCAGAAATATTAAGTGAGCAATTGGGTGTAACTACGGAAATTATTCTTTGGAGCTGGGACACAGGATCTGAATTGCCTAGATATAGCAAGGCCTGGTTACGTTTAATTCCAGTGGCTACAAATAAAAAGCAGTTGCTAGAAAATGGAAATCAAAGTATAAGCTGTTTTCAAGTATTGAATATTGCAACAGAGATAAAAGAACTGGAAGTGGGATCTTTAGAAAAGGGAAGGAAAACTACTTAGAAATAAATGGAACAATACATGCAGAATAATATTCTGGAGGATGAGTGAGATATAAGAGGAAGGCGGAAATTGAGTAATTTACTTAATGTTGTACTGAAGAGGTTTACAAAAAAGAAAAAGAAGTTATGTACTTACCATAATGTTCCATGTGAGTTGTTCATCTTGCCTTCATTCTTTACTGATGGGTTCAGAGACGATCCCTCGGCTCCGATACGGCCAACTGCAAAGCTACAGGTCTTCAAATAGCTCGAGGCCAAGTCCCTATCCTATGATGCACCTGTGAATTACCTCAGATCTTGTTTGCTGTGTATACTAATACCATATGTCATTCTACATTCCTAAAGAAAAGGAAAAGGTTTGAGTAGCCAGGATGGAACCAGCATCTCAGTCATCTATCAGCCCAGGGAGGGATGTAAGAATGAAGGCGAGATAAACAACTCACATGGAACGTTATGGTAAGTGCATAACTTCTTTATATAAAGTTGTTCAATCTCGCCATTCATTCTTTACTGATGGGTAGCGTCCCAAGCACCATCAATCTAGGGTGGCACATGGGAGTATATTTCTCAGGATTGTGGATCCAAAGGAGGCCCTGTCCCTGGAGGCCTTGTCAACTTTGCAATGAGTGATAAAAGTATGTGGTTTTGACCAAGTGGCTGCTGCACAAATATTATCAAGTAGGAAGTCTGGCAGAAAAGGTAGATGATGTAGAAACTTGCTCTTGTTGAATGAGCTTTAATCTTGTGTTGCAAAGGTATATTGGCAGCTGAATAGGCAAAGGTGATACAATCAGATAACCATTTAGACAGAGTAGTCTTAGCCACTGGTCTCCCTTTCCTGGAATCTGAAAATGAAACAAAAAGCTGGTCTGATTTCCTAAAATCTTTTGTTCTATCCCAATAGAATCTGAGCTGTCTGTGAACATCTAGTTTGTGCAGCATATACTCTAAATTGTTAGAATTATTTGGGAAGAAAACTGGCAAATCAATAACTTGGTTGAGATTGGTTTCAGTGCAAACTTTGGGCAAGAATGAGGGATTTCTTCTAAGTGATACTCTGTCAGGGTGAAACATCAAATAGGGAGGCTTGATGGATAAAGCCTGAAGCTCTAACACTCTGCGGGCAGAAGTAATAGCTACCAGAAAGATGGTCTTCTAAGACAAAAATTTGAGATCACAAGAAGAAGCTGGCTCAAATGACAGGAGAATTATACTTGAAAGCATAAAATTTAGATTCCATGGAGAATAGGGAGATTTCACAGGAAGTCTCATATGAAAAGTCCCATTGAGAAATGCTTTGGATAACTTGTGAGACATGATAGTCAAACCTTCAAATCCAAGATGAAAATTAGAAATAGCAGCCAATTGTACCCGAACTGTTGCTGCTGCAGATCCTTCATTGAAAATCGTAGTCAAGAATTCTAAAATGGAAGCCATAGGGGCTTGGTAAGGATCAATATTATTTTTTGAGACCCATATAGAAAATTTCTTCCATTTGCTAAGATATAGCTTTCTGGTAGAAGATTTGTGAGAGGACAAAAGAATCTGTTTTGTCTCACTGGAAAGGTTATGGAACCTGGCTATGATGGGAACTGGAGCAGCCAAGCTGTCAGCTTCAGGGACTGCAGAGAAGGATGAAGGTCCACCAATGGGTGTGTCAGAAGGTCTGGAACTGGGTCCAGGATCCAAGGATCCTCAAAAAGATGAGGTTAAAGGAAGGGGAACCAAATCTGACAAGGCCAATGAGGGGCTATAAGAATGATGGTCCTTCCCAGGGATTTTGCTTTCTGTAGAAACTTGGGTATCAACGGGATTGGTGGAAATACATAGACGAGACCCGGAGGCCAATCATGAACGAGAACGTCCCTTAGGGCTTCTCCCGGAGGGAGAATCAGGGCAAAGTAGCTTCTGCATTTGGTGTTCATGTGACTGGCAAAAAGGTCACAGCAAGGCTGACCCCAACTGCAGAATATCCTGTCCACAATTTCTTTCTTGAGGGGCCACTCATGAAGCAACAAGATTGCCCTGCTCAGTTTGTCTGCTATCACACTGGATCTCCCCGGGATGTGCATTGCCAACAGAAAGCACTGGGTGGAAACAGCCCACTGCCAAACTCTGAGGGCCTCTCGACAAAGTGGGTAAGACCTGGTTCCTCCTTGTTTGTTCAAGTACCAGACCACTGACATGTTGTCTGTCTGAATCGCAATCATACCCAGAGAGAGAGAGTCCTAAAAGTACTGCAATGCCAAATGTACTACTCTCATCTCCAGGACATTGACATGCAGATGTGTCTCTTGATCGGTCCATGTGCCTTGGGCTGTCTTTCCCTGAAAATGCCCCCCCACCCTATCAGGGAAGCGTCCATGGTCACTGTGGCCGCTGGAGGGGGTAGCATAAATGGGGCATCCTATCATGACATGAAGTGAAGTCAAACACCACTGAAGGTCCTTCTTGCAAGAATTTGTGATCATTATGGTGTGATTCATGGGGAGCTCTTGGTAAGACCATTCAGTGAATAATAGCCATTGAAGTATTCTCATGTGCATATGAGCAAGTGGTATGGCTAGAATTGCTGCTGCCATCATGCCTAATACTTTCAGAACGTCCGATGCTGGTGCTTTGTCCTTTGACATCAGGATGCTGACATGTTGACGAAGAAGAGAGACTCTTTCTATTGGAAGCCTTAGAGTAGTGGTAGTGGTGTCCAATTCTGCCCCTATAAAAACGATATGCTGCGATGGTGACAAGGCAGACTTTTCTGAGTTGATTGCAATGCCCAGATGATGGCAGAGTGACAGAGTGGACTCCCTGGCCTGAATGAGTTGATGCCTGGTGGTGGTGGTAAGGAGCCAATCATCTAGGTACAGAAACACCTGGAATCCGAGATGCCACAGGTGAGCCGTGACCACTGCCATGCATTTGGTGAACACTCTGGGGGCTGTAGTGAGACCAAAGGGCAGGGCTCTAAACTGATAGTGATTGGCTCCCAGCTAGAAGCGCAGGTGATCCCTGGATGGTCTGGCCATTTTTATGTGGTAGTACACATCCTTGAGATCTATTGAGCACATCCAATTCCCTTTCCCTAAAAAGGGGAGTATAGACTGAAGCATGACCATCAGAAACTTCTCTTTCTTTACATATTGGTTCAATCTGCTGAGGTCCAATATGGGTCTCCAGTCCCCTGTCTTCTTTGGAAACAAAAAGAATCTTGAGTAAGTTCCAGATCCTGTCTGGTCTGCTGGGACTAGTTGGATGACTCTTTTTCTTAGCAACGTTTGGACCTTTACTGTTGCTTGATCCCTGTAACTGGGTGGAATGTCTGGGATTCGTCTTATGATTGGAGGGTGTGTGGTGAATGGTATGAAGTATCCTCTGGAAATAATACTTTGTACCCAGCTGTCTTTTGTTATATTGAGCCAGGCGTCTGGGTACAAAGATAAGTGACCCCCGACTGCCTCCAGAGCAGGACAGTCAGACCTCCTCTCAGGAATGCTGGTAGGGTGTCCCACAGAAGTAATCTCTGTCACCCTGGTGTTGCAGACCCCCTCTGCTGTGAGGGCGGCACCTTCCATTATTACCCCCTCCTCTGCCCCTGGAGGGGGGGGTCACCACGTGTGTCCTGAAAAGCTCCATGGGCTTTTCAGAACCACATTTTTCCTCCCCTTTGACCTTTAGGGAATGATCGGGTAGGGGTGGAAAAACAGACCCCGATGGCTAACAGAGTCTTTCCATCCTTTTCACATCTGGTTAAGGTTTCCCTCACTTTAGGCCAGAAAAGGGACGAGCCCATCAAAGGGAGTGTTCACGAAGGAAGACTTGAAATGTTCCACGAAGGAACGCAAGCGCATCCAGGAATGTCTCCTAAGAGCAATTCCTGTACCCACTGCCCCACTCATTCCATCAGCTGTATAAGATATGAGGCGCATGGACGAGTTAACGATAGAATTTAGGGTAGAAAGCTGGGCAATAACTTTGTTGGAAGATGCCGCAGCTACTGTACCCTTAAGAGTATCTCCCAACTCTTTAAGGAGATCTCTTTGCAACCTAGTAAAATGGGTTAAGTAGTTAAGCGAATGGAGAGCAAAGGTCACTGAACTGAACATGCGCTTCCCATATCTATCCATAATCCTGGAGTCTCTGTTAGGAGGATGGATAGATGAGGAAGTCTCAGACATTTCCTTCTTGGTGGCTGCCACCACCACCATGGCATCAACAGGAACACCTTTAGTTAAAAATGTTTTGTCAACTGGGGCTGAAATAAATTTATTAGGCCTCCTGGGGACAGGCTCCATAGAATCCAGAGACTCCCACGCCCTTCGTGAGACAAGCTGCATCAGCTCATCGAAGGGCAGAGTCACCCAAGAGGTGGAGGGCTGATACCCCAAAGCCTTCAGGAGAAGTGACTCATCCTCAGTAGGGCTTCTGGACTGCCAGTCAGTCACCCATCTGCCTAAGGATCTCAAGTATCTCAGCGAATGAGATATCCTCAGAGGAGGACCGTGGGGACCCTTCTGACTCATCTAAGTCAGTATCCAATGTAAGAGACTCCTGCTGGTAGTCTAGGTGCTTCCTCTTGCACAATCTTTTCCTGGGAACCTCATCAATGGGGGCCTCTGGTGAGGTCTCAGAAGAGGAAGGGCCAACCATTGGGGCCTCCTGAGGCTCTGGGTCTCTATGCTTGGTCAGGATATGTGATGTAGAAGCAGACACAGACAACTTTGGGGAGGAGGAGGAGGGCAGACCAAGGTTGAGGATGTCCTGGGAGACGTGACTCTCCTCATGGCATCGAAATCACCTCTGCTCCAATGTGAGGGACCCAACAGATCCGAGGAAACCATTGACACCCCTGGCACCGGGACAGTGGGTTCTGAGCCCAAGGTAGGAGCCGAGCTCATCCGAGCCGAGGCCCTGAGAGGCGAAGTCAGTTCGACTGTCCTCCCTGGTCCCAACCAGAGAGTGCCGGCTCCTAGAATCCTCAATTGGCACTGAGGACGTCAGAGTACATGGAGCCGAAGACACTGGAGCAGGTGTCGGCTCCAAGGGTTCCACTAACATCAGGTCCACCTCCTCCACCTCTGAAGAACCAGCATGGCTCGGAGGAAGAATAGTAATAGTCGATGCAATGGTCTTCAGCTCCGAAGTCATTTGGGTCGAAGCTGATAACATTTTGGCTAATGCCAGAGCCGACAACAGCTTCTGTACCACATGATCCAAGTCCAGATCTGACAGGCTGATAGATGATCGAGATGATCTTACTGAAGGTGGTACCGACTGGAGAATAGGACTCTTTGGAGCTTCAGAGACTGGTTCCAAGACAGGGGACTGGCTCTGAAAGGACCAGACTGTTGGCTCCAAAGGCAGTGGAGCTGAAATCGATGGCTTCTTCAATTTTTTTGAGTCTGAAGTCTTGGAAGACTTTGAAGACTGCCTGGAACCATGCTGGTCACTCAAAGCTTCTGAAAGGAAGGCTTCAACAAGCCTCTATCGATTAGTTTCCTCTTCCTTTCCTGCAGGACCCTAGAGGAGAAGGAATGACAAATGGCACAATTGTCTTGCAAATGCAGAGCCCCTAGACAATAAAGACAGTTGATGTGACTGTTTGTAACTGACATTTTCTGGCCACACTTAGGGCACTTTTTGAAGCCAGATTTGGGGTGCTTGTCTTGATCCGCTATAATAAAGTTAGAGATATTTACTGCCACACAAAAAACAATAGTAAATTTTCTCCAAATAGAATGGATAGCAGGTAAGCCTTAATAAAAACAGGCTAAAACACACACACACACACACACACACACACACACACACACACACACACACACACACACACACACACACACACACACACACACACACAATATGTGAAGTCACACAAAGCAGACTATGCCAACAAGACAGCTGCTGAGAATAACAATGTTATCTAAACAAGTAGAGTACACTGTAAATTAGACAGTAACAAAGACTAAGCCTTATAAATACAAAAAGGCTAGACAGACCACACCACTAATCTAAGAAATGTGACAAAAGGTCACAAATAGCACAGCAAGCTGAGAGAAGGAAAGGCAATAAGCTTATCTATATAAACACAGGTTTACTGAACTAAGTCTTACAAAAAAAAAATTCGATGGCTAGACAGACCACACCTATAATAACTACAAATAAATAGGCCAAAAACAGGCCAACTAGAAATATTTGAAAAATAGTAAAAGGAAAGGGAATAGCACACTAAAAGCTATAAGAGCTTTATAGACAAATCTAGCTAACTAACTATACTATCAAAAACTTTTATAGAATTTTTAATGAAAAAATGTTCTTATCTGGCCCGAGCTAATTCAGAACCTCCAATCTGTAGCAATGGCAAACTAGATCTGAGGTAATTCACAGGTGTATCATGGGATAGGGACTTGGCCTCGAGCTATTTGAAGACCTCAAGCTTTGTAATTGGCTGTATTGGAGGGATCGGCTCCAAACCCATCAGTAAAGAATGAACGGCGAGACTGAACAACTTCACATCATATGTGATGTATAATGCATGTAACTTGAAACATGCTAATATGGTTTGGTTTCTTTTATATTAATGTATGTCTGCTTATGTCTTTAGTGATAATTTAATAGAGTTGGTAAAAAAGGTTTAGCTGTACTACCCTCTCACTTCTGTATGAAGCAGTGCTGCTATCCTGTCTATTTTTGATTCAGTAGCTGTAATCATCTCTAAACATGAAGGCATCAAAAAAACTGGACAACAGCTCTTTAAAAGCAGGTGCATCTAGCTAAAAATCTAAACAAGTAATTAGCATAAAATCTGCAAACTTAAAAACATAAACCCTCACATTTGCAATAGGATTATCAGATACCTCAACTTAGAAACACTGTTAAAAAATATATGGATTCTGTGTAATACGTCCTATACAGAAAAATCTTCATTCCGTGTCATTAATCTCTGCTCCCTGAAGAAAGTATTTTATATGGGACTGGAGTTTCATGCATTACAAGTGTGCCCACATCTAATTTTGCAGCAACCTTACCCCCCCCCCCCTTTCCTGAGAGTGTCAGCTGGCAGCAGACTTTAAAGGAAAACTCCGCCCGCTCCTACAGTTTAACTTAATCTTTAGGTTTCTTTTCTCCCTATAATATGATTCCAGCATTGTATAGGTACAAGAAACCTGCTTGTACTTTTAAAAAATGTACTTCCTTGCATTGGAGTCAATGCAGGGGAAAGCCCACCTACATTTTTTAAGCTCAAGTTCTCACATACTTTGCAGAGGAATTCGTCTCCACCTGCATGACATATCATAGACACAGTTAAATCTGTAGTTTACCCTGTCAGGTACTACTGTCAATCTTAGATGGGCAATTAATCCTGCTAATGTCAGGAACACAGCAGCTGATTAAAAAAAAAAAAGAAAGCTGTGGAACTGTTTTCCACTGTTTTTATTACAGACATGAGGAGAACGTAGCACTCCCCTTTCACAGCAAGACAAAACAATTAGATCAGTCAGGGGTTTAAAGGCAACTGTCACCTCTTCTGACAAATTTACATAAGCAGCAACACAGTACTGAAATGCTAAGCTTTAAATGTTGGTTATTTATAATAGTTTATATGCTAAGATAACAAGTGTACTATCAAAGATTTATGTGGCATTTACAGAAAAGTCAGAAAATATTTTTTCTTGTAAAGTACCAGCACATTTACCACTTTCAAGCCCACCCACAAACACAGGACAGAACTGCAGAAAGAAAGAAAGACAAGTGGCAACTCTATCCACTAGGTGCAATGATAATGCTCATAAAAAAGGTCTTTTATGCTTTCTTGTGATATCCTTCCAGAGGGGGATGCATATCTGGTACAGGCAGATCCACGGTTAAGAGATTTCCACTGACTTTGAGACAGTCCTTACAGTTTGTTAGAGTGCATGAGCATTTTGTAGTCCACAAAAGGAAATGTGACCATTGATGACAACCATAATATACAGCTGAATTTACTTTATTATATGTTTACAGTGCTTTTGCATTAAAAACATTAACAAAAGAAAATCAAGTACTTAACTGTGTTTAAATGCACACACACATAGGCAGATGTGCATTTAAACACAGTACTGTATCCCACATATAGTATTTTATATGCTACATAATGTGAGAGTGAGTGGTATGGATGAACTACCACTGCAAGGCTAGCCACCTGGCGGTGTAAACCTTGTCTCAAGATGATTGACACTGTTAAACTGACACCCGACCCCATGTGCAAAATGGGAAAAAGGGGGTTGAGGATAGATGGATGATGCATGGATGGAGTTACACACACACACACAATATATATATATATATATATATATATATATATATATATATATATATATATATATATATATATATATGTGTGTGTGTGTGTGTGTGTTTATGTGTAGACACACACACACTGTTACACAAAAGTTCCATTTCGATTTGTTTTTGTTGAAAGGACATGAAGTACACACACAAGCATATAACCTAGTTCTTCATTTGGGTCTACTTCACCCTGACGAAGGCCGACAATATTGAAGCTGATATTGTCAGCACCAAAATGTCGAAAGTGAAAGTCATTGCGCATGTAAACGGAAATCTCCGTAAGGGGAGATTTCTGTTTACTGCAATGTAGTGCGATCTCGGAGTTGGTATATTTAAGTAGCGGGTGGTTTTGGGGGTGCAGGGGGGGGGCTTTGCCCCCTGCATAGAGCAATTTGTGTTGTGTTTGTTTTTTTTTTTTTTTGTGTGTGTTCAATGTTTGGGGGTTTCAACATTTTCATGTCGATTATTACGCTGTTGATAGTTTGAGTTTTCGACAGCATAATATAAACGCCTCCGTTTTATACACACATGCACATACACGCTCATATGTTTCTGTACACATGTACTTTATACAAATACACATACAGAAACACATACACATGCATACTATATATATATATATATATATATGTGTGTGTGTGTGTGTGTGTGTGTGTGTGTGTGTGCAATATGGGTGTATACAATTTATAATAAACAACATAGCAGAGTTAAGCATTATTAATGTATACATTTTAGTAAATGTTGCTTAATGTTTTACTTGGTCACTGTCACACAGTGACTGTGTGTTTCTCATGCAATCTTGGTCAATGTCTTTACCCCAGTATTTTTTTTCTTTATATTGTTAAGTTCATTTAATACTTGTTATTATCTTTGCCAATGCAGCCCAAGTCTTCCTGGGACCAGTTCACTCTCCTGGTCACCAAAGTATAAATAAATATGAAACAGAAAAAAAGAAGGGTGAACATGACAAATAATTAAGGAACTAGTAAATCACATTTCAATTCTGCATCATTCAGGAGAGAGAAAAACCCTGATGAAGGCATTGGGAAGTAGCAGACAGTCTTAGTTTGGAGTCCTACTACATGTCACTTGTAAATGTACAGAAGGGATCATTTACTGCAGTGAGTTTCCACACCACAGCATGAGTGTTGGGGAAGGTCTTTCAATTCTTTTAGAACAACAAAAAAAATCCCAATACAAAAGCCTGCTATTTAACTACTTTCTTTTGCTGGAAGTAGCTAACAGCTATTTATAGCATAGAAAAAGCTCTTACAGACACATAAATGAGGCTCAGTCAGGGAAACACAGAAGTCCTGCCACTCTATCTCCATGGCATGAGAAAACACCACCACTTCCTTAAGTCTAACATGAGTAATATAAAGAGGAATTGAAATGTATTCTGGGAAGAAGGAATGAAAGCAAGAAAACAATATCACATTACCAAGGCAGGCCCCATCATCTACCATTTTGTAGGAAACATTAAATTTGTAAAACACAGTGATTTTGAGACATTTAAATGGCTCCAAAAACAGATACAACAAAAAATGTTTTTTGAGTTCCAAGGTGGAGTTTTCCTTTAATAATGCTCTCATGCGTGCTCTCACTCAAACTGCCCCATTCCATGCACAACCTGTCCTATCTGCAGTCTGTGAGACATAATATAAACTTGAGTTCCATAATCTGAGAACATATGGCTGAAGGCTGGGACACCACTGGAAGCAGGCACTCCATTTACAAGCTTAAGCTTGATAAACATTGGAATAATGCAATATTTATGAAGGCGGTGTTCGTGACAGGGAAATGTTATGTGTTCAAACTGACCAGTGAAGCTCTGTTATATTGTTGACAGACTGTGCAGCACAGCCTGTATTATCTATAAAAAGGCATTTTCATCCACAAAATGTGATGCAGCAGTTTAATTATTTGCAGCTATGGCTGAAAATCTAGTTCTGTCCAACCTCTCCTACACAATGAATGATGAAGATTACTCTGAGGTCATGGATTTGATTTTACACACACACACACACACACACACACACACACACACACACACACACACACACACACACACACACACACACACCAACTTGTAAGCAAAACCCTTGTTCTTTCAGATAGCTTTGGTTTGCCTAAAAATCCTTGAATCAAGCTCACATCTTAATTTAAAAGAGACTGAATGAATTTGAGAATGAATAGGACAGACAAAGTAATCTATGTAATGAAAATAACCTATTGGTTAAGTAGGGTGAGAACATTAGCCAAGTGACAATATACTTGTCAAAGAAAAGGTGTAAGATTGCCTACGTGCTTAAATTAAAAAAAAGTAAAGGTGAAGGTAGGAATGTTTGATCTTGCAAACTCTATGCAAACACAAAAGCCCAGTCTAAATTTAAAAAATGGTTATTTTACACTGTACCCTGTTTACTGTATAATATTTAATACTACCACTGGCATCTAT
This sequence comes from Protopterus annectens, assembly GCF_019279795.1. Classification (NCBI taxonomy): domain Eukaryota; kingdom Metazoa; phylum Chordata; order Ceratodontiformes; family Protopteridae; genus Protopterus; species Protopterus annectens. Next base: position 264,635,955 of record NC_056731.1, on the reverse strand, counting down.
ATTCGGTTCTGGGTCTAATGTCAATGAACTGTAGGATGATTCTACAAACAAGTGTGCCACACATTGATTAATTCCTTTGTTGTTGTCTCGGGAGTGTTGTCTCAGAACATTCAAATACAAGTAGCAAATCATCACTAGCTAAAGTAGCAGTAAGTCACTAATTATACAACACTGTAAAGTATTAATACAACTATCACAAAGATAAGTCTATTACAATATAGTAAACTGTTCCCATCATAAGTATACTACATCATCATCATCATCATCAATCCCTTTATCCCATTTTCTACATGGGGCTGGGGTGTCTTGTTAACTGTCGCCATCTCTATTGATTCAGTGCCACACTCCTTCCTCCTTCAACACTCATGCTTTAATGTCACAGATATCTCTCACAATCCATCCACCTCTTTCCTGGACATGATTGTTTCCTCTTGCTTTTTTTCTGTCTGTCCCAAATCTTCTTCACCAGATTGTCTTCTGCTTTTCTGCACATGTGCCTGAACTACTGTAATCTGTTTTCTTTGATCTTTTCTGCAATTACAGATACTTTGGCTTCTGCTCTTATGTCCTCATTTTTTGTCTGTCTCAGTGTGCATCCTAACATCCATCTCAGGCACTTCATTTCCATTCCTCTAGCTTTCTCATCTGCTCTGCCTTTACTGCCCAGGTTTCTCTACCATAAAGTAGTAGTGGCATTCTTCTATAATACACTAACCCTACTCTTCTGATTCTTACTTTGACCTCTTCATTCAGACTTCCTTTTTCCTCAACTACCCCTCCCAAATGCTTAAAACTGTTAGAAGCCACTATCTTCCCTTCTATCTTGATTCTCAGCTTCTTCCGATTTCCCCAATTTGCTGTCATTACTACTGTATTATCTGTACTTAGTTTCATCCCATGTGTCTTCAGTCTTGCATTCCATTCCCCTATCCTTTGCTGAAGTTGTTGCTCAGAGTCTGCTTGTAATGCCACATCATCTGCATACAGCAGCTTTGTTGATCTGACCTCTCCGGCCTGTTTTCTAATGTAATCAATCACCAGTATGAACAGCAGTGGGCTCAGAGCTGAACCCTGGTGCACACTCACCCCCACTGGGAACCCCTCTGTGAGGCTGAACTCTGTTCATACTTGAGTATTGGGTCCTTATACATAGCCTGTACTAAACCTATCAATATTTCTGGGACTTTGAACCACCACAGGACTGCCCAAATCAGCTTTCTTAGGACCTTATCATATGCTTTCCTCGAGTACAAGAATGCCCAATTGGACTCTTTCCTCATGTCTACCTTCTTCTCAACTATCTGTCTCACTGCAAACATTGGGTCAGCTGTGCTGCATCCTGACTTGAATCCAAACTGCTCGTCTTCCATCTAACTTTCTACTACTCTGTGCATCCGTTAATCAATCACTCTCTCCAGAACTTTGATACTTCTGTATTGCCCACAGTTGTGGATGTCCTCTTTGTTCTTGTTCACTGGCACAAGTATGCTTATTCTACAGTCATCTGTATAGTAAGTATACTAAACTGAAACATAAATGTAACAGCACATCACAGACTTGATGTACAAATGTCTGCAGAGTTAAACCTTTCCAAGGTGATTTAGCTACAAAATGAATCCTCATAAATAAAAATAATAAAAAAGAAAATAGGTATAAGTACCCAGGATCCCAGTTTGTAAAAGTCAAAAAATTGGAACCAGAGTGTAGTGAAAGAGGATTCCAAAAAAATAGTACACTGTACAGGTCATTCAAACAAATCCTTCCACATAGATATCTTCATTCAAACAAGCTTGAAAGTGTCTGCAACCAGAGACAAATATAGGTAAAATAGCACATTATTATCTACCCCTTCTTACAAGTACAATTTTTATTTTTTTTTAACAGAAGTTGCTAAATGATAGCAAATAGTACTGTACTGATCCTTAGCAATCAGACATTACAAAGTCTTTAACTAAAACTTTTTTAATTCTCAATCAGAACCCCAGTGTCCATGAAACCTCTTGGTAAATAAAGCATGATTTAGATTTGCAAGATAGACTACACTCAATAAAATAACCCCCACCCACTAGTTCATGACATTTCTTCTAAACCTAATTTCCTTGCCAGGAAGCTGAACTGGCAAGAACCCTTATCCTGTACAAAAATCACTATCATTCATGACAAGACAAACAGGTACTTTTGCAGCAAGCATAATTCATATTAAACTATATAATATATGAGGTCTTAGCATAAAATGACAGATGTTCATCATACTGATCACTGCTGCGGTAGCCTTAGCTATATGGATTATATCCCCGTCAAGGATCCAAACAAAGAAGGGTGACAGGAGACACTCCAGTCACTCGATTAGACCATCTAACATTCAATAAAAAATAAAACTTAAGCACTTTCGTTCAGATAAATGGGACTTTTTCAGAAGGGCTACTTACATCCTTTCCTTCATTATACACCCTTTTACGCCACTCATCTAATTAAAAAGAATTCACATCACCTTCACAACAGGTCAGTATTAATTAATCCCTGGAATCTTCTCCCCAGTGACCTTTCCTCTCTTCCCTCTTCAAAAATAGACTAAAACTCTACCTTAGAACACACTGGTTGTGCCCCTGTACTAAACCTGACTAGGCTTCTATCCACCTGATTAAACTCAGCTCTGCCTATCCCTTACTACTCATAAACCAATACATATTATTTTACCTATAAATATAGATTTCCTCCTAAACTACACTGTGCCCAGTCACTCTATACACTTCCTACTGAAGAATATTTTTTTTCTTTTACATTATACTTGTATATAATTAACCTGTCTCCTCTTTTGACCTTAGTCTTTCTGTTTATCTATATTTTAGACCTGCATATTGTATAGTATAAGCATTCTTGCACTACGTTTTTTTTGTCCTCACAGTATTTTATGTTGTAACCTGTAATATTCATTGTTTACAACTAATGCTGCTATTTAGTCATTTTTTTTTTCTTTTATTTTTCTCTTGATGTACCTGAAATCTGTTTGTTTAATATGAATATTTTTTATTTAGTCTTATTTTGTATATTGATTACTAAGTTTTTCATTTATCTGTATTGGAGCTTATCTCCCCGGGCCTCTACTGAAAATGGACATGTATCCAGCTAGACTAGCCCGGTCAACAAATGTAAAATAAAAATAAAATAAAGTCAATTAATTATATTAAAAACAATATGTTAAACCAATATTACATAAAAACTTCCTAAACCTGAGCTCATATGAACAAGCTTGAACAGAAACATCTGCACACTGAACTGCCCTTCAATGTAACCAAATGCTATAGCTTAAACATAGCCAATTAAAATGGTCATAAAAATAACTCTGATATTGTTGTTCACTAAAACCAAGTTTTACAATGATGCCTTTCATGTTGGAATATTACTAATAGAGACTATTTCATTTAAGCCATATTTACCCATGGCATTGGTTTTCAATTGCCATTTTAATTCTTTAACCTTGAACCAGTTCTTCCATGGTCCCCTTTTTCATCAATTAGTATGTTATGTTATGTAAAATTTAAATATATGTCCATCATTATTTTTAATATGTTTAAAAAAGGCATTTTATGTCATAATAATGTTGGCATATTCTAACTTTTAACACATTTTGAGTTTTTCCTATATAAAAACTGGGGTAATAAACACACTGGGCAACATATACCACCAGGTTACTTAGACAATGATATTTGTTTTTAATATGTATCTCACCATACTCCCCCAATATAAAAAGAACTCCCTTGCAAAATCCTAGGACATTGATTACAACATCCACAGGTTCTCATCCCTGGGGGATTAGACAACTCTTTATATCTCCAAAGAAGGTTTTTAAAACATGTATTCTCTTGCATATCACCTTATGTACCTCTCCTAACTGTTGCCTTAATTCATTGTCAGTTACAAAAATGTCCCAGTTCTTATAAACTATATTTTTAATCTCCTGAAAGTAAATGTTAAATGTCAAAAATGAAGGTTCTATTCAAACTTAGTTTTTCCTCTTGTTGTCCATTCCTATGAAAAACAAATTCATTTTTACCCAAAAGAGAATAATAGATGTTATTCTACTATTTTAACTGGACTTCATCTACTATATTCTTTACAAATATCTTAGGGTAGCCCCTCTTTTCAAGCATCTCACATAATTTTGTACACGCATAAAAAAAATCCATCCTGGAAAACCATCCTAGCTAAATGTGCCATCTGTCCTTTTACCAAGGATCTTTTTTGAAACAAAGGGTGCCAACTAGTGAAGTGCAACAAAGAATTTGAATAAGTATGTTTTCCAAAAATAGTTTATTCAAACTTCTTTGATTCCTTGTTTTTAAAAAATAACGAGTCTAAATAATTCATCTGATCAATAGCTATGGCTCATGGTAAATCTTAAAAAAATCAGTTGTCTCATGAATATAAGTAAAAAATTCATTTACTCTGTCTACGGTATCATAGCAAAAAATCATGATGTCATCAGAATCTGTCCAAGAATCCTTGAAGGCAGAATTGAATACATAATTATATTTCCAATAAGCCACTACTAAATTGGCAAAAAGGGGCACAAGCTACCCTCATACCAATGCCTGTTCTTTGACAAAACAAATGCCCCTCAAAATAAAGTTGTTACTGAGCATCAATTCTATCATATTTCTACACACTAATATATTTGCCATACCTCAGACCACTATCTTTTACCCCGGACCTGTCTGGTGGTGTAGCACCTACAGCCACTATGGACAGTGGGTTGGCCACGTTTTCTATGGCTCGAGGTCCTCTCAGTGAGCAAGGGAGAGCCATTATTGTTGGTACTGGGAGAAGGAACATGAAAGTCTTCCCTCTTATGCCAGAATGTTGTGCCCATTCCTGGGGAAGCTTCTGCTGCCATTTATAACACTGTTGGCCCCATTTTGTTTTCTGTGAAAAAGAAAGAGAAAACTAAATATCTACCTGCTCCACCTCAAATTTCCTTAGACAGAAATAGTTTACTGGATCTGGCTCAGTGTTTTATTCAGGATTTTAATCCTTCTTAGTTATTGCTTACTGGTAAAAGAATGGATACCTCTTTTCCTGATGAGATTTAATGTTCTGGACAGGAAAATGAAGGAACAGATAAAGGTTTTTGTAATCAGTTTTATGACTGAGACTCGGAGGACAGCACAGTTTTTAATTCTCCCTTTTATGTTCCTCTCAAATGTTTCCAGAATGTGTCAGTTTTCATTGGGATTACAATGAGGTTTCTCAGCCCTTCATATATTATTATGAGCTGTTACAGAAGAATTTCCCAAACCTTCACCAATTCCTCCAGTTCTGGAGGATGTGTGTGTGTTTCTGCATGTCATTTTCCTGATAGCCAGCTTGCTACCCCTAAAAAAGGCAAAGTCCCTCAGCCTTTTAAAGTTTTATACACTTTTCCAAACCTGACCCAGCAGCTATAGCTTTAGTTAATCCTACTGCTGCTAAAAAGTTAGTTAATTCCTATCCTACTCTTTCTGATAAGGATGGGAAGGTTATAGATGAGTACAGGAAAAAGTGTATTTTTCTGCAACTTTGATTTTTCAGAATTGTGAATTGTCATACCCACATGATAATGTTTATTCTGTGAAAGTATGAGGAATGCTTGGTTTGCAGTATCTTTTTGTGAGGAAAAATCTGCTTTAAATTATTTAGTTTCTTCTGTTGTACAAGCCACTGTTCACTGTTTACAGAGTTTGTGTGTAGGACCCAGCTGATGAGTCTTCCAAGCCTCTGGCACTGTTTTGAGGTTTGCCTGTCTGCATTCTCAGTCTCCCAAGAGGATATGGATAATGAGATTTTATTTTCTCTTTTGGACAAAGATTCCACCTTTTTCTTTTTTTTTGCTATTGCTACAGAGGTGAGATAAAAGCGTGTTGAAAGGGGTAAAGTTAGAACAGTGAATCTTTTTTCTGCCACCCTTTTCAAATTCCTAATGTATTCTCTAACCTCTCATCCAATTTTGGCATAATGGCAAGGACAGTCTAGATAGTCAGTTTAACTATTTAACGGACTTTCTGTTCCCTTTTTCAATCCTGGCAGGCCTTTGAAAGTCTGAATCTCGACTTTTCTATTTGGCAACCAATAGTTTCAGACAAATGGGTTCTGAAAAATCATTCGTCAAGGTTACAGATGGCAATGAGAGATCAAATTTCCACCTGTCCTTCATTACATGCTGTTCTAGGGAGTGACAGACACAATTCCTCCTTCCCAAGTTGGGAAAGGTTTTTGTTCAAGAATATTTTTAGTGCCAAAGAAAGAAGATGCTTGGAGACCAGTTCTGGCCGTTTTTTTCCGTGAACTGTTTGTGATATTGCCTAACTTTTAAATGATGTCACTTTACGATCTGATACCTCTTCTTCCTCATTCGAGTTTCCTAGTAACACTACATTTAAAAGATGCCTATCATCACATTCTTTTTCATCCAGACTTCAGGTCTTTCCTCAAGTTTGTGTGCCTGGATCACTTTATTAGTTCTTTGCTTTACCCTTTGGACTATCCACTACACCAAGAGTGTTCACAATATGGCTTTCTTCAGTTATAGCTCATTGCAGGCAATAGGGTATATTTTTTCTATATTTAGATTACTTGCTTATCTTTGCAGTTTTTTTTTCCTTAAGTGTCTAATCTCTCACTTGGGTGTGAGATCTCTTTCACAAGCTTGGATTCCAAGTGAACATTCAAAAGTCCTTTTTGACTTTTTTTGCTCAGGATTGTCAGCTGAACACCTCAGTTCAAACAGCATTTCCCCTACATGGAAGAATAGATATGTATCTAGATGTTTTTAAGGTTTTCTACTCAGACTTTGGTCACTGCAATGGAATGCCTCAGGAGTTTGGGTTTCATGCCATATATTATTCTCATGATATACCCTGTCAAGACTCCACATGAGAAGCAAAATGTTATCTGAAGCTTCTTTGGTCCCAACATCAACATCAGTTGTCTTTTCAAATCCCAATGCTGGGGTTTGTCAGTAGAAAAATTACATAGTGGAGACAGCAAATATTCATATCCATCCCTATTCTAAAGCAGTAAGTCATCTCAGACACCTCGGACTTTGGAGAGCAGTTTCAAGAGGAATAATTGTGCACGGTATGTGGGATACCTAGAACAGATGCAAGCACATAAGTATAAGAGAGATGCTTGCTCTGATCAAGGCACTTGGCTCTTTGAATCATCTTTGGTCCCTAGGACCTCTTCAAGTTGTTTCAGACAATATCATCATGCGGTATATCTACAAGCAGGGAGTAACCAGGTCATACCCCCTTTGCAGACTAGCCATGTTAACTTGGGATATAGCTTTATAGCACAGTCTTGCTCTACAGGCATTCTTCATTCCATCACAGCAATATTGTGGGGCAGACAAAATTAGCATGACAGGGCAGACCCTCATATATGCAAACTAGATTGGGGGCTTTTCCAAGACTAAATCCATCTTTGGGGAGTTCCTCTAATAGACACAACTGCCTCTTCTATAAAGAATCAACTGGCAAGATTCTGCTACAGGACATCAAGCAAGAAAGCCTGAAAGACAGATGCCTTTTCTTTTCCTTTGACAGGAATGTTCCTGTATGCCTTTCCACCCTTTCCACTGATATCCAGGGTACTTCTGAAGATTCAGAAGAAATCCCCCAAGATCAATGTGGTGACACCCTTTCTGGCCCAGGCAGCAGTAGTTCTCCATTCTTTTGGAAATGGCCAAAGGCAATTACCACAAGCTTCCTCATGGAATGGATATACTCACCCACGATCAGCGGTGTTTGGTACACTTTGACCCCAGTCAGCTTCAACTGACTACCTTGATGATAGGGTCTTAACTTCTTTTAGACACTTGCTTGCAGAGGGTGTGCAGCAGGTTCTAATGGAGGCAAGAAAGCCTGCTACTAGAAAGTCATATATCAGCAAATGGAAAACGTTTTCTACCTGGTGCCAGCACCAACATAACCAGCACTCACTTAAGGTTAGTATTCTAGTTTTATAGCATTTGTATGAGTTACTTTTCTATTGCCTTTCCTATTCCATCAAGGAATATTTATTGGCCATTTTACAGTATCTGCCCAGGATCCTCCTCTTTCAAGGCTTTCTCATGTCAAAAGGTTTTTGAAAGGGGTTTTACTTAACAGGCCAGCAAGAAAACCAGTGGCCCCTTCTTGTGATCTTAATTTTGCATTAGCTTCACTAACACCTGCTCCATTTGAACCAGTTAATCTGCTGACTTGAGGTTCTTAACATAAAAATATAGTTTTATCGATTACTCTGACCTCTGCAAAAACAGTATCAGAGTTGCAAGCTCTTATGGTGAATCAACCCTACCTTATTTTCTACTTTTTTTAGAACTAATCTGTCTTCTATGCCTAAAGTAGCATCCAAGTTTACTTCAAGCCAAACTATCCATCTCCTGGTTTTCTTTCCTGATGCTATAAATGAGGGCAAAAGGATACTCTACCTAATCTCTTGGCAGAACTAACTCAGATCTTTGATATGTTGTTCTTTTTTTGTGAAGGTAAGAAGGGACAACCTGTGTCACAACAGACTATCTGAAAATGGTGGTCTAAGGCTATTGCCTTTTGTTATACACGCAACACAATTTTTCCACCCAGTATCAAGGCCCACTCTACCAGGGACTTGGCTTTATCTATGGCTTTTTGGAAAGGTTGGATTTTAGAAGTATTTTAGAGGATACAACGTGGTCCTCTGTAAATATTTTACAAAGCAATGCAAGCTTTATTCCCTCTCTAGGTCTAGATCAGTCTTTACAAGGACCATTCTCCAGGGATTCCTGGACTCTTATTTCACTCCCCAAATGTAGTAAGCTAGGGTAATGTAACTATATAACTAAGGCTACTGCAGTAGTAAATATGATGAACATGGTACAGGTGTGTAAGTACTCTTGCCATAATAGTAGATGTTTGAAGGCTCACTACAGCAGTAGATGCCCCCTCCCTCCATCTCACTTATTTTTTGGTGCATTATTAATGCCAGGGTGTGGTTATTTACATTTTGTTATTCCTAGAATTGTTCTGTCAGGGCTCAGCCTCCCTCTTTCTGTTGGCAGGAAAGTCTGAAGAGCTTGGCACTCAAACTTGTCTTTTAGACAGCTCAGCTCAAGCTGCCCGACTGTTTGGGCAAGTGGAAGTTGCCCTGAAGCTTTGGAAGCTGGCCAGCTATTATATCCTTGGCAGAATATAACCTATATAGCTACTGCAGCAGTGACCATTCAAGGATCTATGGTTACGGTAAGTTTATTTACACAACTGTACTTTTTGGTTTATTCAATGAAGGTGAGAGAGCAGCATACTCAGCTGTGATGAAGGCTATGCTATGTGGAAGACTAACACACCACACACATATGCACATATTCTGTCTCTCCTGCCTTAGAACCAACACTGGACTCTGGAGTTGTAGCTTGTATAACATATAAAGGCAACAATATACACTATTAAGTAATGCAAATTATTATCAGCTTACTAATTCTTTCTCATATCTCTAGGTGTGACCTCCCCTCACCTCACAATCAATAACGGTCACACCACTAGTAACGTCAATGAATCCAACATTGGGGCTGTCGATGCAAGCTGATAACTGAATGGCATTTAAAGTGGTCATTCAGACATCTGTGGTACCATGTTGTTTTAAAAAGAAAATCTGTATTTTTCAGCAAAAGAAAAATGGACAGTTGAGAATTATGGCTGTAATGGCAGTAGTTTTTATAGGACCCCGTGTTTTCATAATAATTTGTTTTAATCTTGACAATGTGTTATCCAGTTGCATCCTAACATTAATTTTCTCATTATTTCCTCATTTGCATTTCTGTGGTAATATTACCTATGTTTTACCCTCCAGACTACCTCATGAGAAATAGTCTTTAAATATATTTCCCAGTCTTTGAAAGTTATCTAGTTTTACTCTCCCTATTTTACTCCTCAGCACTATAGACATTTTCCTATTATTTCTGCATTTAGAACTTTCACTTTCCTTTTGCCATCAGTTACTTAAAGCATCATACTACACCCTAAGTGATGCTGGTACTATTCCTATTTACTTACTTGCAAAATTTAAGGAATACTGTGAGGCTCAGTCAGCTTCAATCACTTCTGAACACTGTTTAAATGCATTGAATTAGCCTTCATTTTTGGTCATTCCCCATTTTGTCAATCAAGACCCATCAGTCCAACTTATCCTGTTCATTCTTTCCATCCTGTGCAGTCAATACCCCACACTACTTGTCAACCCCCTTCCCCCTTTTCCAGGGAGAAGATGCTTTATCAAAAGCCCCACTCATATGACTAGCAGTAGAGCAGAGAGAGCTGGGAGCCTGGAAAACCATCATCCATAGCTTGTTCAGCATATTCTATATGCTGTTCCAATTACCACCTTCAGCAGTCTCAAAATATCAGAAGCTGAAAATACTGGGCTTTGAACTGTGCATGCATCTAAGCAACAGCACATGTAACTATAAATAGGTTGCTTGTTTGTCAGTACTTTTTCACTATTACACAAAGTACAGTTTTGTACCTACCATAAATGTAGATGTTCGAGTGCTAATACAGCTGCAGTAATGACAGATGGGTTTTCAGCCGTCAGGCGGTCCCTCGGTCGGCCAAATTCCAAAGTCTTGGTCCGGTGTCGGTTGTTGTCGCTTACTCTTCTGACGTCAGGAAGGCCAGAGTATATAAGACACAGCAGACGCCATGTTCTTCAGTCTTTCTTGCCCCAGATGTCAGGTGCCCCCAAAAGGAAGGCAATACATAAATAAAGCTAATCCACAAATGTAAGCAAATAATACATAGCAGGATAACCCAGTCAGGAGGTATGAAGAGGTTTTTAGACCCCATGGCCTTACCAAGAGGGGAAGGAGTGTGGGAAACCTGTACTGCAGCTGTATTAGCACTCAAACATCTACATTTATGGTAGGTACAAAACTGTACTATGTTCATCGTGCATACAGCTGCAGTAATGACAGATGGGTAGAGTGCCAAAGCTATGCATAGGGTGGTAGGTACTATAAGGAACTGGGTTGAGCCAGAATGCCCTGCAAAACAGCAGTGGCAAAGCCTGCTCTTGTTCTGGAATATAAGGGCAGATGGTAGTGTTTTGTGAAGGTATGTACAGAACTCCAAGTGGCTGCCTCCAAGATATCTTTAGTAGGCACCCCTCTGAGGAAGGCTGTAGAGGTGGCTGTGGCCCTGGTGGAGTGAGATCGGATACCAGTAGGGACCGGTTTCCCATGATAGGAGTAACAAAAGCGTATGCAGTGACCAATCCACTTGGAGATGGTCTGTTTGGTAACAGGTTTCCCTGGCCCCCCCACAGCATAGGACACAAAGAGTTGGTCTGATTTCCTGAAGGACTTTGTTCTGTCCAAATAGTAACGTAGCTGCCTATGGATGTCTAAAGAGTGAAGCAGCCTTTCCCCTTTGTTTGAGGATTAGGGTAAAAGGTAGGAAGGTGTATGGCTTGGTTTAAGGCTACCCTAGATACCACTTTAGGCATAAAAGAAGGGTTGGTACGAAGGGAAACCCTGTCCTGATGGAAGATGAGGAAGGGCTGCACCGCCATGAGGGCCTGTAGCTCAGAAACTCTACGAGCTGAAGTGATGGCCAGAAGGAAAGCTGTTTTCCAGGACAAATATTGTAAATCTGTTGAAGCAGCAGGTTCAAATGGAGGCAATGTCAATTTTTCTAGTATGTAATTAAGGTCCCAAGCTGGTATTGGTTGTTTCCTTGGAGGTCTTATGTTCTTAGCCCCTCTGAGAAACTGTCATAAGAGTGGGTGTGAGAATAAAGGAGGATCCGTGTTGAATTCTGCAGAAATTGCTGAGGCATGTATTTTGATTGAGGAAAATGAAAGTCCACTGCTCAGTAGTTCAGCCAGGTACTGTAAAACCTGAGGCAAGTTCAATTTTCTAGGGTCCTGCCCTCTTTTCTCATTCCAACAGCAAAACCGCTTCCATTTTGCGGAGTAAGCCTTTCTAGTAGATGGTCTTCTGGCCTCCAAAATGACATCCTGCACCTCCTTGGAGAGTAGAGTTTGATGTGGTGTTAAGGAATTTTCCATGCAGCGAGGTTGAGTGTTTTCAGCTGGCTGTGAAGGGTTTTGAAATTGTTCTGTGTCAGCAGTAGAGGTATTAGAGGCAGGGACCAGGGAGGAGTATGTGTTAGGCTCCTCAGGAGTGGATACCAGTGTTGCCTCGGCCAGTCTGGAGCAATCAGTATCATCCTCGGCTTGTCTGTTCTTGCTTTCAAAAGTACCTTGGGCAGAAGAGGTAGAGGTGGGAATGCATAAACTGACCAAGTTGTCCAACTGAAGGAAAGGGCCTCCACTTTCCAGGCCTTTGGATGGAAGGTCCTTGAGCAAAACTTTTTCAATTGATGGTTTCTGTGGGAGGCAAAAAGATCTATATTTGGCCTCCCCCACGCTTGGACTATCTCTGTAAACACCTGTGGATGCAGCCTCCATTCGTGTGGATCTGTCATATTTCTGCTCAGAGTGTCTGCCAGTGTGTTTTCCATCCCTGGCAAGTACTGTGCTTGAAGTTCGATTTGTCTTTCCAGAGCCAAGTTCCAAAGAGTCATGGCTAGTCTGCACAAGGGGTAAGAGTGAGTTCCTCCTTGTTTGTTTATGTACCACATTACTGTGGTGTTGTCTGTTCTTATGAGCAATTGTCCTGGATGCAGGAAGTCCTTGAACGCTGTGATTGCATTTATTACTGCCAGCATTTCTTTTTGATTGATGTGAAGGTGCTTTTCTTTTTGGGGCCATCTGCCCTGAATGCACCTGTCCTTCATGTGCGCCCCCCAGGCGTAATCTGAGGCGTCTGTGGTTATGACTTGTGCTGCTTGAGGCTTGCAAAATGGGAGGCCTGTGTTTACTTGGCATGCTTGGGCCCACCATAGGAATTCCTTTTGTAGACAGGGAATTATTGGAATAATTGCTTCCAAGCTGTGACTGTGTTGAGACCATAGATTTTTTTAGGTACCATTGAAGTTTCCTCATGTGCAGCTTTGCACATGGGATTAGAAGAATGCAAGATGCCATGAATCCCAGAGCCTGCAGGATTTTCCTTGCAGTAAGCCTGGTACTTTTTGCTAGTATTTTGAAGTACTGAGATAATTGCCCTTGTTTTTCTGGCGTAAGGTATGCCATCTGGGTGTTTGTGTCCAAGCTGGCACCCAGGAAGGTTATTTTCTGAGAAGGTGTTAGCTTTGATTTCTCCTTGTTGATGGTGTATCCCAGAGAAAGTAGTAACCGTGTCACATATGCCAGATTTTTCAGTAGTATATGTTTGCTTTCCGCTTGGATCAGGCAGTCGTCCAGATAAGGGTAAATTTGTATCCCTTGAAGTCTGCAGTAGGCAATCACTGATGCCAGGCACTTGGTGAATACTCTGGGCGCAATGCAGAGAATTGATAGTGCATTGAACCTGCAAGAAATCTGAGGTATCTTCTGCAGCTTTGTCTGATTGCGACATGCAGGTATGCCTCCTTGAGGTCCAATGTTACCAGCCAAAACTCCTTGCCCAGCATGGGAAGAAGTTGCTGTAATGTGAGCATCTTGAATTTTGGTACAAGTAGAAATGTGTTTAGGATGGATAAGTCCAGAATGGGTCTCCAGTCGGTTCCTTTTCTTGGTACCAGGAAAAGCCTTGAATAAAAACCTTGACCTTGTTGGTGTGTAGGTACCTTTTGTATAGCTCTCATGTTTAGGAGCTTTGTAATTTGCAGTTGTGCCTCTACCCTTTGATTTTGTGGTAGGTTTGGCATGCCTCTCATTTTTGGAAGAGTGTGAAATTGGAATTTGTAGCCTCTGTTTATAATGTCCAGTATCCATTTGTCTGTTGTGACAATATGCCAATTGCTTGCAAATAGTGCTAGTTTCCCTCCCAAAGGTGCTGCCAGTTGAATCTTGCTTGGCATGGAGATGAGGGAGTCATTGAGTTTGCTTCCTGTACTGTTGTGCACTGTCTTCACCACCTCTTGGTGCTGGAGATTGCCATTGTTTGCCTCTGTATGACCCTTGTGATTGCCCTCTGCCCCTTCCGCATCTGTATCTGCCTATTTGGGGCTTGTCAGTGGCTGGAAAGGACCAGTTTTTTGATGGCCAATTCCTGCTAAATCGTGGTGGCTGGACCTGTAAGAAAGCTTTGACAGTTTGCATAGATTTGGCTTTCTCTTCCATTTTTCGTAATATATCCTCAGCATTAGTACCAAAAAGAACATCCTTTTGTAAAGGTGCATCAAGAAGTTTTGCTTTCACATGATCAGGCAAATTTTGTTCCCTAAGCCATGCATGTCTGCGAATGACTGATCCTGTAGCGGCCGCTATACTGGAGGCCTCTAGGGCATCATAACCACATTGTAAAGTGTGTTTACCCACTTGTTCTGCACTATGCATCATGTCCTGCAACTCTTTTAAATCTGGTTGTTCAGGTTGAGACAATTTGTTTTTTAATTGTGATAACAGGAACTGTTGATATTTAATCATATGAATCTGGCAGTTTAAGGCCCTCATGGCTAGGGTGGCCGAGGTATAAACCTTCTTACCCCACCTTTCTAGAGATCTAGATTCCCTTTCAGCAGGAAGTGGATTCTTAGCAGTGGAGGCCTTAATTCCCTTAGGGCCTTGAGAAATGGTTTCAGGGTCTGCATTATGGCCTTTGTAGAGGAATTGATGAGAACTAGGCACTCTGTAATATCTATCAGGCTTAACTGGTGCAGGAGGCAGTGAATCAGGATTAAAGCAAGCCTCCGAATAGACATCATCCAGTACCTCCAAAACAGGGGGAATAGCCAAAGGTCTATGCTGAGGTAACCAAAGAAATTCCCTAAGCCTTTTCTTGGAGTCTGAAAAGTCTTGGCCTTCCCAGTGGAAGTGTTCTCTCAAGGTGTGCAAGGTTTCCCCAAAGGAAAAATCCTCAGGGGGGGATACAGAGGGAATAGACTGCTCTGCATCCGAATCCTCAAAAGGGGAATAAGAGTGTTCCTCAGCATCAGAATGCTCTGATAAAATGGATCCCTGGTCTGAAGAGGGGGATTCTTCCTCCACTCTGGGTCTCTTGTCCGGAGGGGCCTGAGAACCTCTGATAAGAGTGATAAGATCCTCAGCCATTTTAAGCATGTGTTTCTTAGGCATGGGTCCAGGAGATGGGCCTTGTGCAGCAGGCCTAGTGTGATGCCTGGCTGCTTTGGATTTAGTAAAGGCCTTAATAGAAGAGAGGATGAAGGCCTAAATACACCATGGGTGGATGTAGATCTGTCCACATTAGTAGGTTCGACATAAGCAGGGGCTTCGGTTGTAGTCTGGGAAAGGGCCGAAGAACCAGCGGTCTCGGGTACAGAAGACACCGCCGAAGGAGTGTCGTCGGTAGTCAGGGACTGCAAAGGCGTCTCACTGAGAACCGGACCACGTGGAGCCTGTTTCGGCGTGGTGTCGGTGGAGACCGCGGGCCTAGCCTGGCGGTCCTTTTCCTGCGTTTTTTGGATAAAATGGTAGTTGGAGTGTCCGACGACATTTTATAATCAAAAGCTTTACCAAAAAAGTGTTGGGCGAACTCCGCCCGACGCTTGATAGTGAGTTTATTGAAGGTAGCGCAAAAGCGACAGCCCGAGACGTCGTGGTCTGGGCCCAAACAAGGTATGCAAAGGGAATGGAAATCCTTATGCGGTATTTGCTTCCCACAAGAAATACAATTATTAACTTTTTCTGACATCGGTCTGAGGCAAGAAAAGATTCCCCAACGGGGTACTTAGCTTTAAAGAAGACTTCGGTTCCAATATTTTTCGTAATTCAGGAGCTGGCCGACCAGCACTTGCGAACTGCTTCTGCTTGGCACACGGCAAAAAAGACTGGAGAACATGGCGTCTGCTGTGTCTTATATACTCTGGCCTTCCTGACGTCAGAAGAGTAAGCGACAACAACCGACGCCGGACCAAGACTTTGGAATTCGGCCGACCGAGGGACCGCCTGACGGCTGAAAACCCATCTGTCATTACTGCAGCTGTATGCACGATGAACATCCTGGCCTCCTTCAGGTAGCAGTCACACAGAAACAGACACCACAAATCTCCCTCCAAGATGGCCAAGCCAACAATGACTATTCACTCTCATCTCTCTCCATGGTCTGGGCCATTAACTGAAACAGAGTCATCTGGGTGTGGGCCATTAACTGAGACAGGGTTATCCTGGTGTAGTCTGGGATTCATCTCTTTGAAAAAGAACTACTGCTTCTGTCTTCTGTAAAATGAAGCTAAACCTCGGTACATTCCACTGCAAAAGTGCTTCTCTCATTTTTAATAAGGCAGATTGAATTTTATTTGCCCCTGTCCAAGTGCTGGCGTCAGTAGCATCTATTTTCCTCTCATATTTACTGGAAGAGATGAAATTAGGTCTCTAGTGATCATTTAAACATACTTGATTACAAATCTTTATTTGCTATCAGTTTTAAACTGATATAGTCTGGCAATATGCACCAATTGGGATGTTCCTTGCTCGGATTTACCAAAACATTGAAGAATGAACAAATTTATCAAATCAACAGATCTAATGTGTTATATTAAACTTCCACATGGCCTACTTCAGATTTATCATTTTTCTAGGCTGATAAGCCTTTTCAGCTACCTTAGCCCAAGTATGTACATAAGAGTCACGGATGCATTATATTATATATTTTGATCTGTCAGGAAGTAAGACTGAGTCTTTAGGCTGTTAGCATTTCCTCTTCTGCAATATCTAGATCAGCCATTTTTACGTTTTCTGCTTCCAAGCTCAGGGCATGTGTCTTCTGCTGCTATACTCTGATTCCAGCCATCAAACTGCCTAATCCCTGTGGCAGTACCTTGCCTCCATCCACTGACAGAGCACAAGCTGTAAACAAGGAAGGAAAAACACAGGCATATATAACTACTTAACCCAAAAAGAACTCCTAGAGCAACTAGTATTTACCTGCAAAATACTAGTAGCATTCTATCTTCTTTTTTTTTTCCACTTACAGTCCCCTGCTGAAAGTGAAGCTGTATCACCTAACTGACATGCAGTGAAGGAGGGATACACAGTGTACTCTGTATGTGGGTGTATATATATATATATATATATATATATATATATATATATATATATATATATATATATATATATATATATATATATTTATATATATATTTTCCCCCTCTAGGTGTTTCATTGTTTCACTTTACATACCAATCAATTATGTAGATTTTCCTGTAACAATCAAGTCTGTCTTTCTGCTGATGGAAGCATGTACAGTGGATATACTATGTTTGATCTGTAGGAGTGCTCTTCACTTTAGTAACTGCTAACTGAAGTGCTTTTGACAAACATGCCCCTTCTAGTCTGTTGCGGTTTGTGGTCTAAATTAAGCTTTCTGGACTAGTCATTTGCATATATCCCATGTGCCTCTGATGCAAGAGGTATGAGAGGTCACTCAGTGGAAGTTCTAGCTTGGCTGGAGTTTTCATTTAGTTTTTACTGATTGTTTTTTCTTTGTGACCTTCTCACTCATTGTTTTAGTTTGTTTGTTGGGATATTTTGCAGTCACCCTAATGGTAATGGACATCAGCTGGGTATAACAGCCCTAAGTTTCTACAATGGTTAGTAAAACACTCTGCTTGTGCTGTGCTGATAACTTCATAACAAGGCCAAAATATGCATATCCATAGTTAAGAGGGGCTTGGCTTTATTGGCCTAAAATTGTCCCTAAACAACTTAAAAAGAAAAAAAACATGGGTATACAGAATCACCATATAGATGAAACACCTGATATTTATAAGGGTCATTTGCATATATCCCATGTGCCTCTGATTCAAAAGGTTTCAGCGGTCAATCAGTGGAAGTTCTAGCTTAGCTGGAGTTTTCATTTAGTTTTTACTGATTGGATTAGGAAGGGGTAGAAAAATTATAGAATATGTCCTTAGTTGGGCAGTACAGGAAGCATTACTGCTGAGCAAGGAATAATCTGAATATAACAAAACTCATAACACAAACGGAAAAGAAGGTTTGCACAGTTTAATTCTACAACATTCAGGATTAAAAATACAGATCTGCCCCTCTACAGGTACTAGGGAATAGTATAATTACTTTCATGCCCCTTGCTGCTATTACTCAAATATAATCCAGCCAAGTTTATTCACTGTAGTGACAGTTTTGACAGTATCTGAAGACTGTGGGGAGGGACTATAAGTTTTTACTCTAACCAAACCATGCAATTTTCTTTGGCTGGAGCTGCACAACCATTTGAAATAGCATAAAACTAAGATGATATGAAGAGAGACATGACTGAGCTCTCTGAATACGTGTCCTAGGCAGGTATGTACTTAGCCTTGAGCAGCATTTTACCCTCACCTAGGATGATGCCACAATATAAACAGAAAATGATTGACTTCAATTGGCTTAACTTCTGGTGTAATTCTAAGGGGATCCAGTTCCTGTCAGCCTGGGATGACATGGTGGATAGATCACACTGCTTTGCCAGAGATGGTCTTCACCTGACACGTCTAGGCTTTCGGTTGCTGGCTGAGCCATTTGCCTCCCCCATAATGCCTTTTTAGGCAAGGTCACAACAACAAAATTCCTGAAGTAAAAATATCAAACACAAAGAAACTAAGGGTCACGTTGCTAAACACTAGGAGTTTAAATCAGAAACTGCACTCTCTGGAAACACTCCTTTCCCTGGAAGATGCTGACATCTGTGCAGTCACATAAACCTGGCTCAAGGCCACAGAAAGTGCCCTCACCTTGCAAGGCTACAATGCCTTCCACATTTTCAGACTGCAAATTGAAGGTGTGAGAACCAACGGAGGTGGAGTATCTATCTTCATTAAAGATAACTACACATCTAGACTGGTTAGACAAGAAAACTCTGTGGAGCTACTCCAATTTCAAATTACCATGGGTAAGACCCCACTTCAGGTCATCATCAGTTACAGGTCCTCCTCCATGAACCAAGATGCCCACACAGCTTATTTAGACCTACTTAGGACAATTAACGTACAACCTAACACCCTAGTCATGGGTGACTTCAACTATCCTTCCATTAATTGGGAAACTTATAAGAGCCCAAACTCACTCACACAAACGTTCCTGGATTTTGTCAACTCAAATGCCCTGGAACAAATAGTGCACCATGCCACAAGGGGCTCTAATATTCTAGCTCTGGTCCTCACCAATATGAGTGATGGATGCAATGCCTCATGTGTAGGACCCACACTGGTTAAATCTGACCATAAGTTGGTCATTTCTGAAGTAGCAATAGCACCAGAACTCTCTCAAGGAAAAATTAGGCTAAAAAGTTCACCAAAGCTAGCTATACTCTCCTATGGGAAGATATAATTAACTTCCAAGCTCCAGTTTTAACAGATGGCATTGATGGCTATACTAAGGTATACACTAATGCCCTATATAAACATCTACACAAATGTATAGACACAACTGTGCTAGATAGTATTAAAGCAAGATCCTCAAAAAAAATCCTGGTGGACGTCTAGCATTAATAAATTATACAATAAGTGAAAGAAGTTGCTGTCTAAAATTACAAAAGTGAGATCCCAGAACTTGAAGAGCACCTTCGTCAGCCAAAACAAGCAAATAAGACAACTCATAAAATCTTCAAAGAGCAACTATGAGAAAAATTTAGCAACCGTAGCTATAGCCAAGGATAACCATAAGACTTTCTTCAGCTATGTCTGCAACCTAAAAGGTAAATGTGTGCTGAACTATTGGTGGATGGCATCACACACACTGACCCTCCAGAAATTGCAAACCTGCTAGCAGACAGTTTGTGAAAATTTCACCCCCTATCTTCCCAAGCATACCACAAACCATGTCTTCATCATCTCCTCCTCCCTGCATCTCTAAATTGCAAGTCATCAATGCTCTCTCCAAGGCTAAGAACACAGCCTCCCCATGGGACCAAATGGCATTCCAGGCTACGCTTTTAATGTTCTAAAACAAGAGTTAGCTACTCCATTAGCAGTCTAGTCAACCATAGCCTGAGTACTGGCTTTGTCCCCACTGAATGGAAAACAGTAACTGTTATTCCCCTCCACAAGGGTGGCTTGGCAACTGACCCAGGTAATTACAGACCCATAAGTTTAACCAGCCTCATCTGTAAGGCAATGGAATGAATCATCATAGACCTCATAAATAAGGATATAGGTGACTTCCAAACCCAGGATCTGTCCCGGTTTGTTTTTGTCAAGGGTAGGTCATGCCTGTTAAACCTGGTGGACTTCTTTGAGAACATGTGGAGAGCCACGGACAATGGCAAAGCTGTGCACACTGCCTATCTTGACATGGTCAAGGCCTTCTACACTATTCCACATTCGGGCATCATTGACAATCTAACTCAGTTAAATATCCCCTGTGTTGTCAGGTGGGTAGCAAACTAGCTCACAGATTAACAACACGTCTAAATGAGAGACTTGATTATAAAATAAACAATAATATCCTATGTACCAATTCAGTAGTGAGACCTGGGAACACAAGTTGACTATGACCACCATGTCATTCACTCGAGCGACTCCTTAAAATGGAGAACATCAATATCTGTGCAGTGACTGAGATCTGGTTCAAGGCTCTAGAGAGCACCCCTGCATTACCAGGCTATAACTCATACCACACTTTTCGTCCATCTAACCTGGACCAGAACACCAAAGGCGGAGGTGTGTCCATATTCATTAAGGATATCCACACCTTGAGGCTAGTTGCACAGCATAATGCATCTGAGGTTATCCAAATGCAACTAACACTGGGCAAAGCTGCAATCCAAACTGTAGCATGCTACACATCCCCCACCATGCCCCAGGATTCCCACTCCTCTTTTCTTGATATACTAGAAAATATTAGGGTTCAACCAACACCCTAATAATGGGTGATTTCAACTACCCCATTAACTGGGAAAACTACTCATGTACCAACTCCTTTGCTCAACGGTTTCTGGAATTCACAAATTCCAATGCCCTGGATCAACTTATCCACACCCCCACCAGGGGAACAATATCCTAGACCTGGTCATTACCAACATGAGTGACCGGTGTTCCACACCTAAAGTGAACTCCTCATTGGTCAGATCCAACCATAAGCTAATCACCCTAGATCTCCGCATCCCACCCCCCACCAGCCATTAAGGAAACCATGGTAAGAAATTTCTCCAAAGCCAACTTCATGCTTCTTAAGACAGAAGTGGCAAACTTCATGACACCCATGCAGATGGACAATACAGTTACAACTGCTGAATCCTAAACAAATGCACTCTATAAGCACTTACATGAGTGCATGGATTGTGCTATCCCAAACAGAAAGTACAGTTGTGTACACTTACCATAAATGTAGATGTTAGAGTGTATTCACTGTTGCAGTCATTACATTTGGGTTATCTGCTTGCAGGTAGCCCTCAGTCGGCCTGATTAGCAAAGTCTTGGGTCCTGCGTCGGTTGCTGTCCCTTCTTCCAAGACGTCAGGTCGTCGGCGGTATAAAACATGTAGCCGATGCCATTACATCAGTTTTTCTTGCCCCAGAAGTCAGGTTCCCCCCTAATGGGAAGCAATTAAATATAAAAGTACACAGATATACCTCCAACAAAAAAGCAAATACACCAAAAAGGTTTTTAAGCATAGTAAAGGAAAGTAGAGGCATAGTCAAAAGAAGTTAGGGGGCTGGAGGGAGGGTAACCAGGACTGCAACAGTGAATACACTCGAAAATCTACATTTATGGTAAGTGTACACAACTGTACTATGTTTTTCATGTTTCACTGTTGCAGTCATTACATTTGGGTGAATTCCCAAAACTATGGTTGGGAGGAGGAATTTAGACAGCATTAGGGCCAGCTATAAGGCCTTGCAAGACTGCAGTGGCGAAGCCAGCTCTGGATTTACAGAAAATTGGCAAATGATAATGCTTGGTGAAAGTATGTACAGAACTCCAGGTAGCAGCTTCTAGGATGTCCCTGATAGGAATACCTCTGAGAAAGGCTGTAGAAATAGATGCAGCCCTGGTGGAGTGAGGTCTGATCCCCTGGGGATAGGTTTTCCATGGTGCTTATAGCAGAAATGAATGCAATGGCTTATCCATTTAGAAATGGTTTGCTTTGAAATAGCCTTCCCCTCTGCCCTTGCAGCAAATGCCACCAGCAGTTGTTCAGAATTCCTTTGAGGTTTAGTCCTGTCCAAACAGAATCTAAGTTGTCTATGCACATCTAAGTGAATGGGAAAGAAGGTTGGCAAATGAATGGACTGATTAAGAGCCACACTGGATACCACCTTGGGCATGAAGGATGGATTGGTTCTGAAGGACACCCTGTCCGCATGAAAGATGATGAAAGGCTCCACTGCCATAAGGGCCTGTAATTCAGATGCCCTTCTAGCTGAAGTGATTGCTAAAAGGAAAGCTGTTTTCCAAGAAAGAAATTTTAAGTCTGCAGTAGCAGCTGGCTCGAAAGGAGGTAGAGTGAGTTTCTCCAAGACAAAGTTAAGGTCCCAGGCTGGGGTTGGAGCTCTCCTGGGTGGTCTCAAATTTTTGCCCCCTCTGAGGAACTACTTGAGCAGTGGATGAGAGAAGAGGGGAGGTTCTGTGTTATAATGAGCTGAAATGACTGAGGTGTGGATTTTAATGGAGGAAAAAGACAGGCCCTTGTGAAGCATCTTAGTTAAGTATTGTAAAATCTGAGGTAAATTGGGCCCTGCTGTGCTCATCCCTTGAGATTGGTTCCAGGCACAGAATCTTTTCCATTTTTTAGCATAAGATTTTCTAGTACTAGGCCTCCTTGCCTCTAAAATGATATCCATCACAGGTTTGTTGAGAGATGGTAAAGGAGAGATTAAGTAATTAGCCAAGCTGCAAGGTTCAGTGTTGGAAGCTGAGGGTGCAGAATCTGGTTCTCCTGCTAAGACAGCAGGGAAGGAGTCTGAGGCAGGTGCCATGGAGATAACCATTACACACTGCGCAGGAGGGCACCCACACTGGATACCACCTTGGGCATGAAGGATGGATTGGTTCTGAAGGACACCCTGTCCGCATGAAAGATGATGAAAGGCTCCACTGCCATAAGGGCCTGTAATTCAGATGCCCTTCTAGCTGAAGTGATTGCTAAAAGGAAAGCTGTTTTCCAAGAAAGAAATTTTAAGTCTGCAGTAGCAGCTGGCTCGAAAGGAGGTAGAGTGAGTTTCTCCAAGACAAAGTTAAGGTCCCAGGCTGGGGTTGGAACTCTCCTGGGTGGTCTCAAATTTTTGGCCCCTCTGAGGAACTACTTGAGCAGTGGATGAGAGAAGAGGGGAGGTTCTGTGTTATAATGAGCTGAAATGACTGAGGTGTGGATTTTAATGGAGGAAAAAGACAGGCCCTTGTGAAGCATCTTAGTTAAGTATTGTAAAATCTGAGGTAAATTGGGCCCTGCTGTGCTCATCCCTTGAGATTGGTTCCAGGCACAGAATCTTTTCCATTTTTTAGCATAAGATTTTCTAGTACTAGGCCTCCTTGCCTCTAAAATGATATCCATCACAGGTTTGTTGAGAGATGGTAAAGGAGAGATTAAGTAATTAGCCAGGCTGCAAGGTTCAGTGTTGGAAGCTGAGGGTGCAGAATCTGGTTCTCCTGCTAAGACAGCAGGGAAGGAGTCTGAGGCAGGTGCCATGGAGATAACCATTACACACTGCGCAGGAGGGGGTACCAGTGTTGGCACAGCCAGTCTGGAGCAATCAAAATCATCCCTGGTTTGTCTTGTTTGACTTTTAGTAGTACTTTGGAGAGCAGAGGCAGAGGGGGGAAAGGCATAGACTGATAGGTTTTTCCAGCTGAAGGACAGAGCATCCACTTTCCAGGCTTGTTTGTGGGGAGTCCTTGTGCAAAATTTGTCCAATTGGTAGCTCTGGGGAGAGGCAAACAGGTCTATATCTGGGCTCCCCCATTTGCTTGTCAACATGTTGAAAATCCTTGATTCCAGTTTCCACTCATGTGGGTCCATGAGGTTTCTGCTTAGTCCGTCTGCCACGTATTTAATGTTCCTGGCATGAATTGAGCTTGTTGTGCACTTGGTAGCTCAAGGCTGTGTTCCACAATGCCATGGCTAGTCTGCAGAGGGGGTAAGAATGTGTACCCCCCTGCTTGTTTATGTACCACATAACAGTGGTGTTGTCCATCTTTACCATTAGTTGTCCTTGAAGGCTGTCAGAGCATTCTGTACAGCTAGCATTTCTTTTTGATTGATATGCAGGTGCATTTGACTTGGGTTTCATTTGCTCCGAATGCACTTTCCTGCCAGGTGGGCCCCTCCATGCATAGTCTGATGTGTCTGTTAGGATTTGGGTGGCAGGGTGGTGTGAAAGGTAGTCCCTTGTTTTGGTGGCAGGCCTCTGCCCACCAAAGGAACTCTAGGCGTAGGCAAGGTATGATAAGAATCATTGTTTCTAGGTTTTGAGAATGTTGACACCATAGGCTTTTTAGATACCAGTGTTGTGTCTTTCGGCTTTTCCTGGTTAGGGGTCGCCACAGCGAAACTCCGGTCCGCTAATGATTGGCAGTAGATTTTTATGTGCTGAGTTGCCAGCCCTGACGCACAACCTTCAACGAAGGTACACCTATTCACGCACATCTCCACACAGAAGACGCTCTAGCTGAGAATCGAACAGGACGTCTTACTGTGAGGCAACAACGCTACTGCAGCACCACCACCGCAGTTTTTTAGATACCACTGTAGTTTCCTCATATGCAGTCTTGCATATGGAATTAGAAGAATGCAGGAGGCCATGAACCCCAAGGCTTGCAGTATCTGTCTTGCAGATAGTAGGGTTTTTGTGGCCACTTGTTTGAAGTAGGTTGTCAAATGAATTTGTTTCTCTGGTGTGAGGTAAGCCATCTGGGAAGTTGTATTCAAGCTTGCTCCCAGGAATATAATTTGTTGACAGGGTACCAGATCCGATTTATTTTCGTTTATGGTGTACTCCAGATAAGTTAGAACCCTTTGTACAAAGGCCAGATGATTCAAAAGTATGTCTTGGCTTTCTGCCTGAATTAGACAATCGTCCAGGTATAGGTATATTTGAATATTTCTTTGCCTGCAAAATGCAATAACTGGAGCTAGGCACTTTTTGAATACCCCTGGCACAGTAGATAAGCCAAAGGGCAGTGCAGAGAAAGTACAGTTTTGTACCTACCATAAATGTAGATGTTCGAGTGTATACACTGCTGCAGTCATTACACTTGGGTTATCCTGCCGTCAGGCGGTTTCCCAGTCGGCCTGAGTTCCAAAGTCTAGGTCCGGCATCGGTTGCTGTCGCCTCCTCCCTGACGTCAGTGCGACAGGGGTATATAAGATGCAGCCGACACCATTTTCTTCAGTTTTTCTTGCCTCAGATGTCAGGTGCCCCCAAAAAGGTAGGCAATTCAAATTGCTAATAAAACATACATAAGAAAAGCAATCAACAACTTTCAGTTACCAGCAAATACTTCCCATAGGTAGTAAAGTGTAGAAGACATAGGTACGTACCAGCAAGTAAGAGGGGAAGGAGGGAGGGTAACCTGGACTGCAGCAGTGTATACACTCGAACATCTACATTTATGGTAGGTACAAAACTGTACTATGTTCATCGTGTTACACTGCTACAGTCATTACACTTGGGTAGAATCCCAAAGCTGAGGTAGGGTGGCTGGTTCTATAAGGCATTAGGGGTGGCAATAAGGCCCTGCAGCACTGCAGTGGCAAAGCCAGCTCTGGATTTAGAGTATAGAGGCAGATGGTAATGCTTGGTGAAGGTATGTACAGAACTCCAAGTTGCTGCTTCCAAAATGTCCTTGGTAGGTACTCCTCTGAGGTAGGCAGTCGAAGTGGCTGTTGCCCGGGTGGAATGAGACCCAATGCTGTTAGGTACAGGTTTCCCCATGGTGTATATAGCAGTAACGTATGCAGTGTCCTATCCATTTTGAAATGGTCTTTCCCTGTGCTCCTGCAGCATATGCTACCAATAATTGCTCAGTTTTTCTGAAAGCTTTGGTTTTGTCCAAGTAGAAGCATAACTGCCTGTGTATGTCCAAAGAATGCAGAAGTCTCTCCCCCTTTATTCTGTGGATTTGGATAAAAAGTTGGCAAGTGAATAGTTTGGTTTAGAGCCACACTTGATGCCATCTTTGGCATAAAAGTAGGGTTCGTTCTTAAAGACACCCTGTCTTGGTGGAAAATGATGAAAGGTTCCACTGCCATTAGTACCTGTAATTCTGAAACTCTTCATGCTGATGTTATTGCCAGGAGCAGAGCAGTTTACCAAGAGACATATTTTAAATCTGCTGTGTTAGCTGGCTCAAAGGGAGGTAAAGTTAATTTTTCCAACACGAAGTTGAGGTCCCAAGTTGGAGTAGGTGCTCTATGGGGCGGTCTTATGTTTTTAGCCCCTCTGAGGTACTGTTTTAGCAAGGGATTAGAGAAAATTGGTGGATCTGTGTTGTAATGAGCAGAGATGGCAGAGGCGTGGATCTTGATGGATGAAAAAGAGAGGTCTTTGTCCAGCATCTCAGTTAAATATTGTAGTATCGGAGGAATATTTGGGACAAGAGGGTCAAGGCTGTGAGCCTGGTTCCAGGCACAGAATCTCTTCCATTTATCGGAATAGGCTTTCCTGGTGCTAGGCCTTCTGGCCTCCAGAATGACATCCATAACCGCTTTGGAGAGAGGCATTGCTTGCTTGACTAAGGAATTTTCCATGCAGCCAGGTTTAAAGTCTTTAGCTGGCTGTGAAGTATCTGATTGTTGTGCTGAGTCAGAAGATGTGGGATTTGAGGCAAAATCCAGGGTGGTCCTTGTGCTAAGTTCTTTAAGATTGGGTACCAGTGCTGGCGTGGCCAGTCTGGGGCAATCAGGATCATCTTTGGCTCTTCTTGCCTGGCTTTTACGAGTACCTTTGGAAGGAGAGGTAGTGGTGGGAAAGCATATACTTGTAGGTTTTTCCAGCTGAATGAGAGGGTATCCACTTTCGATGCTTGTGGGTGGTAAGTCCTTGTGCAGAATTTCTGTAGCTGGCAGTTCATTGGGGATGCAAACAGATCTATGTCCGGGCTCCACCATTTTTGTGTTATCATTCTGAATATTTGTGGATTCAATTCCTATTCGTGGGGATCCATGATGTTTCTGCTTAAGTCGTCTGTTTACCAGTGTGTTTTTCTCTCCTGGCAGGAATTGTGCTTGCAGATGAACTTGATAGGTTAGAGCTGTATTCCACAAGGTCATGGCTTGTCTGCAGAGGGGATAAGAGTGAGTGCCCCCTTGCTTGTTTATGTACCACATAACTGTGGTGTTGTCTGTCTTTAGTAGTAGTTGTCCTGGATGCAGAAAGTCCTTGAAAGCTATAAGGGCATTTTGTACAGCTAGCATCTCTTTTTGATTGATGTGAAGATGCCTTTGTTCTGCGGGCCACTTGCCCTGGATACATTTTCCTGCCATGTGTGCTCCCCAGGCGTAATCCAATGGATCTGTTGTCAGTGTTTGCCTGGATGTGGGTTGAGTGAAAGGCTGTCCCTTGTTGAGGTGACAAGCTTGAGCCCACCATCGAAACTCCTGTTGAAGGCAAGGAATTAGAGGTATTACTGTTTCCAAACTTTGATAGTGTTGAGACCAGACACTCTTTGGGTACCATTGTAGTTTCCTCATATGCAGTCTGGCATATGGAATTAGTAGTATGCAAGATGCTATGTAACCCAAGGCCTGCAGAATTTTTCTTGCAGGGAGTTGGGTCCTTGTTGCCATCAATTGAAAATATTGAGTCAGTTGTCCTTGCTTGTCTGGCGTGAGATAAGCCATCTGGGCCATTGTATTCAAGCTGGCACCCAGGAATATTATCTCTTGTGAGGGCACTAGTTTTGATTTCTTTTCGTTTACTGTGTACCCTAGGCAACTTAATAACTTTTTTACAAACGCCAGATGCTTTAGAAGAATGTCCTTGCTCTCTGCTTGAATTAGGCAGTCGTCCAGGTACAGATAAATTTGAATTCCTTTCTGTCTGCAAAATGCAATTACTGGTGCCAGGCACTTGGTGAAGACCCTGGGCGCAGCAGATAAGCCAAAGGGCAGTGCAGAGAATTGGTAGTGCATTGAAACAGCTATGAATCTGAGGTATCTTCTGCAGTTTTGTCTGATAGGGACATGCAGGTATGCCTCCTTGAGGTCCAAAGTTATGAGCCACGCTTTCCTGCCCAGCATGGGAAGAAGCTGCTGTAGTGTCAACATTTTGAATTCTGGAACATCCAGGTAAGTGTTTAGAGAAGAAAGATCCAGAATGGGCCTCCAGGCTTTGTCCTTTCTGGGAACCAGAGTATTGAGTAAAATCCTTGTCCTTGCTCTTGTGGTGGTACCTTTTGAATAGCTCTCATGTCCATGAGTGCTGTAATTTGTTTTTGAGCCTCTGCCCATTGATTTGGTGGCAGATTTGGCATTCCTTTTAAACTTGGCAGAGTGTGAAAGTGGAACCTGTAACCTTGAGATACATGTTGAGAACCCATTTGTCTTTGGTGATCATATGCCAATTGTGATAGAAAAGTGCCAGTTTTCCTCCCAAGGGGGCTGCCAAGAGAGAATTGTTTGGCAGCTGTAGTGGGAAGTCATTGGGGCTGTTTTCTATATGGTTGGGGCCTGTCTTCCCCTTCTTTCTGGGTTGATGCTCCCCATTGTCGAGGCCTGTAAGGACCTTGTGGTTGACCTCTACCTCTTGGACATCTGTATCTGCCCCTTTGAGGTCTGTCTGTAATTGGAAAGGACCAATTCTTTGTTGGCCAATTTCTGCTAAATCGAGGAGGCTGAACCTGTAAGAAATCCTTCACCGTTTGCATAGATTTTGCCTTATCCTCCATTTTCTTTAATACCTCTTCTGCCTTAACTCCAAATAACACATCCTGCTGCAAAGGTGCATCCAATAGTTTTGCTTTAACATGATCTGGTAATGTATGTTCTTTTAACCAAGTATGCCTTCTAATGACAGAACCTGTAACTGCTGCTCTACAGGAGGCTTCTAAAGAATCAAAACCACATTGCAAAGTATGTTTTTCCACTTGTTAAGCTGCATGCAATAAATCCTGCATTTCCTTAAAATTAAGAGGATCTGAGTTAGGAAGCATTTTTTGTTTCAACTGAGACATCAAATATTGCTGATATTTTAGCATGTGAAACTGGCAATTTAAGGCGCTCATTGCTAAAGTTGCAGATGTATATACATTCCTCCCCCATCTGTCTAATGCTCTGGAATCTCTGTCAGAGGGGACTGGATTCTTTGCTGATGAGGCCTTAACCCCTTTGGGGCCCTGAGAAATAGTTTCAGGGTCAGCAACAGGGCTTTTATAAAGAAATTTGTGAGAGTCAGAGACTCTGTAGTATCTGTCAGGCTTAACTGGGGCTGGAGGTAAAGAATCAGGATTTAAGCTGGATTCAGTATACACATCATCCACAATATCTAACACTGGCGGAAAAGTAAGGGGTCTGTGTTGAGGTAATAAAAGGAAGTCTCTGAGCCTTTTCTTGGATTCTGAGTAATCCTGTCTCTCTCAATGGAAATACTCCCTCATGGTATGCAAGGTTTCCCCAAAGGAGTAGTTCTCAGGTGGAGAGGCTGATGGAATTGATTCCTCAGCATCAGAATCCTCATAAGGGGGTAAAGAGTATTCTAGGTCTGAGGAAGAATCTGAAGAGATGGATATCTGGTCGGATGAGTCATAGTCTGCATCCTGTCTAGGCCTTTTATCAGGAGGGGGGTGGGACCCCCCTGATCAGAGTGATTAGGTCTTCGGCCATTTTGAGCATTTGTTTCTTAGGCATGGAGGCCTGTCCTGGTGAATGTTGAATTTGTTTCTTTGTTTTTAAAGGAGGTTTAGACTTAGCAGAAGATTTAATGGTTAACTGAGCAGGTCTGAAAACACCCTCTGAAGTTATGGGTTGTTCAGCTACTCCGGATCCCTCTGAAGGGTTAGTCTCGGTAGGCTGAAATTCTTGAGCGTCCGAAGGCCCAGCCATCTCCACGTGGGAGTCAGAGGCGGCCTGTGGTTCTAAAGAAGCAGTCATCAGGGGCTGGGAAGGCCTCGCTGAAAACCGGCGACTGGCCTAGAAGAGGCTTCGTCATCAGTTTTGGGCCTCGGATGCCTGTCCTTGTCTTTGTGCTTTTTATGTATTCCGGTCGTCAGTAGTTCCGACGGCGTGGTGTAATTGAATTTTCGGCCAAAATAATGTTGGGCAAAATCAAACCGATGTTTAATAGTGCGCTTGTTAAACCTAGCACAAAATCGACAACCAGTGATGTCGTTGTCTGGGCCTAGGCATGGGATACAATAAGAATGGAAATCCTTATGAGGTATTTGCTTCCCACAAGAAATACAGTTATTAACTTTTACTGACATCAGTCTGAGGCAAGAAAAAGTTTCCCCAACGTGGTTCTTAACTTTGTAGAAGACTTCGGTTCTGGATTCGGAATGAAAATCTCAGGAGTCGGCCGACCAGCACTTGCGAACTGCTTTTGCTTCGGGCACCGCGCGGCAAGAAAGACTGAAGAAAATGGCGTCAGCTGCATCTTATATACCCCTGTCGCACTGATGTCAGGGAGGAGGCAACAGCAACCGATGCTGGACCCAGACTTTGGAACGCAGGCCGACTGGGGAACCGCCTGACGGCAGGATAACCCATGTGTAATGACTGCAGCAGTGTAACACGATGAACATCTGACAGTGCGTGTAGCCTGCTTTGAAGCATAGGTATCTTCTGCAAGATTCCCTGATTGGGATGTGCAGGTATGCTTCTTTTAAATCTAGTGTTGCCAACCAGGCATCTTTGCCTAGCATAGGAAGTAATTGGTGAAGAGTCAGCATCTTGAATTTTAGAATCTCCAAAAAGGTGTTTAGAGTACACAGGTCCAGGATAGGACGTCATGAATTGTCTTTTCTGGGTACCAGGAAAAGTCTCGAGTAGAAACCTTGTCCCTTTTCTGCTTCTGGTACCAGTTGAATAACTCCCATGCTTGAGAGAAAAAGTACTTGTTTTTGGGCCTCTAACCACTGATTTGGGGGTAGGTCCAGCCATGCGCTTGGTGTTGGCAACGTGTGGAAGTGAAATCTGTATCCATGGGACACTATATTTAAAACCCATTTGTCCTGGGTACTGCGTTCCCAATTCTTTGCATGAAGAGCAATCTTTCCCCCCAAAGGGGCAGTCAGTTGATAAGTGCTTGGAAATTTTAAAAGAAAGTCATTGAGACAGTTTACCATAGGGGGGAGTCTTATTCCCAGATTTGGAAGTGGAGGCCCCCCACTGCTTAGTTCTGTGCGTCCCCTGGGACTGAAACCTGGGGTTTTTGCTGTGTCTGGGTTTGGCTTGAGAAGACCTGGAAGGGGCTAGAAAGGGCCAATTCTTAGAGGGCCAGTGCCTACTAAATCTAGGAGGCTGAATTTGTAAAAAATCTTTAACAGTTTGCATAGATTTAGCTTTATCTTCCATCTTTTTAAGAACTTCCTCAGCCTTGTTGCCAAACAGGCAGCCCTGATTTAAAGGAGCATCCAACAATTTAGCTTTAACATGATCAGGCAAAGATTGCTCCTTAAGCCAAGCATGCCTTCTGAGCACAGACCCAGTAACAGCCACCCTGCAAGAGGCCTCTAATGAATCAAAACCACATTGCAAAGTATGTTTTCCAACTTGTTCAGCAGAATGCACTAAATCCTGTAATTCTTTATTGTCCACACAGACCGGAATAAACATCATTTTCTGTTTAAACAGTCCAATAACATGTTGCTGATACTTTAACATATGAAACTGGCAGTTTAAAGCCCTAATGGCCAAGGCTGCAGACGTGTAAACCTTCTTACCCCATCTATCTATCAGAAGGGGTAGGATTTTTAACAGTCGAAGCCTTAATGCCCTTGGGCCCCTGTGAAATAGTCTCTGGATCTGCAATAGGATTTTTAAAAAGGAACTTGTGGGACTCAGGGACCCTGTGGTATCTGTAAGGTTTTCTGGGAGTCAGGGGCCAAACTAGATTCTGAAAAAACATCAACAATGTCCAGTACAGGAGGAATAAAGGCCTATGCTGAGGTAGGAGAAGGAAATCCTTAAGCCTCTTTTTTGAATCAGAAAAATCCTGGCTTTCCCAGTGGAAATGCTCCCTTAGAGTATGTAAGGTTTCCCCAAAAGAAAAATCCTCAGGAGGGGAAGCAGAGGGAATGGAGTCCTCTGCATCAGAATCTTCATAAGTAGATAAGGGCAAATCCAGATCATTAGAAGAATCAGAAACAGAATCCTGGTCAGAAGATTCATGTTCAACTTCTGTCCTAGGCCTCTTAGAAGGGGGGGGGGGGGTTGGCTACCCCTGATTAGAGTTATTAGATCTTCAACCATTCTTATCATTTGTTTTTTAGGCATAGAGGCCTGAGCATGTGGCCTGGGAGTCGGTTTTTAGGCATGGATTGAGATTTAGGCCTAAGTAAAGAAGGAGGCATCGGTTTAAAATGCAAGTCCGTAGGCCTGAATATACCCTCAGAAGCCGGTGCCTGCACAGCGGCTCTGGACCCATCCAAGGTAGAGACATCCGCGGGTTCCATAGATGAAGCATCCCGCTGCATACCGGACTCTGAATGGGTCTCAGTAGAGGCCTGCGAATCAGAAGTAGTGGGTATCAGGGGCTGCAAAAGAAAGACTGATGTAATGGCGTCGACTGCATGTTTTATATCCCTGATGACCTGACGTCATGGAAGAAGGGACAGCAACCAACTCAGGACCCAAGACTTTGTTAATCAGGCTGACTGAGGGCTACCTGCAAGCAGATAACCCACATGTAATGACTGCAACAGTGAAACACGAAGAACATCCAAGACGCTATCCTCCAAAAAAAGGAAGCCAATCTGGTGGTCCCCTGCCATAAACAAACTCTACAACAGAAGGAAGAAACTGTTGCAAAAGTCAGTGAAATCCCATGAGTGGAGGAGCTCCCTGGTCAGCCTCAGTAAGAAGCTGAGATCCCTTATAAGATGCTCCAAAGCTAGCTACGAAATCGCCACTGATTCTAAGGGTAACCACAAAGCATTCTATAGCTATGTCAAGAATCTCAATGGCAACACCCAGATCTGCTCTGAGTTACACTACAACGGCACGAAAATTACAGAACCACCTGATATTGCCAACATCCTGGCAGATAGGTTCAGTGCTAACTTTACCCCCCTCTCAATCCCTAAAGGGCCCATATCAATACAGGAAGAATGCAGAGTCCCTGTAATCACATCTATGCAGGTAAAAGCTGCACTCTCTAAAACCAAAAACACAGAATCCATGGGACTGGACAACATCCCAGGCTGCATTTTACACAAACTTCAGAATGAACTGGCTCCCCACCTAAGCACCATGTTCAATCATAGTCTCACGTCAGGCTTTGTGCCCAATGAATGTAGCACACCAACAGTTATCCCACTCCACAAAGAGGGAGTCACCACTGATCCTGGGAACTATCACCTATTAGCCTGATAAGCCTGGTCTGCAAAGCCATGGAACGTTTCATCATGGAACTCATAAGCAAAGACGCTGGTAACCCCCAAACTCTGGACCCCACCCAGTTCGGGTTTGTGAAAGGCAGATCATGCCTTCTGAACCTGACTCACTTCTCTGAGGCAGTCACCAAAGCCGTAGACGAGGGTAAGGTGGTTCACACAGCCTATCTTGACCTCCCCAAGTCTTTCGACACCATCCCCCATTCTGGAATTATAGCTAAACTCACTAAATTAGGTATAAATCCCTACGTCACAAGATGGGTTGCCAACTGGCTCACTGACAGAACCCACACTGTAAAAGTTTCAGACTCCAAATCTGACTTCAAACCAGTGACAAGTGGAGTACCACAAGGTTCAGTCCTGGGACCTCTCCTGTTTGGTATCTACTTGTCTGATGTACAGGCTAACACAGAAGGCCTCTAGCTAACGAAGTTCGCAGATGACTGCAAACTAGGAGCCATAGTCGAGTCCCCAAATTATGTGGACATCATACAGAAGGGCCTCACTGAGACAAATGCCTGGTGTTAGAGGCATGGCCTCAAGCTCAATGCCAAAAAGTGCATTGTCATCCCCTTTGGTAAAAACTCTGTACCCATGAGCTACCACATAAACGGCAGTCGACTTGACACTGAATGTGTGTTGAGACCTTAGGACCCAGGTGGACAGTAGTCTCTCCTTTGATAATCACACCGCCACAGTAGTCAGGAAATCCTGAATGCACCTCACAAGACATCTGAAGCAGCTGGAAAGGCCAGAGAAGTACCTCACAAACAGGATTACTGGCCTCAAATAGATGCCCTACACTGACCATCTCAAAAAAACTCCAGCTTTACTCTGTAGCATATCGCCTACTCAGCCTAACATATAAAGCTATGTTAAACCCAGAGCTGTTGGACATGCTACATCTAAAGAAATTCCAATCCCTCCGAGCTACACGCTCTAGGGACTTAAACCTTTTCACCACGAAAAACAGGACATGCTGGAGGGATAGATTTCTGTCCCAGAGACTTCCTATAATCTGGAAACCAGCTACTCATCTATGTCAGGCAAAGTTCCTTATTAGCATTCTTCAAGTAAAATCTTGATGAGTGAATGGGAAATAGGAAATACACCCAGAGGATTACTTCTGTGGCTCTGCTCGACAGGGGCACAGGAAACTAACTTTCTTGGGTGGCGTAAGCCAGGGAACCTTGTTGGCTAGGCTTACTTAGGCCCTTGGGCTGATAGCCTAGTACCTACCTATGAACCTACTGTGGTGAGGAAGGCATTCTACGTCGATCAGCTGATTAGCAAAGACATTGTCTCAAGAGCAAATGAGGTTATAACTCCCATGTATGTGTCGATGAGGATCCCTCAAGGAAAAATAGAAACAGTTCTGTTACAGGAGTGTACGATAATTGGGACTCATTCTACTGCCATTTTAATTCAATGACATGAGAAAACACCATAGTTTCTTTACATCTCACACAACTAATACAAAAAGAAATTGAAATGAATTCCCTGAAAGATAAAGAAACGCAGGAAAACAAGATCATGTCAATATGGCAGGGCCCACTGATGGCCATTTTGTAGCAAAACATAAAACAAAGATGCAATAACATTTTTTTTGTTTTGTTTTTTTAGTTTTAAGGTGGAAGCTGCTCCATTTTCTTCTGTTTCCTCTGTTCCCCAGGAAACGTTCTAGTTTTTAGTTCACTTTTAGAGGGCTTTCTATACCAAGGCCTCAAGCTTCAAGTCTAAGCAGGCCTTAAAAATCGATTGAAGAAGCATTTTCTTTTTGAAAGCCATACAGTGCTTACAAGAGGAGACCTGATTTTCCACCCCAAAAAGTTCAGCTCACTGGGAGGCATATGCAAAGGGTTTGAAAATGAAACCTGTTGTGCAGTCCTGGGTGAGGTTTGAGTGAAGGGGGCAGTTACCCTGGGTTCAAACAGTGTAGAGGTTGCGATTATGTTTAGTGCATTACTAGCATTCATTAATGCCAGTACTAAACTTGTCTGAAGTGGCACTTTAGTGACATTTAAAGTGCTTTTTTTTTGTAGCAAGCAGTTTGCTAGAGTTTAAGAAGTTTAAGATTTTTTTTTTCCAGAGCATAGATTTAATTGGCAGTATTACAATGTAGGCAGCAATTAAGTGCTTAAAATGGGAACTTCTGCATGGGCGCTGTGTTAGAACTTACCTAATTTAACGCACCCAGCTAAAATCATTAGCAATTAAAATAAGATTAAAGAACATGGATTGTACTTAGTCTAATTTACCAAAATGCTGAAGGTATAGAAAATCTCAAGGTAAGGCTTGGCTTATACATCAGTCTCATCACTTAAAATAGAAAATATGGAGAACATTAGCTTTTAACACCCACGTATTAGAGCCTTAGCACAGAACAAAATTAACAGAAGTGCTATACATACACTGTCCTGAACTCTGGCCTACATTGGTAACAAATGAAAAAGAATATGTCTCCCCCTCTTTTAGTAGTACCACTTCAGCTCAACAATACATATTAAAGAGAAGACTGCTACAAAATATGTTTATATGAATGGTTTTCAGCTGGAAAGCTAAGATTACATTTCATACCTAAAGAAACCCCAACACTGCAAAGTATATTTTCTACTTAATTTTGGCATCATTCAACTTCCATGTTGGCTGACAATTGCTGGAAATCAGTGAACCATACCTAAGCTTAAACAGAATTCTTTGCTGGGACTATGCTGTGTGTAAAGTAGAAGCTAGCTGTTTTCATGTATTGGCATCCTGGTAAGATCCTGAGGTGTGATTAGCTGTGTAAGTTGTGGTCTTAAATGCCAACATGCAGCAAACAGGGTTCTTGTCAAGTCACTGAATTTAGTTTTGATAAATGTAAAAGGATCAAAGTTAGTTCACTAGAACTACTTTCTGCTTTAGTGGAATTTGCCTTTTTTTCAACTGCTGCGTCAGAGTTGATGTTTGGAGGTGTCACCCGCACATGGGGGTGCAGGGGTGCTTCCCCCCTTAAAAGTGGTTCTATGGAGATTTGATGAAAGTAGTTTTGGTGGACATTATTTAAAGTTTTTACATTCACTGAAACTGCCTTTGACAAGCTGATATGAATCGCAATAAATATTAGCTCTTAGGTGGGGGTGCTATTATGATTCTGTTTAGCAGAAAAAAACAGTATTCCCTGGATATAAGTAACACTCTTCTCTGCCTGCACTATGAATGCCAATCAGTAATATTTGCCAAGACATAAGCCCACCCCCATATTAATACAGAAGACTTCAAGGCTTTACACTTATATATCTTTGTCTATACAGCCCTTTTACCATTCATTCTTCCATTCATTTATTCATTAATATCATTCTCAGCTCAAGATGTTTTACAAGATTTCATCTCCTATCTTCTGCAGCTGGGACAGATTTTTAAAAATGTATTCCTACCTAAAACTGAATATGGCTCATCCTTGATGTGTGTTCACTCTTCCTACTATACTCAAAGGATTCAAGCTTGATTTGCATTATTGGTAGAAGCCTACACACCACTGTAATCCTGTTAAGGAACTCTGATGGCTTCCAGTTACAGAAAGGGCTTATTTTCTATTCAACTACTTGCTGTTCAAAAATTTAAAACTAGGCTACTGCCCACCTTTAATATTTAAACTGTCTTTCAGTGAAGAAACTTACTTAACAGTCAAGATGACCTAACAACACCTGTCATGACCCCCTTCAAAATTACAAGGGGAGAAAAGGCTTTTTCATTACTTGGATCTGTCAGATGGAATTATCTACCTAAAGAAATTAAAGTTTTGTCTACATTGAAATAATTCAAATAATCACTAAAAAATATCTTGGCAATGAAGCCATGTGCAAGAACTTTAGGAAAAAGAGTTATGTACTTGCCAATAACGGCATCTGTGTTATCCTATGTTACTATCATCACTTCTGGGTCGTAGGATCAGACATTGGATCACAGCCAGCAACTTTCAGACATCGTATCAGAGCCAGCAACTTTCAGACAGATCCTAGGTTCGAGCTCCTTCCACTCCCATAATCCCTTTGTGCCCTCTAACCCCTCAGATCGAGTTTGCCTCAGAGCTAGAAGACAGCTGGAGTAGACCGGAACAACCAGATAGAGGACATCTCAGCTTCTTCTAGATCCAGCAGAATGGGGGAAGGAGAGAGTGATAGTGATGAATAGTGACAAAGGATAACACAGATGCTAAGTTATGGTATATGCATAACTTTTATCTGATGTTATCCATGTCACTATTCCTCACTTCTGGGTTAGAATATCCAGCTACAATGCAATCCTGGGTGACCTCATGGAAGGACATGCCAAAGAACTGTGGAGCCAAAGGAAGCCCTGTTCTCCTTGAAACTAGGTCCAGTTTGTCTCATTAAAAACACCCTAAAACAACACTTTTCCTCTCTATGGCAATGCACATGCACCAGAACCACATTCCCCAAAACCTGACACCATTTCCCTAGCTTCCACTATCTACCAACTTGCTATAACTCCTTTTTCCATTTATTATACTAATACATATACGGCTAACACTAATCACTATAGCTGCTTCCTACAGTCAAGCTGAGGACTCAAACAAGTATCAACAACTCACTATCACCACACCATGACAAAACTAACTATCCTCACTGTTTTTCCAATTCTGCCATGTTGTTATAGTACTAATCACATTATCCATTACACTGTAAGCTAATAATTTTATCAAAATCATTGCCTTATTCACTCGTCTCCACTATAATGCATGCATAACAAATTACTCTATACGCTGATCTATTTAATAAATGAAGGTATTCTGTTTGTATGTTTTTGAACACTTTATATTGACAATGTATGTACTGTGTGTTTTGTATGTATAAACTGTAATTTGATTGTGGAGCTTTTCTGTACACTGATGTATTTAATGAATGAAGGTACTGTGTTTGTATGTTACTGTACACTTTATACTGAAAATGCATTTATTTTGTGTTTTGTATGTATAAACTGTAATTTGATTGTGGAGCTTTTCTCCCTGGGCCTCCACTGAAAATGGGCTCAATATGGCCCCAGTGGACTATCCCACCAGACAAATGCAAATAAATAAATTTGTAATGAGTAATGAAGGTGCGAGGAGTAGACCAAGTGGCTGCAGAGCAAATCTCATCTAAAGAATGTCGGGCTAAAAAGGCAGCTGACGTAGCCACATATCTAGTGGAATGCACTCTGACAGGTCCTGGTAAAGACAGTTCTTTAGAAGTATAAACTGTAGAAATACAATGGAATATCCAATAAGATATTGTAATCTTGGACACTGCCCGACCGAGTCTGTTGACTGAGAAGGCCACAAATAGTTGGTCAGACTTGCGAAAGCTTTTTGCCCTGTCTAAACAAAAATGTAATTGTCTATGTACGTCAAAAGTGTGTGGAGCATATACTCTCCTTTATTAGAATGGTTAGGAAAGAAAACTGGCAAGTGAATGGTCTGAATCAAATTTGCTTCAGTGGCTACTTTGGGCATGAAAGAGGGATTAGTCCTGTGAGCCACTCTGTCTTTATGAAAAATCACGTATGGAGGCTTGATGGAGAGAGCCTGCAATTCAGAAACCTGTCTTTCTGAAATTATAGCCACCAAAATGGCGGTCATCCAAGACAAAAACTTAATGTCCTAAGTTGCAGCAGGCTTGAAGGGACACTGTGTAAGAGACTGCAGCACTAACGAAAAGTCCCAAGAGGAGAGGGGTCTTTGATAGGATGCCATAGCAGGAAGACACCTTCATAAAGGCCTTACAGAGGCGAAAAGAAAAAGGTTCCCGCAAATGTGAAAATTAGAAATGGCCACCAGCTGCAGCTTAATAGAAGAGAAGCTGGCTCCATCCTCACAGAGAGAAGACAAGCATAAGATGATGTCTGGAATGGCAGCTGAAAAAGGATCCAGATTCCGCTGAATGGCCCAGATAGAAAACCTCTTCCATTTACTACTACAGACCTTTTTAGTGGAAGTCTTCTAAGAGGCCAGAATGATGTCTCTAACAGGGGAGGCAAGCCTAGACTGGTTTAGAATTACAGAAAGTAGACAAACCACACAGTCAGATGCAGAGTATGATGGTTTGGGATAGAAACATAACAGGGGTGAGAAATCAGATCTGGAATGTTATCCAGCACCCAAGGGGGGTACTTCAGATGAGACCTGAGGAGGGGGAACCATATCTGCCGAGGCTACAAGGGGACAATGAGGATCAAGGAAGCCCTGAGGCATTGAGCTTTCTAAAACACTCTGGGAATGAGAGATATAGGAGGGTAAGCATAAAGGAGACC
Source organism: Protopterus annectens (assembly GCF_019279795.1). NCBI lineage: Eukaryota > Metazoa > Chordata > Ceratodontiformes > Protopteridae > Protopterus > Protopterus annectens. The sequence goes on along the minus strand of NC_056731.1, from coordinate 264,596,140 downwards.
TGGAGGCCAATCGTGGACTAAAGCATTCCTGGGGGACTCCCAGGCTGGGAGGATCAGGGTGAAGTACTTGCTGCATTTGCGATTGAAAGGGGAAGCAAACAGACAGCAGCACGGTTGACCCCAGCGAAGTAAGATCTCTCTCTCATTACTGATGGGTTCAGGGACTACTCGTGAAGAATCAAGATAACTGCTGTGCTTGTCTGCTAGCACATTAGTCTCCCTAGGATGTGTTTTGCAAGGAGAAAGCGCCTTGAGGACATCACCCATTCCTACACACTGATGGCCTCACAACAAAGCAGATAAGAGCATATGAACCCTTGTTTGTTTATGTACCACACAACCACCATGTTTGTCTGTGTGCACTGCAATGGTACCCTGAAGAAGGCAGTCCTGAAAGGTTTGCAATGCGAGAAGAACTGCCCTCATCTCTAGTACATTTATGTGCAGTTTAGGCTCTGCAGGGGACCATGTAAGTTGGACCATCTTTCCTAGGCAATGCTCCACCCCCTCCCTAGCAGGGAAGCATCCGTGGTCACTGTGGCATGGGGAGGAGGAGGAGAAAAGAGTTTGCCCATGAGGAGATTGGGAGACTGAATCCACCAAAGAAGATGATGCCTGTACACTGGAGTAAGGTAGATGGAGGCTGTCATTGGGTGAGACAGAAAAGACCAATAAAGAAAAATTATTAGAAAGGGAAGGGAGGCAAGAGATACAAAAAACTACGAACTTAATAAGCAAAAAATACCAAAAACTAGATTTAAGGTTAGAAAGGCACACAAATAATGCTGAAAAGTCACTTATCCCACAAGAAGTGCTCGAGCTAGTATGAATCGCGTCTGTAGCGGTGAGCTGCAGATGTGATCTGAGAGTGTTAGAGGGCAGTAAGGGATTATGGGAATGGAAGGAGCTCGTGTCTAGTATCTGTCTGAGAGTTGCTGGCTCGGATCCGATGTTCGATCCTATGACCCAGAAGTGAGGAATAGTGACATGGATAACATCAGATCAGTGGTTAATTTACCCCACTAAACAATAGCAATAATACTTGTCCATAATCAAAATCAATATTTTTTCTTCACCATCTCACTGTTTAATGCTTTGTTTAAAATCTCTTCAGTGTTGAACAAGCAATTATAAGACTGCACATTACTTAATCTCTCTTCAAATTTTCAATATTACTCTCCGTTTTGTTTCATACTCTGTTCATTGAGCTCAGGCAGTGGCTGAAAACAGTGCATCAGCCCACATACACAGTCAACAAAGAGTAAGCAAATAAATAAATGCAATTTGTCCATATAAGCATACTACCATTCATTCATTTTATGACACCCTCTTAAATAAGAAGCAAAACCTATTTCAGCACTTGACAGAAGTGAGGTGAGAATTAACCTTGAAGGGATGCAAACCCATTGCAGGTCAAACACACACATATGGAAAATTTAGAGGATTCACCAATTCATATATGCATATCTTTGGGATGAGGAAGGAACTATTTCCAGAAAAACATACAAATATTCAGCTTATTCCCTTCATTTTTAAAGATGGATTATTGTGTCCCCACAGAAACTGCAGCACTGTACATGTTGGATGCAAATGCAAAACATTTTATTTGCAAGGCAAAGTACAACCAACTCTGCAAGCAAAGTACTCTGGTTCTTATAAAAAACATTTCAAGTATCAATTACAATAATGTAAACAGTGCTAAATATTAACCTCTGAACTGAAAGTCATGTGTTAAATATTCCTGATCAAACATTAAATGCTACAGAAATGGACTCGTTTATGAATGACAAAAAAAAAATTAATGAAAAGGACTAGGTGTGGCAAATGTCTGCATCTAATGGGCCTTCTGTGAAAAGCGCTAATTATGTCACAGCCACAACCAAGTAAGACAAAACAAATATATTCATTGCCATTTTTAAATAAAAAACAGTAATGTTACTATCATAGTACAATTAATACAAATAACTCTCTCAAACTCTTAGTTACAGAAAGGTCAGTTTACGTTTGTTACATAATGTGCACATAGTAGATGATGCCATGGTACATTTTCACTTCTGTGGAAGCAGTCTTTATAATACTCCAGAGGAGTGATATTTCTCAGAACACAAGAAGTTTATCTTATGTCAGATGATACAAAAAAAGCTGAAACAAGCGTGTGTACATGTCAAGTAACTTCAGAATAATAACTTAGTGGCAGGAAGTCATATATGACAGTTGTTGGGGGTTTAATTCACAGAGGCATTTTCTATACATGTGACAGCTATTTGTTAATCATGGTCCCTTCAAACAAAACCCCACAGTTAAGTCTGGTCATGGCATCTCGCAGACTGTACCAGGTGAAGGCTGTGAGGGCAGTATCACTCACATTTTCTACACAAAACTATAAAAAATAAATGGAGGAAATCTGCCCCCTCGACAGGCTAAACATGCAAGAAAATTTCACGACTGAAACAACTAAATGTAAGATGAAAATACAACAAATAAGATGATAAAGGTATTTGACATGGCAAAATGCTGTATAATACATAACATAGCTGTGCATGTCTTAAATATGTGATAGGGAGTTGTTGAAAGAGCAATTTTTAGCCTACTTTATATAGTGCAGAATGAGAGATACAGAAGCATTTAATATTACATTACAGTAATTACATTATTTTTAGGATATTTTTATCACTACACAAGCATAATAAAAATTTCAATGCACAGCTTTTGTTATGAAAGTCAATTTCTCAAACACAGCCCAGACTATATGAAACAACATATTTTAAATAACTGCTGTGGCTCCTACCCAGCAGCATGGAGTAGGGTGCTGAAATACTATAAATCAAACACATATTCATAAAGTAATTAAATACACATATGAAGAATATGTCATCTGGAAACTATATTAACCACTAGACAATGCAGTGTTTAAGCTCTGCTTCAAACAAAGCCATAGAATGACAATGCAGTCTTTTGATTCTACTTTTTTACCTAAAGACATAGTCCTGATAAGTTCAGCCTCTGCTTCATTCATACAAGAAAGTTTTGCAGTACTTCGTCAGATTTGCTTTACTCTTCAGATGCTTGCTCTTTCCCTGATGCAGGCGCATTGTTTTCATGTTCAGAAATAATTTCAGAATGAAGTTTTTCATCAGTTTGCTCAATATTTACACCTTGTTCACTCTGGTTACTTAGAGGCTGGGGGGCTGCTGCCTCCGAATCCACTTCTCCATGAAGTACAGCATGCTCTTCTGTTGTACCAGCTTCCTTATTTTCTGTTACTGCAAAAAGAAGCACACCAATTATTAAATAATTTAATCTGCCAAGTTATATTACTGGTGGTTTTAAGTATTAAATGCATATTCTTTACATGCCAGCAAAATGGAAATAGCAACTATATGACAACTCATTTATATTTGTTACTTTCATTAGGTGTCTTATTTCTGGAACTCATTCTGGCATCACTCATTATTCAAGAGTTTTAATCAGGTCTAGGATATTCCAAAGACTCCATGTTAAAGGTAAAGTGGAGCAGTTTCATCTGCTCACCATAACAGCAGATATTTTAATACACCTCTGCTATAACTAACAGTAGATGGGACTTAGTCATATGTAGATGTCTGCTCATCTGGCCAAACCTCCAGAGCATCCGACATACACAATGCAGCTTGTATCTTGTGTGTGCTGTAGATGTCAGAATGTTTGGTATAAAAGGGACAAAATCCTGCAGCATCATTACTTCTTTTTGTGTGGATAAGAATGAACATGTGCGCGCACGAAAGAGGGAGAGGTCAGTGACAAGTGAACCTATCATTCTGAGGCTGTAGACAGGTTCTAGTGTAGACATGCAAATAGCATATTCACCAGCCCACACTAGGGAGATGGGAAGGGGAGACAGAGAAGCAGCCCTCAATTTCTAGACAAGTGTAATGGTTGAAGAGAGGGAGTTTGTACTGCAGCTTTGATCCCTGTATTATAACATCTATTTTATGGCGAGTGAAGAATACTAAAGTTGTACAGTCTCTTACTACAGGCTGGGGGGTAGGGGAGCCAGCATGTCTTACAACACTGGAGTGGCAAATCCTGTTCTACTGCTGGAACAAGAACATAACTTAAAAATGCCTGAGGTGGTGTGATGAGAGTTCCATCTGGCTACTTCATAGATACTTTGAACTGAGGCATTCCTAAGGAATTCTGCTGTAATGGCAGCTGCCCTAGTAGAATACACCTAGGCTCATCTTCGCAAGGTTTTTTCATGGGGATTATAACAAAGATCAATACAGTGATAGCAAGTTATTTAGTGAGAGATTGTCTGGATGCTGGTTTACCTAGTTTCCCCATTTGTCTTAAGTATTTCTTTCGCTACAGACAATATCTTTAATTCTGTCCATAGACTGGGTAAATTATACGTGTTCTAACTCACTTGCACAAAGGTTCCTGGAATTTGTTAACTCCGGTGCCCTGGACCAGCTGGTTGACACATCCACAAGGGGCTCAAATATCCTGGACCTGCTGCTCACCAACATGGGGGACCGCTGCACCACCCCCAGTGTGTGGCCATCCCTGGTGAGATCTGACCACAAATCACTTTAGCTAGAAGTAACTAACACAAGACCCCATTTAGCAACAACTAGACTAAAAAATCTTCTACAAGGTCAATTACAACCTCTTACGGGATGGCATAATGGCATAAATAGCTCCATAGTCCCCCCCATGAAACAGACACCAATGCTGAGTTGTACACCACTGCTTTATGCAAGCACCTGTACAACTGTAGTGACTGTGCCATACCTGATAGAACCAAACCAAGATCTTCAAGGAAAAATAAACCTGCCTGGTGGGCAACTGCCATTAATAGGCTATACAACAGGAAAAAGAACTTGCTGTCTAAGAATAGGAAGGAATGGTCTCAAAATTGGAACCACTCTCTCCTCAACTTAAACAAGCAAATAAGACTCCTAAAGAAGTCCTCCAAAGCTAACTATGAGTCCAAATTAGCTTCCTAAGGATAACCACAAGGTGCTTTTTAGTTACATTCGTAACCTCAAAAGTAAGGCCCAGACATGCGCAAAGTACTTGGATAGAACCTGTGGATACGGCAAACCTGCTGACTGACAGGTTCATTGAAAACTTCACTCCCCTGTCCTTGCCACATATACCCCAAAGCATCCCTAACACCTGTCCCCCATCTAGTATCTCTGAGGAGTAGGTCTTGAATGCCCTCTCTAATGCCAAAAATACAGCCTCTATGGGACCAGACAACATCCTGGGCTGTGTTCTACATTGGTTAAAACAGGAATTGGCTTCACCAATGAGCACACTTTTCAATTACAGCCTAAGCACTGGCTTCATCCCAGCGGAATGGAAAACAGCTACCACAATCCCTTTGCACAAAGGGGCAGCATCTACGAACCCTGGGAACTACAGACCCATTAGCCTGACCAGCCTTATCTGCAAGGCCATGGAACGAATCATCATGGACCTTATTAACAAAGACATAGGAAATCACCAAATGCTCGACCCCACCCAGTTTGGCTTTTGTCAAGGGGAGATCAGGCCTGTTAAGCTTTCTGGACTTCTTTGAGATGGTCACCAAAGACCGTCACCAAATCTGTGCATATAGCCTACCTAGACTTAGCCAAGGCCTTTGACACAATCCCCCACTCAGGCATTAATCCATATAATGTCAGGTGGGTTGCAAAGTGGCTCACTGATATAACTCATACAGTCAAAATAGGGGACTCCACCTTCTCTAGCAGACCCATAACCAGTGGTGTTCCACAGGGATTGGTTCTGGGACCCCGACTGCTCAGAATCTATTCCTCCGAAGTACAGGCTAAAATTAAAGGACTGTGGCTGACAAAGTTTGCTGATGACTGCAAACTGGGAGCAATCATTGAAGTCCCCTAGCAATGTCAACATCCTGCAAGAAGGTCTTATGCAGACTAATGACTGGTGCAAAAGTCATGGTCTTAAACTTAATGCAAAAAAATGCATCATCATCATCCCCTTTGGCAAGGGTGATGTTCCTGTAAAGTACACCACATTAACAGCAATAGCCTAAGCAAACAGTCAGTGGTGAGAGATTTGGGCACACAGGTTGACATTAACCTTAACTTTGATCACCATGTCTCCACAGTGGTAAGAAAGGCATTTTATATTCCTTATCTTATAAGTACGGGCATTGCCTCCAGAAAAAAAAAAAGAGGTTATAACCCCCCAGCCCTCTTTCCTCATCAGGCCAATAACAGAGTACAATGCTCCCTTTGGTATGCTCTTTTCCAAACACCTGCAACAACTGGAGATACCACAAAGGTTCCTTACAAAGAAAATTCAGGTTCAAGATCTGTCATATGCGGCTAGACTGAAATCATTGACACTTTACTCTGTGTCATAGAGACTGCTCAGAGGCGACCTGTGCCTTGCATACAGAGCAATCTCTGACCCAGCTTTAATGGAAATGCTGCACATTCGCAAGTCAAATAGCACATAGGTCACTCACTCAAAGGATCTTAACCTGGTATGTGACATCAACAGAACTTGCTGGACTGACATTTGTCTCACAGAGGTTGCTCCAACTTTGGAACAAGCTTCCTATTCATGTTAAGCAAAAAGCCTCGTTGGGCCTATTTAACAATAATTTGGATGATTGGATGGGTGACCAGAAATTCACCTGTGCCCCTCTTGGACAGGGGAAATAAGTGCAGATTTTAATGTCTGCTTGAACCAGACCACCTTGGGAACATGGGTTGAGCTTGGCTAGGCTTGAAAGGGCCCTGGGGTCGTTAGCCTCCTAACCTCCTACTGTCCTATGATCCTATATACTTTTTTTTTTTTTTGTTAATATATACAGCAAATCTATCCAGCATTCTACTTTATCATTCAGAAGGCTGTTAGTAGGAGCCAATTTACACCACTGGTAGCATCATGCAAGAAAATGAGTAAAGGATCTGAAACAGCATTTTTGTACAGGCATTTAGAATTTTTCTCTACTGTTTAAAAATCTGTCAGAAGAATCTGATATTGTGAAAAGCATCTCTGTAGATGAAGTCACAGAAGTGCAACATTCTTTCATGGCATGTAGTTTGAGATGGCCATTGTCAGGCAAATGGAAATCAGTGTCCAGCTGTGACATACCAAAATTATCTACTGAGGACTTAGAAAAATTAAGCCACACCACCAATGCCAGGCTCTACATGTGCTCTGACAGGGAAGTAAGGCAATTAGATGGCACAGCTGGAAGAAAACAGGACTGCACCTCAACAATGCTGATGCTCCCAGGCTTTCAGTAGAATGATGGGGTCACAGAGACATCATGCACAGTATCCAAAATGGCCCTTTGTGCCCAACATCTAGGTTTTCAATTTTTCAAAGGTACTACAAGTGATGATTTTTTACAGATACTGGAAGAAGGCTCTCCTGAAGATGGAGGTGCAGACATCCAATGCTTCAAGGCCAGAAGCTTCAGGTGCTTCGTGAAGTCTCTGATGCATCTGGCTTTAAAAAGCAAAACTTTCTTTTTAAAGCATGAATAATGCTCAAGGGAAGATGAAGAATGATCTTTCTAAAGACAAAAATTACAATGAAGGTGCCAATCCTTTGGTGCAATCTGCTGTTCACAAGTTCATTTGCTGGTGTTCTTTTTTACGTAGTCAGCATGAGAAAGAACTCTCAAAATATTTAATCAAAAAGATTACATGCAGTAACTAGAAGTAAAATGCAATACAGCAAACAGGTAATAGCAAGCAAAGGCAAGAAAAAAATCCTCAAAAGGGGAAGTTGCATGGATAAGACTGGCAGACTACTAAGGGCTGAAAATATAAGAACTAAACATGCATCCTGCTGACATCCTTCCCATAAAGAAGTCTGGCTGGAGGAATATTTGTCTGTAGTTAATTCTCATCCATGATGAGTAACACTGCAGCAGTGATCCCTTTGATAAACAGCTTGTCTTCAGCAACTGGAATGGACTAGAATGAGTCCAGGAATTCATTATTTCAGGCATACCAAAGCAAGCAGTGAGGCAGTAACTTCTGTTAAAGGGTCTCATTCAAAGTTCTCCCTCATTATGACACTAGACATATCACCGTCAAGCTCAGACATAGATCTGGCACCCCTGTACACAATTCCACAGCATACTGCACAGTGAAACTGGGTGTAAACACAATATGTAAAGCAACTTACTTCAAAGCTACTCGATTTTTTTTTATCAAAGGCTCAAAATAATTCATCCTCAATGAAATTATGTACCAGCAATTAAAAGTCTGATTTATTCCATTTGCTGGTGTCCCTTTTGGGCTCCTACCTTATCAAGATTAAAAAAAAAACGCAGGCATGGCAACTAACAGCTTTTCAGCCAAGGAGAGAGGAAGTATGCACTTTTTTTTAATATCAGGCTGCCTCTAACGGTATCTTTTTAGGGTTTCAGGGAACTTTAATTTTAATGAAAAGGCATTAAAAGTGGGGTGGTGAAAGAATTTTCTAACTCTTATAAATGATACCTGCAAATGGGTTTGTGCATCTCAGTGAAGCTATGCTTTATTTAAGGCCACCCAAGACAGGCAAAATCATGGCACACAAGTCAGCATAAATATGGTCCAGTTTGGAAATAGCAACTGACTCCATTGTTTTGCCAAGAAAAAAAACAAAATATGGGCACTAGCTACCACAGAGGATGAGACCCTCAGGCCTGAATGTGCCCAGCATACTACTGGGGAAGGGCTCAAGACAAGTATGACTAGCCTCCGATTATGAGACGGATGGATTATGACATGGCATCCATCTGATGAGGTGCTTGCAGACAAAAGTCTGATGTTGCAAAAACTGTACATGACTGGAGCTTGGGATATTATGAACTATGAATCAAGACAAACTTGATACAGTTAAGGATGAAATGACAAAAATAAACATTGATATGTTGTGAGTTAATGAAACAAAATAGAAAGAAAGGTATTTTTACATCAGATAATCATCAGACCTACTCTGGGCAAGAAATATGCCAATGGGATGCAGTAATCATTCTAATCAATAATATGGTGTCAAGTCAGTGCTTGGTTATAAACCAGAGAATGACAGAGTGATCTTAGAATCCAAGGCGAGCCATTCAAAGCTACAGTGATACAAATTTACGTCCCAATTACAGATGCTGAACAAGGAGGCCGACCAGTTTTACGGACTTCTGCAGCATCTTCCAGGCTCTAGGAAAATTCAACAGCCCTCTGGGTCATATAACTCAACATCTTCCTGCCCTACTTCCTTCTACATAGCTTGTTCAGACTCTACTTTTCATTATGATTCCTTCAACAAGACAACTCAGGCACCCATTCAATACATAAAGCATGTATATATTGTGTTTTGTCAATCAATCTGCATTTGTCATGTATCTATTGTCTTTGTACCCTCAAGCCAACCCGGACATCCAGATTGTATAGAATATATGTATATATTGCATTCTCTTTTACTTTGTATATGTCATGTACCTACTGTTTTTACCCCCAGGCTGAGACTAAAATAGGTCCAATGGGATCAGTGCTCTACCCCAGTTAAATTCAAAACAAAACAAATCTACAGGATAAAACACTAAAAAAAGATATTACATTTGTCACGGGTGAAACGGCTTTGTAAATGGATATTCTCAGATGGTCTGATTTTAAGAAGACCATGTGAGTCATGGTGCCGGACAGGACTGTAAATGCTCTTCAGTCAAATCCAGAAATAATCTAGGACAAACAGTTACAACTTTTAAAAATTTGCACATGAAAAGTTGACTGAATAAGAGAATGTGAATTAATATACATTTTTTGAAGTAAAATATGGAAGTCTATAACTTTAATGGCAGTTCTCATTATTTATTCTCTCCACAAATTGCTAGTCTTAGTAGGGATTCGGAGGGAAACGGCAAGATTTTGAGCTAAATCATAGTGGACTGTTGACAGGCACTTTGTGTTTACATATATATATATATATATATATATATATATATATATATATATATATATATATAGATATACAGAGAGAGAGTGAGTGTGCGCTGCAGAGGGTTACAGTCTAAGCTTCTGACAGCAGAAAATGGAAATAAATTCCTGATCTAGTGTGTGATAGACTAACAAAGGTTAGGCAGGAATTTATATAATACATTATGCTGGCATGGTTGCAAACAGTTGGGTACTTGGATTCATGTCTAGTGGAAAAGAGCTTTTAGTCACCTTTAGTTGGTTAAAACTCATGAGTTAGTGACTTCTCTACCTTGTTTACAGATTTCCCTTTTCATTTCGCTCTTGGATTTTGTATGATTTTTTTTTTCCGTTCTTGAGAATAACTTTACTAATTAATTTTAGTTGATTTTAACTAATAAAATAATTATTTTGGAAAGTTGGAATCATGAAATTACCATGAGTACTGCTTTTTCTTTACAGAAATGAAGTATTTTAATTTCTTGCTTATAAGTGTGTTGTGGATAGCTATAATTTTCTCTTTAATTGCTGTGTGTTTACGTATTTAAATAAATAAATATAGTCTAAAAATACAAAAAAGAAACAGTTGTTGCTTTGCTAACTTGGGTTTCAACTGCTGATATGTTAACTTTACCCTAGATTGGCTCTACGTAGAATGTTTTATGAGTGTTAGTTCTAGCACTTGACTCCACGTCAATCTCTGATAGTATTTGTTACTGCTCATATATTCCATTCAGTGGCTGTCATTAAGTATCCAGTCTATGTGCACCTTTAAAAAACACATATAATGCATTTTATTAGAACAAGAGTTAAAATACAAGGAAAACAAAATATCACCCACAACTAGCCAAATGGAAAACAGCATTATTGGCAAAATGGACCCCCATAGCTATGGCCTTACTGGTAAAATAGATCCAGCTCTACTTAAATTAAATAAAATAAAAAATGCATAATTAAACTACAAAACTAAAAGATCCTAACGTAACCATTGTCACATTACTAAAATGTTTTAAAAATGAAGTGTTAGGAAAAAAAGATGGACAAACTACCACAGCAAAAAATAAACAAACAAGAATGAAAAGCCCATCCATAAAAAATTCTATTCTTAAAAAAAAAAAAAAAAAAAAAAAAAAAACATTATTCGGGGGAAATGTCTGCAACTCACATTGCTTAATGAACTCAGTGGAAAACAATACTCAACTTAAAAGCACAGAGGAAGCATTAATCATTTAACATAAGCAAAATGAACCCCCCCCCCTGGGATTAAGGCAAGATCCAAGGTGGCACTACTGATAACTATGGTTAATTTGACCAGTGAAACAGCCCATTTTTCAGTAGGGACCAGAATGCACTCATTTAGTGAGGCATTCTGGAGATGAACAAACTGCAAATCAAAACATCAGGATAAGCAACTACACAGCAGAAAAGACATGTTATAAAATATATGGAAGGTGAGTAACTGCAAAGTACAATGATGTGAACAATGCATAACAGTAAATGACCAATGTTATTCTTTGTTACAGTCAGCTTTTGGTAATGTCCAGTCTTGGACACTGAAATCCTTAAAATCATCAGCACTGAATTTGCTCTACTTCCTAGCTAAATTGCCTGCAATGACAGATTTTGACCATGAGGGGGAAGTCAATTACATTCACTATAAAACTGAAGCTGAAGAATCTTACGATACTTTGGTATTCAGACTATGTAATGGCTAATCTAAGTGATGACCTGGTAAATTCAAAAGAACCTTCCATCTTGATGACCCCACTTCTTATGCAGAATCCATCACAGTCAAATTCTATGCACATGCAACTAGAAACCTGCACAGGTGTGCAACAGTCTTTATCAGAAATAAATATAATGCCAAATTCAAACATAAATCCTTAAGGTGGAATCCAAACATAAAGATGCTCTATAATAAAAGAAAAAAGCGTACTGCACACAAAAATAAATCAAGCTATCAAGGTGTCAAAAAAGATCTTGCTAAACTAAACAAGGAACTCAAGACCCTAATTTAATTAACCAAAGCCAGATCCAACCATCACTAGCCCCTTTATGGGGTGTCATATTATCAGCAACAATCATCTAGATCCAATGTTCACACCAACGTGTGGCCAGCCCTTCTGTAGTTGTTCTTTCATATCACACACTCACAGATACACACCCACACCTCTGGATAATTTAGTCTGCCAAGTCCAGTTACTGCTCATCTTTGGAATGTCTGAGGAAACTGGAGCATCTGGAGAAAATGTACATAATATAAAAGGTACCCCCAGACAATAACCAAACTAGAGAACCTATTGCTGTGAGGTGACAAGGCTACAGATAAAAATAATTACCCAATCAAATGATACAAGGCCTTCTTTAATTATGTTACAAATGTCAGAAACAAAGGCCAGCACTGTGCAGAACCAATGATAAATATCACATACTCAGACCCAGGGGATACAGCCAATGAAACAGTGGACAAATTTAGTTCAAACTTCACCCCACCCTCCAATATTCACAGATCATATACCATAGATATAGCCCCCCCACACTCAAATCTCCCAAGAACTAGTTCGCAAGGTGTTCATAAGGCCAAGAACACTCTCTATGGAGCCAGATAACACAGACTGATTACTGGTCACCCTGAAACATGACTTGTCTGAGCCCTTATAGATCCTACTCAATATCAGCCTCAACATGTTTTGTGCCAGAAGACTGGAGGACAGCAACAGTCATTCTCTTGCTGAAACATAGGTCTTTGACAGACTCAGGTAATTATACACATAAAGGATAATTATGCAATGAATGAGGATACAGGTAACCTACAGACTCTTCTCCCAACCCAGTTTGGATTGTCACGGGCGGGTCCTGCCTATTTAACCTGGCTGGCTTCTTCAAAAAAGTTACTGAAGCAATTGATGAAGGCAAAACAGTACATACTGCACATCTAGACCTCACAAGGGAATTCACACTATCTCAGGTTCACGTATCCTAGATAAACCCTCTCAATATCGATCCCTGTGTAACTCACTGGGTAGCAAACTGGCTCAAACATATACTCCAGAAGCTTAGGATGGGCAGCTACATCTTCAAAAGACCTGCCACTAACATAGTACATAGGGACCAGTTATTGGGCCATTTCTCTTGGCATTTACTTTCTGGAGGTCAAGGCTAATGTTAAAGGTTTGTGGTTGCAAACTCGGTGGCATCATAAATTCCCGAGATGCCACCAAATTCCTCCAAGAGGCCTTGTCCCATACTAACAGCTGGTGTCAAAACCATAGACAAAAACTAAATACCAGGACGTGTATAATCATACCTTTTGGCCATCATTCCCATTTTAACTATGGCACTGACTATCTTCTTCTTCTTTCGGCTTTTCCCGGTTAGGGGTCGCCACAGCGGATCATCTGTCCGCTCATGATTGGCAGTGGAGTTTTACTGTGTCGAGTTGCCAGCCCAGCGCCCAACCTTCCACAGAAGGCACACACACGCACACACTCACAACTAGGGACAATTTAGAGTGTCCAATCCACCTACTGCACATCTTTGGGATGTGGGAGGAAACCCACGCGACCACAAGGAGGACATGCAGACTCCGCACAGAAGGCACCCCAGCTGAGAAACGAACCGGAGAACCTCTTGCTGTGAGGTGGCAACGCTAACCGCTGCACCACCGTGGCCGCCCTAACTATGGCGCTGACTATATAACCCTGAAAACTGATCCTGTAGTTAGGGATCCGGGAACATATGTCAACAATGAACTGTCCTTTGATCACCATGTATCCACTGTTCTAAGAAAGTATGTTTTCACTGCACAGCTTATATATAAAAGGTACTGCATCCAGATCCCAGAATGTATTTGTTCCACTGTATTTGTCATATTTTAAGCAGATTTATAATGCCCCTTTTAGTAAGCACTTGTCACAACTGGAGCGGCAACAAAACAACAATCAAGGGCCTAAATCATAAAAATTAAGCACACCATCTCAAAGCCTTGTTCCTCTTATCATTATTATAAAGGCTATTGAGAGGAGACCTCTGCTTTATGTAAAGAGCGTCAAAAGACCCTATTC
>NC_056731.1:264484641-264579641 GCF_019279795.1 Protopterus annectens | reverse complement strand
ATGGCAAATGTCCATTTACATTTATTTATTTTTATTTATTTATTTATTTATTTATTTATTTAAATAAAATAATAAAAAAAAAAACTGGTATAAAATGCATCTGCCATTAGAACTTGAACAAGGAGAAAGAGCTAATGGCAAATGTCCATTTACATGGGAAACTATTATCCATTGGTTCAACTCTTTAAAGATGAAGTCCCCCAGATTCTTTAAGGAATGATCAACATTCCTTCTATATAGCCTTGTACAGTGAACCATCATAATACTAGCATGCACGAACCACAATGCTTAGAAAAAGTCAGGTTTACAAAGCAGGATATGTTACAGCTGACCAAAACAGATAGTGTTTTGTCCTTCTTTGGATTAGGAAAGCCTTCTCCTCTACTGAATTCTATAGTGTTCAAGGGAGAAAAAAAAACTTTCTGCTAAGATGGGGAGATCCATCACTTTTTTCTCACATTTTCTCTTTGATTGTTGATTTCAAGGAATTGAAGAGATTTGAGTGAGTGATGTCAAGCATTGGACATGGTTGCTCTTTCATACTTCTTTACTATTTCCCCATGTGATTCATGTATCTTCCCAAGACCTTGACTTGGCTTCTCTGTCCGCTCTGAACATTAAGCTCTGGGCAAAATGTATTTCTTCCTTAAAGAAAATAAGATTGGATTTCTTTACGTAAAAATAATTTTTGGTCAAGCCAGGCTCTTGTAACTTCTTTCACCAAGTGCATTTTTAAGTTGTTTACAATATCTTTGGAATTCTTTTACTTTTTCTTCTATCACTGGTAACTACAGAATGACTTAAAAATCTCTAGTTTCTCTTCCAGCAATCTTCACTCTTGTCTGGTAAAAATGGAGAAAGAATAGTTGTGTAAAATCTTAACCATAGATATCCTTCTCTTCCATGTTGCAGTATTCTGGATTCCTGGGTTTTCCTTCTCTTACTACCTGAATGTCCAGCCAGTATACAAAACCGTCTTGTCACTGCTACGTGCGTGGGAAGTCTGATGTGGCTAGGGGAACGTGGGCCATAAAAGTGATGTCTGCATGCACCAGACCTCAGAACTGAGCACCCCAGTCCCAGGAAAAAATATGCAAGTGCAGTGCCATCCAAGGAGGGCCGTTAAAGAAACAGGTGGACAAGGAGGAGGGAAGGAATACTGCAACATGGAAAAGGACATCTATGGTTATGGTAAGATTTTACACTATTCTATATCCTTCACATGTTGCAGTATTCTGGACTCTTAGGTGAGTGCCAAAGCTCACTGGGAAGTAGAGGGTGGTGGCTTGGAACTATTCTCTAAAAATCCATGGAGGACAGCCTTGGCAAATCCAGCCCTGGATTTGGAAATTTGGTTCAATTTGTAGTGCTTGGTAAATGTGTGGACAGATGTCCATGTAACTGCCTCTAAAATGGTGGCAGTGTCCAATCTCTTAAAGAAAGATCCTGATGAGCCACAGCCCTAGTGGAGTGTGCTTTAACTTTGGTCCCCAAGGATTTCCCATGGTGTACATAGCAGAAGTAACTTGCCCTCGAAATCCAGGCTGAAATTGTTTTGTTTTGTCACAGCTTTCTCCGGAGCCCTGGGGTGGAAGGAGACAAGCAATTAGTCAGACTTTCTGACAGACTTAGTCTTGTCATGGTAGAACCTAATCTGTCTATGCATATCAAGGGAATGTAAGACTCTGTCATTCTGAGGATGGGCAAACAAGGTAGGGAGGTGAATGACTTGGCTGAAGGAAAGCTCGTTTACCACCTTGGGCATGAAGTAAGGGTTGCCCTGTCTTTGTGGAAGTTGAGGAAAGGGGGAATGGCCATGAGAGCCTGTAACTCCAAGATTCTTCTAGCTGATGTCAAGGCCTCTAAGAGTACTGTTTTCCATGTGAAGTGTTTCAGAAAAGCCTTAGAAGCTGGTTCAAAAGGGGCTACCGTGAGCTTCTCCAAAACGTAATTCAGGTCCCAGGGAGGAGGTTTCTTGGGGGGCCTGAGATGCAGCACCCCTTTTAGGAATAACTTTGCAGGCAATCTGGAAGCCAAAGGGCGGTCCAAAGGCAGACAAGCTGAAATGGCAGCCAGGTGAGTTTTAATGGTGGAGCCAACCCTGTCTGCAAACATTCACATACATAAGACAGTACCAAAGGGACATCACCCTGGAAAGGGTCTGACTGCCTTTGTAGATACCATATGGAGAATCTTTTCCATTTAGATATATAAGCTCTCCTAGTATTAGGTTTCCTGGCCTCCTGCAGGATTGTGAGCATGTCCTCATTCTAAAGGTGTCTCCAAGGGATGAGAATTCTATCACCCATAGGGTGAGGTTCAGAGATTGCAAGTGGGGATGGATTAGAGATCCCTTGTCCTGTGTGAGAAGGTCTACTCTGGGGGTAACCTGTATTGATTGCCCCTGGCTAAATACAGAAGGAGGGGGAACCAGTTCTGTCTTGGTCAAAAGGGGTCAACCAGCAAAAGTTTTGGTCTGTCCTGCTGAATTTTCAGTAGAACTTTCTGAAGTAGTGGGAAGGGGGGAATGCATAAAGAAACATCCCTTTCCAAGTGATTGAAAAGGTGTCCGTTGCCCTCGCCAGATGGCTGGGCAGCCTGGTGTAAAAGGATGGAAGTTGTCTGTTCATAGAGGAAGCAAACCGATCTACCTGAGGTGTACCCCATTTATGGACTATGTCCGAGAACACATCTCTGTGGAGCATCCATTCATGGGTCTGTTGACATGGACCTGCTTAAGATGTCTGCTTGAATATTCTGTCCTGAAGGGATGTACACTGC
Organism: Protopterus annectens; assembly: GCF_019279795.1. NCBI lineage: Eukaryota > Metazoa > Chordata > Ceratodontiformes > Protopteridae > Protopterus > Protopterus annectens. Next base: position 264,576,860 of record NC_056731.1, on the reverse strand, counting down.
ATGAAGCGCGACTCCCTGTTTTGTGGCCAGATCCCACGCTTGGAGAGCTTGTCTGCATAGCAAGTAGGATTTTGTTCCCCCCTGCCTGTTAACATACCACAGAACTGTAGTGTTGTCTGTGAGCAATTTCAGTGGACCTTGTTTTAGTGTGAACTGGAAGGCCTTTGGGGTCAAAGGAATTGCTCTCATCTCTCTGATATTGATAAGCTCCTGTTTGATGGAGTCTGGCTACATACCCTGGACTCTCAGGGAGTCCATGGTTGCTACCCACCCCAGATCCGAGGCATCTGTGTACATTTCCTGTACTGGCAGGGGGACCTGTAAGGGAAGATCTGGTTTGCAATTCATTTGATTCAACCACTATTGAATCTCTTTCTTGAGGCAAGACAAGAAAGGGATTTTGTACTCCCATGGATGAGAGTGCTGAGTCCATATGGACCTTAGGTAATATTTGTAGCTTCCTCATGTGGAGCCTCACCAAAGGTAACATGGAAATGATTGATGCCATGTGACCCAGGAGCCTGGCAGTCAAGTCTGTGGCCTGAAGGACAGTGAGCAGGTACTGCCTTAAGTTTTCCACTTTTTGAGATGGTAGGAAGGCCCTCATGACATCCGTTCTTATCCTGCACCCCAGGTATACAAGGTCCTGAGAGGGGGTCAGGTTAGACTTGGGATAATTTTTCTTGAATCTCAGTGTCTGCAGGAGAGAGAGAGCTGTCTGTAGATGGAGTAGGAGAGATTCTTTGCAGTCCACCTGAATAAGCAGGTCGTATAAGTAAGGAAAAATTTGAATCCCTTGGGTCTAGCAGAAGGCCACCACTAGTGCCAAGTACTTGGTGAAGATCCTTGGAGCCGTAGAAAGCCTGAAGGGCAAAGCCGAGAATTGAAAACAGAGAATTGCAGACATTGCCTGAAACTGGGCCTTATGGGGATGTGTAGGTAGCCATCCTTGATGTCCAAGGAGGCCATGAACCCCTGAGGTACGATCAAAGGGAAAAGGGTTTTCAGAGTAAGCATTCGAAAGGTGGGCACTTGCAGGGAGAGATCAAGGATTGGTCTTCAGGGGCCATCTTTCCTTGGGACTAGGAAGAGCCTGGAATAGAATCCTTTTCCCTTTTCTGACAGGGCAACAGGTTGAATAGTGCCTTGGGCAATTAAGTTGTCTAGAACTGGTTGAAAGAAAGGCAGCTGTTCTTTGGGGGGGGCTGTGGAATGCCCCTCCAAGGTGGAGTAATAATCCAGGTTATGAAATAACCCTTCTATATAATAGATAAGACCCACCTGTCTGTGGTAATGCTTTTCCTCTGAGAGAGACAGTGAGGGAGCCTTTGTGACAGAGTAATGAACTTGGGGGGGGGGGGGTTCAAGAGTGGTAGGTAGTCACAGACTACCTGCTCTGTCTTGAAATTGAGGCTTCTGTGCTGGAGTCTGGACAGGCCTGGAAGAGGTAGTTTGCTTCCTGGCAGTTTTTCTGACCCTGGAAGGAGAGGTGGGCGTAGAATGCTTTCTGATAAACTGAGTTTTTGGAAGGGTAATACCTGTGGAATTTGGTGATAAGAAAAACAAACAAGTGGTTAAGGTCTTGTAACTCCTTCCCCTTTTGTTGCAGAATCTTGAATAACTCACCCACTCTTGTCCCAAAACCAGCTGAGTTGTCAAGAGGTGCATCCAAGAGTTTTGCCCTGATGTCATCAGGCAGAGGCTGTAACCTTAGCCAAGAACATCTTCTCAGGACTGAGGCAGATGCAGCTGACCTTAAGGATAGGGAAATAAGGCTGAGCAACTGAACTTTGGCAGGAGAATTTGGGATGTCACTCAATTGTTTAGTGGCTTTTTCCAAATGGGCTAGGGCATATTTGGACATGTGGGTTTGATAATTCTTTGCCCTGAAAGCCAAAGTCAAGGAGGTGTAGACCTTCGTCCCAAGGTGTTCCATGGCCTTGCTGTCATTGTCAGTATGGAGGAGGAAAGAAGATGGAAGGGGTTTGGATGCATTTTCCGCTGACACAGGCAGTTCCAGGGTGAGCTGCAGGGCACTTAAACAGGAATTTGGCTCCCTCAGGGACTTTGTAGAATCTGTCAGGCCTTCAGTGCAGGGGGCCGAGAGTCAGGATTGAGAGATGCTGCACTAAATGCATCCAGAAATGCTGGCAGTATTGGTGGCATGGCTGAAGGGGCAGGGGAGTCCATCTGAAGAAGTTCATAATATCTTTTCTGAGCTTCTGTCATCTCAGAGGAGTCCCATTTGAAATGCTGTCCTATCTTTGCAATGCTCTCCCCAAAGGTGAGATCCTCAGCTGGGGAATCTGCCTCTGCAGATTCTTCCTTTGGGGAGGCATAGCCAAGTGTGAAGGCAATTGGAAGGCATAAGAAAATTAATCTTCTGAGGAAGAGTCAGAAGATTCCTCAGCTTCAACCTGGGAGCTGTGTAAGGCCAGAGGCCTAGGGCTCATCACAGGAGGAGCCATTGGGGATGTTAAGGTAGTAGCAGGTCTTAGAGCCATAAAAGCAGTGAAAAGATTCTGTGAAAAAGCCTGCCAATCTGGCTGGCTCTCAGCTGGGGGAGAAATATGCTTTATTTTCTCCTCCTTTTTAAGAGAAGGCCTAGCGGCCATCGGAGCCAGGGTAGGCCTGGGGTCAGTCATCAGCGAGGTAGTGGAGGGATCCGTCCAGAAGGCCGGTACAAGACAAGGTTCTCCCTCACCATCGGAAGCAGACATCTAGAAGACCTTCGAGGATGTGCTTTCCACTCTGGGTTCTACTGCTTCCACTTTGGCCGACATCTGGAAGACCTCTGAGGATGTGCTTTCCACTCTGGGTTCTATGGCTTCCACATCAGTACCCGGTGTACCCATTTCGGCAGCAACCAATCATTCCTCCAGGCTGATGTTGGCCACAGGAGGGACACTGGATGGAGGAGGTGCAGCTACAGATACAGGGCTAGCAATTTTGGCCTTTTTCTTGGGTGGCTTGACCGGCTGACCGGACAACCCATCCACACCTAAAGCTAAGTGCTTAAGGAGCTGATTCTCCAGACAGATATTTAAAGTGTGCAGTCTGCTACACAAGGTTTTCAGGACGAAGGCCTGGCAGATGGAACAGGACTTATGGCAGTGCATAAGCCCCAGGGAAAAAAAAGGCAAAGCTTGTGAGCGTCTTTATGGGTGATCTGATGACCGCACTTACACTTTCCTTTCCTGGATGAAATGAACCCACACAGGCATGCAGTGACCCAAAAAACAAAACAAACTCCCAACAGAGTACTTATCTTAGACTTTTCAATCCAATGGCCAGTATGGCAGGAACAGCTGATGTTCTACTGGCGGCAGAGAAGTTCTAAGGTCTGGTGTGTGCAAACGTCACTTTTATGGCTAATGTTAGACATCCCATGCACCTAGCAGTGACAAGAAGCTTTTGTATGCTGGCCGGACATCCAGCTAGTAAGAAAAGGAAACCCAAGAGTCCAGAATACTGCAACATGTGAACAGATGGACATTAACATATCTTTTAGCCTTTTATGTTTATTTCATTGCCTTGTCTATATGTCAGTTTCAGGTCACTCATCTGTAGATTATGTAAACAGACTCACAGTCAAGGAGGTGACTTGTAAAAAGTGAAATTTAGCACAACAGTTAGGTTTCTATATCAGTTTAACAGTCTTCCTGCATCTGCAAATGCTCTTCTGAGATCTGTTATCTTGTAAGATCATGGCTCATATACCATTATGATTGGTATCTGCATGTAACACACATGTATTCGCATCACTACATTCAAAAACTGGTGCACTTCAGAAATCTTTTGAATGAAGAAAAACCCCAAAGAAGCTGTACTACTATTTTGTTTCATGAGTCTGTTAACGGCTGCAAGTATATGGGAGGTGTGGTCGAGGAGAAGGGAAATCTGAATGATGAGGTCAAAGCTACAGTCAGAGGTGTTGCAGCCAACTGGCACAAAGTCAGGAGTAGTGCATGAGAGAATGATGACAAAAAGCTGAAAAGTAAGGTGGACAAAACAGTGGTGTAACCGGCATTTCTGTATGTCAAAAAATTCAGGCAGTGGAAGCAAAGCAGCAGAGTCAGCCTGAAGTGATGGAAATGAAGTGCCTATGAGAGGTAGTAGGTTGTACATTGTGTGATAAATGAAGAAAGAAGGACAGAGTGTAAACCAAAGTCACATCAACTACAGAGAAGGGGAAGAAGAGCAGATTACAGAGGCTTGATTATGTGTGCAAGAAAACAGAAGACAAAGTCGTGACTTAGATTTGGGACAGCAGGAAAAAGGCAACGAGGTGATAACAATTCGCTAAGAGATGGATGGATTGCATGACATAAGACTTGCAAAAGTCAGTCATGACTGTTGAAGAAGGTAGGAAATGTCTGTGAATTGAGAGAAGTGGCTACAGTTGACATGACACTCCAATCCAATACAAAAATGGTAAAAAGTGAGGTTGACGATGATGGAGATTAACAACAAACATTGAAAGATATTGCATTGTCTTAGAAATCTTTGCAATGCTTATACTTTTAGTTTAGGGATTTTACAACCACCTTTCAATTAGGCTTCAGTCTTCCTGACACTACTACCCTAACCCATGTACTTCAGATTTCTCATTTTTACTTTATATTTGCTCGTATTTAACTTCAGATTACACTGTCAATATATTTATCACATGTAACAGTCTTTCTTCATGTCTGCCCCACACCAACAGCTCTACATGCTCCAAGCCTTGAATTATGTGTGTATACTTCTGATGTTGATGAAGTGCTAAACATAAATCTAAACAATTTATATAGTGAATTGAAGTATTAAATATGCACTTTTCAGCTTTCTGCATTTGGCATTGTCTACAAGCAGGGGAGCCCGCAGGATGTTTTGCATGGGGGTGCAAACCCAAAGCTCCCCACCCTATGCAGCTATTCCAGTGTCCCATTATTTGTCTATTTCTCCCCAGTTGCCATAAACACTGTTCAAAACTCTCAATGTGCATACTGTTTTATGCTTTACTTCTACAGTGATTACAGACATTTGGATTTAATTTACAACTTTTATTTCAAATTTTATAGCACAAACACTGATAGACATTTGCTAAATAAAGCAATATTTTTTCTTCTATGCAGTTGATTGGATATATCTTGTAACCAGTTTTCTTCTAAATTAACTTGATAAACATAGTTTATTTCTTTTTATTATTGACAAACATTGGCACACTAACTCATTTCATCAAATTACTACCCCCTCCCTCAAGACTCTGCTGAAAAAGGCCACCTGGTGTCCAGTTGGGCAATCCTGGCAAAGAAAATGTTAATAAATAAACAAAACAGTCTTACAATGAAAACAGGCTTGGCATTAAAACGTCTTTACCTTTGAAACTCACATTCACTGAAACAGCATTGAAACCCACATTCAAAGAAAATGCATCTGGCCAGTGGCAGGTTAAGTTTACCTTTGGGCTGTTTTCAGATCATAAGCCCCTTGTACACAGTTTTAGGACCATGCAAAAGTTCTTTGATTCACCTTCTTGATTGTACTAATTATATAATAATTGAATTATATCCCTTGTATAATACAGCACCACTTGTTAGAGTGTGTTTCAAATTTATAGTTTTGAAAATGTTTCCAGTAAATAATGAAACAAAACATATGAACCAATAATTGCAAACTGCCCAATTCAAAACATTTCACCATAAAAGGCCACTCAAACGTCTGTCATTACAATCCACCAATATCAGTCAATACGCACAATCTCTGTAGAAATAAAAGTAATCTGAATAATTCAACATTAAAGTGATCTGAAACTAACAAAGAGGTTGTTGCTAGAAAACAACTTTATATTTCAGTGTTTCATCTTCAAATTCGGTGGCTGCTGCCTTTAAAGAATAAATTGCCTATGGTACATTAAAAAATGGTAAGCTGGTATATTGCAATAGGGAATCGGTGGCAAGCTGAAGAAAAAACAGGTTCATAGCTGCTAGGCATATCATCCAAAGGAGGACATACTCAGGACTTTAGCACCCCATCCCCTTAAAATACAAATCTATATGGTGTGGGAGTAGAACCTACAGCCCTCTACATCAAGATGCAAGACTGCTACCTGCTGTGCTACTAACACTGCTTTAAAATTCTACACCACAATAGTGATACCATTTGCTAAACAAAACAATTGCACATTTTAAGCAGACTTAGCATGAGCAGCAGTAAATGTCTCTTCCCTTGAAGCTCACAATTACTTGAAAATAAATTCCACCTGCTAACTCTAACTAGGGCATTTCACTCTCTCACACCTCAACCTCTTAGTGCAAGAAATCTACACAAAGCCTAAAATAAATAGGGACAGATTATAAATACTGCTCTCATGAACTTAGAAAATTGTTAGAATAACAGGATTTGGGTTACTATGCATTTTTCTAAAGGATATGATGTCTAAAACTCAAATGTCTGTTATTTAGCAACTTCAGTCGTTTTTGGGAGGAATATGGGGGCAAAGTATGGACATTCTGCAAAAACCTGGACAGCTCAGGGGTATGCTACCTCCCCTCTTATACATACATACATACATACATATATATATATATATATATATATATATATATATATACACACACACACACACACACACACACACACACACACACACACACACACACACACACACACACACACACACAATACCTCAATCTCTTAGCACAAAGAATCTGGACAAATCCTGTTATAATGTCGGGGACAAAGGCCCAAAACTAGGGACACATTTAGAAAGTTGCTAGAATAACAGGATTTGTGTTAGAATGCATTTCCTAAAGGATATGAAGTCTGAAACTCAAATACACGTCATTATTTAGTAACTTTAATCCTTAGTTCATTCAAATGATTTCTCAAAAAAAAAACAAGACTTTTTACAAGGAACAGACCAAAAATATAAGGCAAAGATCTGGACATTCTGTGAAAATCTGTACCGTTGAGAGGTATGATGCATACATACTGTACATCCCCCTACCTCCTTAGAAAGTGGACAGAACAAGGTTTGCATTACTATGCATTTTCTGAGGATATGAAATCTCAAATTCAAATGCCTGCCATTATTTTCTGACTTCAGTCCTTAATGATTTGCCAGAAAAAAACACATTTTTATGAGAAATAAACCGAAAGTATGAGGCAAAAATCTGGATAATTACAAGGTATGATGCCACCCTCTTGCACACACTCCTACCCTCGTCTTATTTACACATACACACACACCCAGACCTACCTGCTTACACAGACACACACACACCTACCTTTACCAACCTACTTCTTACATACCCCTACCAACCTACTTCTTACATACACACATCCCTGCCTATTTCTTACACACGCAACTCTTAAATACACACACACACACACACACACACACACACCTATCTACCTCTCACTTGTATCTTTGTCTGCTGTCCAAACATTTTCTGGAATTCAAATTCCACGTAGGCGTGGAAGACAAACACGTACACCATCAACTGCAAAGATGCAGAAGTGTCTGTGAGAATGGACGCAAAGGGAGTTCTTAAAACAAAAAAAACAAACAAAAAAAAAAAACAAAACACAATGCATTTTTTTATTTTAATTAAAAGAAAATTAATCTCCCGGCCAGCCGGTTCCACAGGAGTGCAAGTGCACCCCCTTGTCTACAAGAATTCCCAGTTTGCATTTAGTAATGTAAAGAACTTAGCAAATGGCACTGTTCAGACCACTTCAGATGTAGGTAATGGTTAATGCTCTCATTATTCATATCTTGTAGATCAACACAAATGCAAATCTTGTCTTGCTTCACAAAAACACTCATGTTAATAACTTATTCTATTGATTATAGGTACTACTTAGTGACATCTAAGCTTTCCAGCTGCTTCAATGTCTGCTCAGTTTTATTCTTGACGTTACTGGCTCTTTTGCATTCACATACGTATTACCTTTAAACCTCATGGTGTTAACCACCTGTGACATCATAAGGATCTCAAAAGGATATTCTTACTTGTACAGCTGTAAATTATACATGGGTGTCTAGGAGCAGATTACACACTGCGTATGACTGCAGCAGCAAGGTAAAAACTCCAGAATAAACATGTCCCAAACAGTTAGGCTGCAGCTAAAACATTGGTGTAGAGCCCATATTCATTTTGGGACATCTCCCAAAGTCAGCAAGAAACCAAAATAATAATGCCAGTGCTGAATGCTGGTTTGCAGTGAAGGCAGCTGCAAGAAGAAATTAAGATGGTAATTAGTGCATTCAAAATGTTTTGTTGTTTGTGGTATGTGTGTTGCAAGCAATATCCTTTTATAAACTTGATCCACCTCATTCCTACTTGTGTGTGGTATTAACTGTGGTTAGTAATGTTAGGCAATGAAAAATGCATCATATTCCACAAGGAAACTATAGACTTCCGCGGTGGTGCAGCGGTAGCGTTGTTGCCTCACAGCAAGAGGTTCTCCTGTTCGATTCTCGGCTGGAGTGCGGGGAGTGCCTTCTGTGTGGAGTCTACATGTCCTCCTCGCGGTTGGGTGGGCGTTCGAAAGACATGTGTAAATGGGAGTGCCTTCGATGAAGGTTGAACGTCGAGCTGGCACCTCGACGTTCATGAAAATCTACTGCCAATCATTAGCGGAACGGAGTTCCGCTGTGGCGACCCCTAACCGGGAAAAGCCGAAAGACAACAACTTTCCACAAGGAAACTGTACAGTAGCTCTGTGAAAGACATATTACAACAAATACTGCTGATCCTAGATGAACAGCACGGTTACGATTTCTACTGCAAAATGACTGAGACAGTCAGACAGTGTTGGTCTGCAGTCTGTTCTGCTCTTAAAACACTGCTTTGCTCTTCTAACTTACTTTATTTATTTTATTTTACATTTGTTGACATGGTTAGTCCCAACTGAGCTAAGCAGCCCTTTTTCAGTGGAGGCTGAAAAAAAAAAACAATTATGAGCTGACTTGACTTGTATGAAACACATCCATCAGGGGGCCTCACACTAGCCTGTGGCAGGGTCATTATACCTTCTGTGGCCTAGATATTTGTTTGAGACACACTTCAGCAAACCGTAAGGTATTTACTTACGTGTAATTGTGCTCCAAACAGTTACAAGTCTCACTAGTGAGAATACATTTCCCTTCATAAACCAGTGTCTAGCCCGGTAAATATTAGTAACTGTAGCTTCATAACTCTTGTACGGCTCATGGTGTTACAGCTTCTCATATTCCCTTAGCAGTCACTTACTGCAGCAGGGTCCTCAACAATGTTTTCAACCCAAAAACTGAGGTATGTTTAACCATATGGTTTTGTGTACTGCTCCAGTTACTGTTGCAAAACTAATGACAGTTTAGTTCGAAGACTGATATATCTGTATTGTGTTTTCTTTTGCTTCTCTTGCTGGCAGAGGCTGTACACTTGGTTGCTAATAATCACAATTATAAAAAATAGCTGTGGAACAGACAGACAGTCTCAGCCAGCATGAAAGCAAATGCTTTTAAATATTAATAAAAAGTAAAGATACTTTGATGTGAGACAAATTCAGACACTAAGATGTGACAGTGTGTTACCGGTTCAACGGTATGTGAGAAAATGTTTACTGCAGTCAGATGTAGGAGCAAAATAACCCCAGAGAAGTGAAATATGGGGTATGTGCACTCAGTTGAGGAAGGTTGCAGTAGATAAAAAAAATATTCTCTTGGTTTAAAATGAAAAAAAAGAGTAAGTAAAAAATTTGACTTGTAAATATACTGCAGGGATACCACAGGCTCAGGAGCTGCATCCAAAATGGGGGAGTACAATCAGAAAAGTAAAGTTAGAAAATGGTTGGAATGGACCGAGAAGGAATTTTGTAGGAAGTGTGTTACAAAAAGCTGAAGAAACTGTCAGATTTGAATGTTCTCCCTATACTTAAATTTCCTCCCATCTTCCAAAACATAATGATTAGTGACTATTATAAAGTGTTCCCTGCATGCAATATTTAGTCTGCCTTTGTGACCTGAGCTATGAATGGAAGCTATCTACAAGCACTATTCCTCTTACAGTTTAACAAAAAAAAAAAATTAAATAAATAAAAATAAACTTTCTGAAATAGTTATCAATGTGGTAGTTCACATGCAAAGCTGCTTCTATGCAAAGGCCACAGATTAATTGATTGGATGATGATGATCATGATCATCATCATCGTTGTTGTTGAGCATTCTGAGGATATTCAAGAGTTTGATGTGTTTTTCAAGAAATGTACAGTGTAACAAGGTACAATAATAAAATGGGCAAGAGACTCCAATTATTCACAGCATGTACAGGAGATGATTGGAAGCTCAAAAGGGAAGAAAGGGATAATATGAGATGGCAATATATAACAAATTACCCAAATGTAATGGACTGCAACAGTGAAACACAAAGAACATAGTACAGTTGTGTACACTTACCATAAATGTAGATGTTTGAGTGTATTCACTGTTGTAGTCCTGGTTACCCTCCCCTCCAGCCCTCTAACTTCTTTTGGCTATACCTCTACTTTCCTTTACTATGCTTAAAAGCCTTTTTGGTGTATTTGCTTTTTTGTTGGAGGTATATCTTTGTGCTTTTATGTTTAATTGCTTCCCATTAGGGGGGCACCTGACATCTGGGGCAAGAAAAACTGATGTAATGGCGTTGGCTGCATGTTTTATACCCCTGACGTCATGGAAGAAGGGACAGCAACCGACGCAGGACCCAAGACTTTGTTAATCAGGCCGACTGAGGGCTACCTGCAAGCAGGTAATGACTGCAACAGTGAAACACGAAGAACATCTTCAGCTTTACTCCGCAGCATATCGCCTACTCCGAGGTGATCTCTGCCGAACATATAAAGCTATGCCAAACCCAGAGCTGTTGGACATGCTACACCTAAAGAAATCCCAATCCCTCCGAGCTACACGCTCTAGGGACCTAAACCTTGTCACCACAATAAACAGGACATGCTGGAGGGATAGATTCCTGTCCCAGAGACTTCCCATACTCTGGAACAAGTTACCCATCTATGTCAAGCAAAGTTCGTCATTAGCACTCTTCAAGAAAAATCTTGATAAGTGGATGGGAAATAGGAAATACACCCCGGGGATCACTTCTATGGCTCTGCTCGACAGGGGCACTGGAAAATAACTTTCTTGGGTGGCGTAAGCCAGGGAACCTTGTTGGCTAGGCTTAATTAGGCCCTTGGGCCGATAGCCTAGTATCTACCTATGAACCTATGAGCTGACCCCAGCCATACCCTGCCACTATACTTTCTAACATACTAGACTCCAGTTTTCAGTTATGTAAAGAAGAGTAAAGACAAAGGAATGTGCTTGGATGACAGGATATAAAACAAAAACCTACACAGAAGAACATAGCCTGGAGAGCATGCAAAATGAACCCTGACAACAACTAATTACATCGGATTTTCCTTGAACACTGAAAGTCAACCAGAACAGCAACAGAGTACTACAGTACTAGCTCTATAGTTGACAAAAACATGTAGCAGTTTCTTGTCAACCCAAACTACTTTGGAAAGAAATGAAAAACAAAGCAACTTACAAACCCCTTTACAGGCACATTTAAAATATCTGGGAAAAACTAAATCAAACAACAAACTTTGCTAAAGAATATATGCAATTCCTAATGCCAGCCTAAATTCACAACCTGATGTGGGCAAAAGTAACTATGAAATATATCCCATTCCCTCCTGTGCAGCCATCTTTTATTTAACTGCCATGACAGATATAAACTAAACCTCTTCTTTACTCGTACAAACCAACTTCCAACGGTGCTAAATTCAGCATACTGGATTCCACTTTCCTTAAACTTGCTGCTGAGAAAATAGCAAAACCACTTACTCATATTTTAAACCTACCCCTCACTATAGGAGGACTAGTCATCAGCTTAAGGCTGAACACATAAGGCCTTGGTTAGATCCATTCAATCAGCTGACTTACAATTTGGGTAAGGGGGGGGGGTGAAGGGAGAGAGGAAAGGTTGAGACAGATGGAAGACAACACAGATCTAGTATTATGTTACGTACACAACTCTCATATCCAATGTTGACTTTTCTGTCCAACTCAACAGATGGAACAGATTCCCCAGCTACTAGTAACCCTAGGTGGTCTCTTGGAAGGATATTCTGAAGAATGCCGGAAGCCCTCAGAATCGTGTCTTGAGACCAAACAGGCAGCAAATAAAATATGGGGTATAGTAAGGACAAGAGGAAATTATGAGTAGGGGAGGAGCTTGAGCCCTGGTTCCAAGAGAAGTGTGCCAAGGTCACCTCCTATAGGATGTGATAACCTATCTGTTGAGTTGCTAAGAAAAGACAACTTTGGATCCTTATAAGCATCTTAAACTGTACCAACAAATGCAGCCTACTATGCAACTAGAAGCATAAGAAATTCACTTAGTCAAATGACGGCACTAATTACTGCCACAGATACACTTTACAAATATACAATTGCAGACTAATCTCAGCAGGTGTTTAGCACTAATTACTGCCACAGATGCACTTTACAAACAATTATAGAATAATCTCAGCAGGTGTTTTTATTGATATGAAAAGAACCTTTGAAACTGTAGATCATAATCATCTACTGCAAAAACTACGTAAGTTAAACTTTGGAAGCAACACATTAATAGGTTTTACAAACTATATGAAGTACAGAACTTTTCAGGCTCACCCTAATAACACTTAGATAAAAATATATTCAGTAATGGATAATCTCAAGGCTCAGTGCTGGGCCCAGACTTACTTAACCATAAACTAGTAATGTACGCAAATGACATAATAGTGATAGACTCCAGTAAAACACACCATAGCCTGCAATCTAAGCTTGAAGCATCTTTCATAAAATTATCTAATTGGCTACAACATAACTAACTCCTTCTGAATTCAAAAAAGTCAAACATGTTTTTTGCAACACCTCAAAATCCTGCCACATGACCACCTCTAACCATCTTGAAATCTAAAGGTAACCTACTTCTTAAGACTGCACAGCAAAGGTATCCAGGCATCACTCTGGGTCTCACTTTGAACTTCTCCCTTCACAATGACATAATTACCAAACTATCTTGACAACTAAAACTTTGCCATAGAATTTCTCACCTGCTATCACCTACCACATCACCTCAAAACATACAAGCTGCGAATACCAGAAAAGAAAACTCGTAGATGTATCTTAATAGGAGATATTAACATGCATCATTTGCAGCCTATTCAAACAATCCAAGTTCTGATGAAGTTCTTTATAAGAACAAAAGAGTTTAAGTGTGGACTAAACAAAATACCATGGATTTAATTACTCTGTCTTGAGCATCCTGGACTGGTTTATTCCAAGGCATTTTTTTTAAATTAGTTTTGCCTTTTAGATGTGTGAATAAACTGATGTTGGACAGAAACTAGTGTATCAAGTTAGATGTACATTAAGATAAATGCATAGTGCATTTCTTTTGACAGCTCCTTGATCAAATAGACTCTCAAAAGGAATCACTTCAACATCTGATCGTAGAATGCAATAGGCAAAGCGTTCCATTCCAGCCAAGAACCTTGCATAGCCTTCCACTATACCAATCACAGACCCTGCAGAATGCCTCCCACCATAACAGCCACGGACCTTGCACCCCTACAGTTAATATAACCATTTCTGGAGTCATTGCAGCTCAGAAGTAAATAGAAAGTCCACTTGCAAACCTTCTTAACTACAATGACTTTCAACAAACTGGATGAAAAATACTCTTTGCAAGAACTTTTTTAGTTGCTCTTCACTGCTGCCATTAGGTAAAATTACATGTCCCACTGCAATCGCTGATAATTCTGAGGACCCACGAATCTGATTTAATGTTTTCCAAGGAGGTATAGGGATAGCCTGCCTGAAATTTTGTTTGGGGGTCTAGGGTGGGGGTTTAGGAGGTGAGCAGAGAGCATGGTGGCAGCACCATATAGACATGGTTGCTCACTGTTTACATTGGGCCCTTTGAGCTCCCTAAACTTCGCTTTGTTATCCCCCGACATCATTTTTTTAAATATTTCTTTTTACCTATCTGCTACTTATCCTCACCATGCCTATGGTAGAAAGGCCTAGGCTTTAAAGGAGAGTTCCTATCAAATCTAGGCATGGGAGAGAGAAAGAAATGTTTGACCACATGCACAGTCTTGTCCCTTTCTTCCATTTTTCTGAAAACTTCTAATGCATACTTCCCAAAGAGCAACTCCTCGTCCCGTGGGGCTTTATAAATTGTGCCATGACATCTTCTGGCAGGGGTTGTAACCCTAGTCAGGTATGTCTTCTGATGACTGTACCTGTGGCAGCAGCTTCAAATGTTGCCCCCAGTGCATCATATCCACAACTGACTGAGTGCCTGGCTACCTGACTAGCTGTTTGGATGATATGAAGCACACCTGTCCTCAGGCCTGCTTCAGACACTTCAATATTCTGTCCTAAGTCATCAAGGGGTGCCCACAGGAACTTTATCATGCATACCTGACAGTTGGTGACCCTGAATGCTACAGTGGCAGAGGTGCATGCCTTCTTTTAAAAACCTAATTCAAAAGTCTGCTTTCCTTTATGATTGCAGGGATTTGGGAGCAGGAACCAGTTTTGTCCCTTTCTCAGAGTCCACGGGCACCACTGCAGGGTCTGCTACTGGTTTCTTGTCGACGTTTTTGCTTGTGTCTTATACTCTGTACAACTTACTTTTTTGGGGAAAGGGGTTGGGATCAGCTGCTTGAGATATATTAAAGTATAGCTACAGACTTGGGCGCTAGACATTCAAAACACCTCTGCCTTCCTATTTGAAAACCTCTTCGACTCTGGTGAGGGTTTCATCAAAAAAGATGTCCTCAGATTAAGAATCAGAAGAAATATTGTCACCATCTGTATCATACCCCAGGCGGAGGATCTCTGAAGGTAAGTGCAGGTCTTTCTCTCCCTCCTTTGTCTTTTCCTCCTTATTAGGGGATTGGTCCATCTTCCCTTTGCATAGAAGGGAAGTTGATCCAGCTGGTTCTTCCTCGGGCTACAATGCCTGCTGGGCTTTATGCAGCTACTGAGCCAGTTTCAATCCATCTTATTTACGGTGCAATCTGGGAAGACTGGAGGGAGGTGTCCACCAACAGCCTGTCTGGAAGATGGTATAGGGCTGCAGAATGGGAAATATGTTTAGTCTTCAGTGTCTTTTTGAGAAGGATGTCTGCCCTAAAGATCTTTGGTTCAGATGGGAGGATTGTACCTCCATATCAAAACCCATAACTTCTCTAACAATAACATAAGGGATCCCGCCTTCTCATCTGAAATGAATATTTGTGGTTCTTCCTTGCCTGCTCCTTGACCATGTACATGTGGAGAAGAACTGTGTAAGCAATTGGTCTGTACAGACATGCCAGGATCCTCAACCATGGTGCCCCCCAAAGAGAGGATGTCAGAGGGTTGCGGAACAGGAGATTTCTTGTCCAGGAGATGCAAATGTGCCTCACTGGGGTTGACTGGCTTGGAGCAATTCAGGATACAGAGCATCTCTGCAGCACCTTCCAAGTCCCTATTCATTTTTTTAGTGGAAGTTCAAAGATTAATGGTCCCATGATGTCATGGTGAAGAGGGCTAAGGTTTCCAGGCTTTTTTCAATCAAAGTTCTGGCTAAGGGAGCTCAACCTACCTTCTAAAAGTCTTTGGCATGAACCCCTGGCAACCACTGCCACTATGAATACCATGTTCCACCACTGCTGATAATCTCTGTAGAGGATCTATCTGCTTACCCCAACACTTGCCCTTTTTTTCACTAGACATAAAACCCCTAACAAAGAAGACCCCAATGTAAAGACAGGAATACAAAAAAGGAGAGGGTTTATCAAATGGATACTTATCTGCCAGAGTTCAGAAACTAGCACATCTGATGGACGTGAAGAACTGAACGGGACACTGACTCTTGGAGATATCTGCATATGAAAACTGCAGCAAAAATGTTCTAAAATGACACAGGAAAGTATCCCTCTTATGCTAGCATGCTCCAGCATGCTCATGGTGGATGTACACCATTTACTGGGGGAAGGAATAGTGGAATGAGAAGCTGAATCCATGATGGGATGATAGAATAACAAATGCATGCAAAAGCCAATCCACCTAGAAATAGTTTGTTGACACAGGCTTGCCTGCTTAAACTCAAGCAAAAAGAAACAAACAACTGCTGAGACTGCCTAAAAACTTCCTGCCTAAATAATAATAACGCATTTGATGTACTGTGTGTAAGTGTAAAAGTGCAAAATCCCTTTATTTTGGTTTGGGGGTCTGCATAAAAAGTGGAAAAATAATAGTTTTAAAGCCACACACAAACCACCCCACCTTATAAAGGAAGGAAGGATTAATGTAATGATACCCTATCCTTATGGAAAATCAACTGTGTGATGAAAATACTTTACTTCTGGCAGTTGGTGGTTTAGTGTTACGAACAGAACTATGTCTGGAGTTCCCTCCCCATGACACTGTTCTCAATTCTGACATGAATGAAGATCCAGTTTCCACCGGGATCCATGATTTGTCTGCTTTTAACACATCTGCTAAGGAGTTCTGTGCTCCCGGCAGAAACCCTTGCCTGAAGAGTTAGAACCAAACACAAAGGGAGGAGCAAAAAGCACATCTAATCCCAGCATTTACATGCTCAGCCACCTCAACCAGGCATGCCTGCGAAGAACAGAACAACAGGCATGCCACCAGGAGGCCTCGAGGACATCAAACAAACATTAAACCACAAATGCAAACTTGCTTTACCCACTTACATGGAGACAAATCCAACAACTCTTTACTCTCAATACCCTTTTACTAAAGCCAAAGCTTAGATTTCAATTGTGAAAGGATAATTTTGAATTTTTTTATTTTAGATGAAACTGACAATTCAAGCAACTCCTCATGGCTACAGTGAAAGAAGTATACACTTTCTTTCCTATCCTATCAAAGCCCTGCCCCTCCAGTGGGAACAGGATTTTTTAACCACAGAGGCCTTGCGCCTTTAAGGCCCCTGAGGAAAAGGTTTCTGGGTCCGCCTGGACTCTTAAACAAATACTTATATGGCTTCAGGCACCCCTATAGTACCTATCGGGTTTAACAGGGAACTTGCCTCAAAAGTTTGGCAACAGAAGAGGAGGCTCTACTACCTTGGGAAGAGAGGGAAGAACAGTTACCTGAGGAGCCCCCTCAGCCTGGCCTACCTCCTGAAAACACTCCTAACCGTCTCTCTTAATAGTGCTTTTGTTAAACCTAGCACAAGAGCGTGCATCCAACGGCATCCGCTCTCAGGCCCTAAACAAGGCATACACAATGTATGGTAATCCCTCCTATTAGGTATCTGTTTCCCACAAAATACAGTTATTCACTTTTTCTGACATCGGTTAAATACTGCTAAAAATATAGACCACCTCAACAAGGCCTTTGGCACTCTGACACACAGGTGTTAGGAAAGTTACAGGGCAGTTGGTTGACTACATGTTGGTACAATGTATAGGAAACTGGCAGTTAGAAAATGACAGTATTATTAGAGGTGAAACATACACTGAGAAACCACCAACTTGCACTGGTTTTAGACTTGGTTTTGTTTAGTAGATTTGTATGTGACATAAGCGGAATAAAAATAATTTGTTTACCAATGACCCAAAAATAGTCTGGTAGGTGGGGACAAAGAGATCAAACTCCCACAAGACCAATTAAATCATGCAGTGCCAATGTGGCAAATCCTCAGACGGAAGAATCCAAGATAAAAGTGTAGAGCTAAGAAAGTGAATGCAAGAAACAGAGCAAACAAATAATATGGGAGCAATGATCTTTAGATTGAATAATGCAGAAATTTGTGGGAGGGCTAAAGAACATTAAACTGCAAAAATGGAAGACAGGTGTTTAGCAGGTATGGGTTTTATTCTTCTACTTTAGATAGTGCTGGCAGGAACACATTTGGAGGAGTATGCTGTTCTGATGACCTTGCAGGCAAGGGTATGAGAGGATAGGTAATCCTACACAAAATGTTTGGAGGCATGAGGGCTTTGGAGAAAAGGTGAATGTAGAGGACACCTTCTGACTTTACCATGACAATGGTTAGGTGAGAGGAGGTAAGAAGGAAGGACAGAGTAGGTGAAACAAGGAAAGTACAGTTGTGTACACTTACCATAAATGTAGATGTTCAAGTGTATTCACTGTTACAGTCATTACATTTGGGTAATCCTGCTGGTAGGTTGCCCTCAATCGGCCTGAATTCCAAAGTCCTGGGTCCTGAGTTGGCTGTTGTTGCCTCTTCCCTGATGCCAGGTCGTCAGGGGTATAAAAGAGGAGGCCAACACCATTTTCTTTAGTTTTTCTTGCCCCAGATGTCAGGTACCCCCTAAAAGGGTAGCCAAAATTTATACATATAAAAATACATGCACCAATATAAACTTTACCTTCATCTACAAGCAAATACACCACATAGGTTGTATAAATCAGAGAAGGAAACCAGGCTACCTTTAACCTACAACAAAAAGAAAAAATAAAACAAAAAAAATCTTGCTTTTTTTCCCACTTTCTGAAAGTTAAGAAAGTTTAGTTACAAATTTGCTGTTCTGAACTGTTTGGAAGTTTCTAGAAGGCCAGTGCTTGCTTGGGCTAAAGGGAAGTCTCTGTGTTCACCAGTGGGAGTGGTTAACACTGAACAGCCTGCCTGTCCCTGGAGGAGTGGTTACTACCTAGAAGCTGTAGTTTTATTGGCCATTTTGGGTCAATCCTAAACTCATTGATCTCTCTCTCTTAAAACCCTACAACTCTCTTTTTGCACCGTTTTGCGCACTGAGCAGCGCCACCTAAACAGGTTTAAACTATTCCAGGCTCCACAAAGTCTGCTCTTCACTTTTTCCCTTAGAACTGTTCAAACTCTCAAAGTAATCACTCTATTCTCTTTCTAAAGCCCTGCACTTGCTCAGCTCTTATAAGGAAACACTAACTAACTAAAGCATTACACCCTCCTTGACTTCTCATAAGTATTAGACTCCAGATTGGTCCTTCCTGATCAAGTGAAAAATCAGTTCCCTTCCCTAATCTGATCAGTGAAAAAACAGTTCCCTATACTAATCTGGTATGTCCAAGGGTCAGTTTCAAGGTTACTCTCCAGTCCAGCTAGTGAATCTGGGAATTTTGAGGTAATGTTACAATTGCCTTATGTACACAGACAACCCTCTCCTCCTTCCAACAAACTCTAATACATGTGAGAGATGCAGTTACACAGCCAAACTGAAGGCAGACTCTCTCAACCCAAGACTGGCACAGTCAGTTAGGAGGAAAAGGTAACCACCCACACCACAAATCCAGTCTCACACAGACCTATTGCATCTGCATACCCAACACAAACACACAAAAACATACTCGGAGGCTCTAAATAAAAATCTGCCTAAACAGCAAAGACCTCCTAAGCAGATATCCAAGCAACAGCCACCCCTCAACAATACCCACAAATCACATATCTCACAAAATCAGTGTGCCTCACAGTCACAGCCCTTAAGGCCAAACAACACACCAAATACACTTGTTATAGGGGACTCTATTGTCCGGCACACTGACGTCCCGCTCACCAGACTGAACAAGGAGAAGGTCACTGTAAGCTGCCTGTTGGGTGCCAGGATCTGCCACATAACGCAAGCACTCAGGTCACTCCAAAGCAAGTACAAGTATGACTCCGTCATTGTCAATGATGGTGTGAATGACCTGAGACGTACCTCCCTGGACTACATGAAAAGAGACAGAGGAGCTCTCTGACCATGTAGCCCAGGCTGGTATGACCCTGACCTTGAGAAGCATCTTGCCCTCACCAAGAATGATGCCACAGTATAAAGACAAAATGATCAATTTCAACAACTGGCTAAAGTATTGGTGTCATTCAAAGGGGATCCAGTGTCTGTCAGCCTGGGATGACATGCTCGACAAGCCACGTTGCTTCGCTAGGGACGGTTTGCACCTGTCACCCTTAGGCTTTCGTATAGTGGCCAAGGCTCTTGCCACCCCCATAGTGCCTTTTTTAGGCAAGGCTCAAAGGACAAACCCACCTCCATAGACAACCCAAGGATAAAAAAACTAAAGGTAATGCTACTCAATGCCAGAAGTCTAAACCTCAAGATGCACGCACTCGAAGCTCTCCTCAGTATGGAGAAAATTGATGTCTGTGCAGTAACAGAAACCTGGTAAAAGGCTTCTGAGAGCACCCCAGCACTACCAGGTTATAACTCATACCATGTGTTTCGGCCCCAAAACTTGGACCGAAGCACAAAAGGAGGGGGGGTATCTATATTCATCAAAGATACCTACACCTCCAGGTTAGTGGCACTGCACAAAGCATCGGAAACCATCCATGTGCAACTAACAGCGGGCAAAACTGCCTTTCAATTTGTAGCCTGCTACAGAATACCCTCCCTATTACAGGAACCCCACTTGGCATTCCTGAGAACACTGGAGAATATGAAGGTCTCTCCAAACACTATGTTATTGGGTGACCTCAACTACCCAAGCATTGACTGGGAAAACTACTCAAGCCCAAACACCCTCGCCCAACGGTTCCTTGAATTTATAAACTCTAACGCAATGGAACAACTGGTCACCACTCCCACAAGAGGTAACAACATATTGGACCTGGTCATCACCAACATGGGGACTCTATGTTCCACACCAGAGGTAAACCCCTCATTGGTAAGATCAGACCATAAACAAATTTCCCTGGACATCCATATCCCGTCCCCACCCCCAGCCAAGGAAATCACTGTAAAGAATTACTCAAAAGCCAACTTTGCACTTCTCAAGACTGAGGTGGAATCCTTCAAAGCCCCTGGGCCAGAGGATAATACAGCCCAATCCGCAGAACCCTTTACAAATGCATTCTATGAGCACCTGCAGGAATGCATGGATTGTGCTATCCCAAATAAAACCAAGACTCACTCCTCCCAAAACAGGAGACCGGTCTGGTGGACCCCGGCCATAAATAAGCTATACAACAGAAGGAGGAAGCTACTACATGACAGAGCAAAATCCCAAAAAGGGAAGGCATCTCTGATCAGTATTAGCAAGAAACTTCGATCCCTCATAAAATCATCAAAGGCCAGTTTCGAAAGAAAAATTGCCCTAGACACTAAACATAATCACAAGGCCTTCTTTAGTTAGGTCAGGAACATGGGCGGAAACTCCCAGATATGCGCTGAATTGTTGCATAACGGTACAAAATATATCGAACCTACAGACATAGCCAACATACTGGCAGACAGATTCAGCGCAAACTTCTCCCTGCCTCCCCCCCCCCACAGGAGCAAATGCCTATCCCAACTGAATGTAACCTCCCTGACATCACAAATGCACAGGTGAAAGCTGCCCTCTCCAAAGCAAAAAACACAGCATCTATGGGACCGGACGGTGTTCCAGGCTGTGTCTTACACGAGCTCCAAGAAGAACTGAACCCTCACATTAAGTCACTGTTCAAACTTAGCCTTACTACAGGATATGTACCCAAAGAATGGTGTACAGCTACAGTGGTCCCACTCCACAAAGGTGGTGCCACAACGGACCCCGGAAACTATTGCCCCATAAGCCTGACTAGTCTGGTCTGTAAAGCTATGGAGCGTATTATCATGGAACTCATAAACAAAGACATTGGGAGCCTCCAGACACTGGACCTAACCCAATTCGGCTTTGTTAAGTGCAGATCTTGCCTCTTAAACCTAGTTGATTTCTTTGAAACAGTTACCAAAGCCATAGATGAGGGCAAGGTAGTCCACACAGCCTACCTGGACCTTGCAAAAGCCTTTGACACAATACCCCACTAGGGCATCATAAATAAGCTTACCAGCTTAAAAATCAACCCCTATATCACAAGATGGATTGCAAACTGGCTCAGACATAGAACCCACATGGTCAGAATTGCAGGTGCCATGTCCGAATCCAAACCAGTTACAAGTGGCGTCCCACAGGGCTCAGTTCTGGGACCTCTCTTGTTCGGTATATACTTCTCTGAGGTTCAGGCTAACACGGGGGGATTATGGCTGACAAAGTTCGCAGATGACTGCAAACTGGGGGCCATAATCGAATCTCCAGCTGACACAAGCATCCTCCAAAAGGGTCTCACAGAGACGGATGCTTGGTGCCAGAGCCACGGCCTCAAGCTAAAAAGTGCATAGTCATCCCCTTTGGGAAAAACAAGGTGCCCACAAATTACCACATAGGTGGTAATCCATTATCCGGAAGAAATAATTAGAGATTTGGGGACCAACGTAGATAGTAATCTCTCCTTTGATAATCACGTTGCCAAAGTGGTTAGAAAGACCTTCTATATAGCCCACCTTATCACAAAAGGGTTCGCATCTAGATCGAGAGGTCATTGTGCCCCTCTACTCGTCACTCATCAGGCCCATAATTGAATACAATGCCCCTTTTGGGATGTACCTTACCCGACATCTGCAGCAACTGGAGAGACCCCAAAAGTACCTCACCAAGAGGACCATGGGCTACAAACAGATGTCCTATGCAGCTCGACTAAAGAAACTCCAGCTCTACTCAGTTGCTTACCGCCTACTCAGAGGCGAACTATACCTGACGTACAAAGCCATGTCAAACCCAGAATTAATGGACATGCTCCACCTCAAAAAATCCAAGTCCCTTAGAGCTACATGCTCCATGGACCTAAACCCCAGCACAAAAATAAATAGGACATGCTGCAGGGACAGATTCATTTCCCAGAGGCTCCCCTCACTCTGGAATAGAATCCCAATTCATGTTAGACATAGCCCCTCGCTGACCCTCTTCAAGCGGAATTTGGACGCGTGGATGGGAAATCGCAAATTCACCCCTGGGATCTCTCCTGTGTCCCTGCTAGACAGACACAGTAAACTAATCTTACAAGGGTACCTTCTGTGACCTACTTTACAGAGGCACAGTAGGCTAATCTAATAGGGAGGCGGAAGCCAAATACACTCTGGCTAGGCTTATAAATGCCCTAGGGCAGATAGCCTAGTATCTACCTATGAACCTATGAAAGATAGTCTCCATCAGAAGAAAGGCGGATGGCGGGTGGGTAACCTGGACTGCAACAGTGAATACACTTGAACATCTACATTTATGGTAAGTGTACACAACTGTACTATGTTCTTCATGTTTCACTGTTGCAGTCATTACATTTGGGTAGAGTCCCAAAGCTATGGTTGGGAGGCTGGAGCTAAACAGCATTAGGAGCGGCTATGAGGCCCTGCAGAACTGCAGTGGCAAAGCCTGCCCTGGATTTAGAGTAAAGTGGCAGATGATAGTGCTTTGTAAAGGTGTGCACTGAAATCCAAGTAGCAGCCTCTAAAATGTCCTTGGTTGGTACTCCCCTGAGAAAGGCTGCTGAAGTGGCTGCAGCTCTGGTTGAATGTGGCCTAATGCCCTTAGGCACTGGCTTGCCATGGTGTAAGTAGCAGAAACGAATGCAGTGGCCTATCCACTTTGAAATGGTCTGCTTTGAGATAGCCTTTCCTTGTGATCCTGCAGCATATGTCACTAGTAATTTCTCTGTCTTTCTGAAAATTTTGGTTCTGTCCATGTAGAATCTAAGCTGTCTGTGTACGTCCAAAAAATGCAGAATTCTCTCCCCATTGTTCTGTGGATTTGGATAAAAAGTTGGCAGATGAATAGTTTGGTTAAGAGCCACACTGGACACCACCTTAGGCATAAATGTTGGATTTGTCCTCAGAGAGACCCTGTCTGGATAAAAAATGATAACAGGTTCCACCTGCCATGAGTGCCTCTAGCTCTGAAACTCTTCTTGCAGAATTTATTGCTAGGAGCAGAGCTGTTTTCCAAGATAAAAACTTTATATCAGCAGTAGCAGCTGGCCCAAAAGGAGGCAGGGTGTTTTTTTCCAAGACATAGTTGAGGTCCCATGCAGGCATTGGTGATCTCCTTGGAGGCCTTAAATTTTTGGCTCCTATGAGGTACTGCTTTAATAAGGGATGAAAAAAGATTGGTGGCTCTGTATTGTAATGAGGCGAAATGGCAGAGGCATGAATTTTAATAGATGAAAAAGATAGGCCTTTGTCCAGCATCTCAATTAAGTATTGCAAAATCTGAGGAATATTTGGCACAGCTGTATCAGTTCCTTGTGCCTGGTTCCAAGCACAAAAGCTCTTCCATTTTCCAGCATAAGATTTTCTAGTACTAGGCCTTCTGGCTTCCAAAATGACATCCATCACAGCTTTACTGAGAGGTGTGTTTTCTATGACTAGATTATCCGCCATGCTGCCAGGTTTAAAGTCCTGAGTTGGCTGTGCAGGATCTGATTGTTTTGCTGGGAGAGTAGATGAGGTATTTGAGGTAAGGTCAAAGCTGGGCATTGAGACAAGTTCCTTAGGATTGGATACCAGTACTGGCGGGGCCAGTCTGGGGCAATCAGTATCATCTTTGGCTTCTCCTGAGTGACCTTTAGGAGTACCTTGGGGAGGAGAGGCAGTGGGGGAAAGGCATATACTGACAGTTTTTTCCAGCTGAAAGATAGGGCGTCCACTTTCCATGCTTGTCTGTGATAAGTCCTTGTGCAGAATCTTTTTAGTTGGTAGTTGTGAGGGGAGGCAAATAGATCTATGTCTGGGCATCCCCATTTCCTTGTTATCATGCTGAAGACTTGTGGATCCAGCTGCCACACGTGGGGATCCATGAGGTTTCTGCTTAGTTCGTCTGCCAGAGTATTTTCCTTTTCTGGCAGGAATTGTGCCTGCAGATGTACTTGGTAAGTCAATGCTGTGTCCCACAAAGTCATGGCTAGTCTGCAAAGGGAGTAAGAATGTGTGCCCCCCTGTTTGTTTATATACCACATGACCGTGGTGTTGTCTGTCTTTATCAGTAGTTGTCCTGGATGAAGTAGGTCCTTGAAGGCTGTCAGGGCATTTTGAACAGCTAGAATCTCATTTTTATTGATATGTAGATGTATTTGGTTTGAGGACCATGTGCCCTGAATGCATCTTCCTGCCATTTGGGCCCCCCAGGCATAATCTGATGCATCCGTTGTTAGTGTCTGCCTGGCTGGGAGTAATATGAATGGCTATCCCTTGTTTTGGTGACAAGCCTTTGCCCACCATCAAAACTCCTACTGCAGGCAGGGAATGGGTGTAATCATTGTTTCCAGGCTGTGGCAATGTTGAGTCCAAACACTTTTTAGGTACCATTGAAGTTTCCTCATATGCAGTCTTGCATATGGAATTAGTAGGATGCAGGATGCCATGAAGCCCAAAGCCTGCAGAATTTTTCTTGCAGATAACTGGGCCTTTGTTACCAACATTTTGAAATAGGTAGTCAGTTGCCTTTGTTTGTCTGGCGTGAGATAAGCCATCTGGGCAGTTGTATTTAAGCTTGCACCCAGGAATATTATCTCTTGAGAAGGTACTAGTTTTGATTTCTTTTCGTTGACTGTGTACCCTAGGCATGTTAGAAGTCTTTTCACAAACGCCAGATGCTGTAGAAGAATGTCCTAGTTCTCTGCTTGAATTAGACAGTCGTCCAAGTAAGGATATATTTGTATTCCTCTTTGTCTGCAGAATGCAATTACTGGTGCCAGGCACTTTGTAAAGACCCTGGGCGCAGTAGATAAGCCAAAGGGCAGTGCAGAGAATTGGTAATGCATTGAGCCAGTCTTGAATCTGAGGTATCTTCTGCATAATTTTCTGACTGGGACATGCAGGTATGCCTCTTTTAGGTCTAGAGTCACAAGCCAAGCGTTCTTGCCCAGCATGGGCAGAAGCTGCTGCAGAGTCAACATCTTGAATTTTGGTATATCCAGGAATGTGTTCAGAATAGATAGTCCAGTATTGGTCTCCAGACCTTGTCCTTTCTGGGTACCAAGAACAGTCATGAGTAAAATCCTTGTCCCTGCTCTTGCTCTGGTACTTGTTGAATGGCCTCCATGTCCATGAGGGATGAGACTTGTTTTTGTGCCTCTGCCCATTGATTTTTTGGCAGATCTGGCCAGCCTTTTGCCTTTGGCAGGGTATGGAAATGGAAACCCACAGTTTGTACTACCACCTACCATAGATGTAGATGGCTATTTAAGCTGCAGTAATGCAGTAATTTTCAGCCATTTTCAGAAGCGGTCCGGTGATCGGTCGGCGAAAGTCTTGGTCTTAGTCGGGGTTGTTGTCGCAGACTTCTTTCTGGCGTCAGAAAGCTAGAGTATAAAAAGATACAGCGACGCCGCCATCTTCAGTCAATCCAAAACATAGCAAAATAACAATAAAATATAGCAGTCAGCAGGTATGAAGAGGTGTATTCAGACCCCAAGGTCTTACCAAGGGTGGGAGGACCTGTTACTGCAGCTGTAAATAGCCTCGAACATCTACATTTATGGTAATCCCCCCAAAATGCTATGCATAGGTAGGTAGGTATATGGAACTGGGTTGAGCAAGAATGCCCTGCAAAACTGCAGTGGCAAAGCCTGCTGTTCTTCTGGAGTATAAAGGCAGATGGTAGTGTTTTGTGAAGGTATGTACAGAACGAGATCTGATACCAGTAGGACAGGCTTTCCATGATAGGAATAACAATGGTCTGTAACCGGGTTTTCCGGTGACCCCCCCGCACATAGGACACAGGAGTTGATCTGATTTTCTGAAGGATTTGGTTGTAGGAAGTATGGGTGCCTGGCCTAAAGCAACCCTGGATACCACTTTATTAGGCAAAGGGTTGTTGATGCGGAGGAAACCCCTCCTGATGGAAGATGAGGAATGGCTGCACGCCATGAGAGCCTGCAACTCAGAAACTCGCTGTTTTCCAAAGGACAAAAATTGTGTAATCTGAAAAACAGCAAGTTCAGGTAATGTCAATTTCTCTCTCTAGTGTAGTTAGGTCCCAAGCTGGGCACTGGCTGTTTCTTGGAGGTCTTATGTTCTTCCATGTGTTGAATTCTGCAGGAATTGCTGAGTATGTATTTTGATTGAAAAAATGAAGTCCCATTGCTCAAAAGTTCAGCTAGGTACTGCAAAATCTGAGGTAGGTTCAATGTTCTGCTTTAGATGTAGATCTCCCTCAAAAATGAATGACATCCCCTCTTGAGAGTAGAGTCTGATGGTTTTCTGACTGTGAAGGTTTTGAAATTGAAATTGTTGGCGTCAGCAGTGTTAGAGTAGAGGCAGGGGCCACGAGGTGTGTGTTAGGCTCCTCAGAGTCCAAGTTGTCCATCTGGAAGGTTTCCACTTCCCAGCTTCCAGGCCTTTGGTGAATGTCCTTGAGCAAAACCTTTAGTTGATGGTTTCTGTGGGAAAAAAAATCTAAATCTGGCCTCCCCCGCTTTGAACAATCTCTGTAAACACCTGTGTGAGTTCCTCCTTTGTTGTTTATGTACCACATTACTGTGTTGTTGTCTGTTCTATGAGCAGTTGTCCTGGATGCTCATCCCTTTGCAGATAATTGCCCTTGTTTTTTGTTAGTAAGGTAAGCCATCTGGGTGTACCCATTTTTTCTTGGCACCCAGGAAGGATCTGGTTTTTTCTCCAAGTTTTGGCCCAGGAAGGTTATTTCTGAGAAGGTCCCAGAGTGGATTTTAACCGTGTCACATATGCAGGAGTTCAGCAAATGCGTGTCACATATGCCGGGTGTTTCAGGCAGTTCTAAGGTTGCTGAATGAAATTGTATCCTCCAGAATCTGGGATAAGCAATCACTGATGCCAGGCACTTGGTGACAATCACTGGGGCCAGGATTGTGGTTAGAAGGGCGCAGAGAATTGATAGGATGCAAGCAAGCAAAAGGGAATAATTTTGAACTTCTTGAACTTTGTCTATCTGAGGTATGCAGGTATGCCTCCTTGAGGCCAGATGTTACCAGCCATGCCCCCTTGCTGAGGTGGAAAGGAGTTGCTGTAATGGAAAACATCTTGAATTTTGGCACAATGTGAATGTCTTTAATTAGGCTAAGTCCAGAATGGAGTTCCAATTCCAGAAACCAAACTTGGTCGCCTTTTTGACCTTGTTGGAACTTTTGTGCTAGTTGTGGCTTAAAGCTGTTTTTTGTATGTAAGTTGTCAAGTTTTTTGTTTTTGTTTTTTGCTTTGCAGTTGTGCCCTTTTTTTTGATTTTAGATTTGATTTTTGTGAAATTTTTTTGTTGTGTCTGAATGGAATTGTCTGCCTTGTTTATTTGTAGCAGAATCCATTTGTCTGTTGTGACAAATTAATTGTTGTGCAAATGTTACCAGTTTTCCCTCCCCATTTTTGCTGCCAGTTGAATTTTGCTTGGCAGTTCCTGAGGGAGTCATTAGTTGTGCTTCCGGTGCCTGCCAGGCACTGTCGCTACCTCTTGGTGCCTGAGATTGCGTGGTTGCCCCTATAGCTAGTCTAGGCCCATCCTCTGCCCTTCGCCCTTCCGGTCTGCCTCTGCCAGTTTTTGTCCAGTGGGTGAAAGGATAGTTTTTGAGACCAATTCCTGCTAAACTCTGGTTTGCGGGCCTGTAAGAAAGCAGTTTTTTTTGCATTTTTTTTGCTTTTTTTTAGTTTTCACGTATGTCTCAGCATTAGTACCAAAAAGAAAAGCCCAATTTTAAAAGGTGCATGCACGATTTTTTCCCTCACATGGTGGCAGATTTTGTTCCCTAAGCCCAGCCATGCAGCTCTGCGAATGGCCTTAGGCGGCACTATCTGCTGGAGGAGGCTAAGGAGCATCATCTCCACCTTGTGCTCTTAGTTTGCCCCTTGCTCTGCACTATGCATCATATCCTGCAACTCTTTTATTCTTTGGTTGTTTGTGTTGTTGCGACAATTTTTTCTTTAATTTAACAGGATAACTTTGGTTGATATTTAATCATATAAACTGGCGGTTTAGAGCCCTCATGGCTAGGAACCTTAAAGAAACCATCCCACCCCTTTCTTTCTAGAAGTGGATTCTCCCTGGGAGCAGGCCGTGGACTTGCCTTTAATTCCTTTAGGGCCTTGGGAGGGCCTTGATAGTTTCTGGGTTGGCATATGGGCCTTTGTACTCTGGAATTTGAGGTAGGGGGTCTAGAATAATACCTATCGACAACTGGGAGTAAGAATCCGGAATCCAGGATTAAGGCAAGCCTCATCCAACATCCAATACCTCCAAGCAGGAGGAATAAGCCAAGTGCAGAGGCTGAGGTAACCAGATTTGGCCCTAAGCCTTTTCTTGGCCCTATCAGTGTCTTGGCTCCCTCCAGAAAGTCTCCCTCAGGGAAAAAGGTTTCCAAATAGAAATCTCTCCAGGGGGAAACAGAAGCTCTGCATCTCTGCATCGAAAAATCAATAGGGGAATGAGAGTGTTCTTCAGCATCAAGAAAAATGGATCCCTGGTCAGAAGAGGGAGAGAGTCTCTCCCTCCTCTGGTCTGGGTCTCTTGGGGAGTTGAGCCTCTGCCTCTGATAAGATAATCCTGTGCCTCAATGCAGAGGTAGCTTGGGCATGGCCTTGTGGGGCCCCCTTGTGTAGCCGGCCTTGTATGGAGCCTGGTTGTTTTGGATTTAGTGAAGGCCTTAATAAGGAAGGAATATGAAGGCCTAAAAGGCCCATGGGTGGATGTAGATCTGACATATCTGGTAGGCATTGGTAGGCTCTTCGGGGCTTGGAAGGGGCCAGGGGAAGGGGTCAAGAAGGGCAGGGTCACCGCGGTCCAGAAGACCCGAGGGGGCCCGAGGGTAGTTAGTCAGGGTCACGGAAGGCACTCACTGACCGGACCACCGGGACCCGCGTGGAGCCTGGGTGTGCGTGGTGTCCGGTGTTCGCCTTCCTTTTCTTTTGCGCTTTCCTTTTCTTTGAGTTTCGTTCCCGAGGACGTTTCAATTTATCGGCTTACTAAAAAAAAAGGGCAGCTTGATCGCAGTGTTTGATAGTGCTTTATTGAAGGTAGCGCAAAAGCGACAGCCGAGAAGCGCCGCGACGTCCGAGCACACAAGTGACAAAGGAAGGGAACAAAGGGAAATCCCATTTGCTTCCCACAATCGCTACATTTGCTTCTTTTTTTCTACAATTATTAACTTCAAAAGAGAAAGGTCTGAGTACTTAAAGCTTTAAAGAGTGCGTCCAAAATTTTTTAAAATTTTCAAGAGCAGGCCGACCGGCGCTCGCCGACCGCTCTTCGCTGCGCACCAGCGGCAAAAAGACTGAAAGAAGGAAGGCGTCGGTGTATTGCTTTTTATGCTCTAGCCCCGCTGTAGAAAAGACAGCGACAACAACAACAAGACTTTGACGAAGACTTTGGAATTCCGCCGACCAGGCGGGTGACGGCTGAAAACCCATATGTGATTACTGCAGCTGTAATGCACGATGAACATCTTGTAGCCTTGTGACACGATATTTAGAACCCACGTGTCCTGGGTTACAATGTGCCAATTTTGAGAAAAAAGTACTAATTTTCCCCCTAAGGGTGCTACCAGGAGACAAGTGCTTGGTGGAGGCAGGGGAAGTCATTGGGACTGTTTGCTGTATGGTTGTGATTTGTCTTCTCCAACTTTGGAGGTAGAAGCACCCCATTGCTTTGACCTGTATGAACCTTGCGCCTGGGATCTGCCTCTGGGGCATCTGGATCTGCTCCTTTGAGGTCTGTCTGACACAGGAAAGGATCAATTCTTTGTAGGCCAGTGTCTACTAAACCTAGGTGGCTGTACTTGTAAAAAATCTTTGACAGTTTGCATAGATTTAGCTTTGTCCTCCATTTTCTTTAACACCTCTTCTGCCTTAACACCAAACAAAGTATCATGCTGTAAAGGTGCATCTAATAATTTAACTTTGACATGATCAGGCAGATTTTGTTCCTTTAACCAAGCATGCCTCCTAATTACAGAACCCGTAAGTGCGGCCCTGCAGGAGGCCTCCAAAGAATCAAAACCACATTGCAAAGTATGCTTTCCAACTTGTTCAGCTGCATGCAATAAATCCTGCATTTCCTTGTTTTCTGCACATTCAGAGTTTAACATTTTCTGCTTAAGCAATGCCATGACATGTTGCTGATATTTGAGTATATGAAACTGACGGTTCAAAGCCCTTATAGCCAAGGTAGCAGATGTGTAAACCTTTTTTTCCCATCTATCCAGTGCCCTAGAATCTCTGTCTGAGGGGGTAGGGTTTTTTGCAGCGGAAGCCTTAACTCTTTTGGGACCCTGTGAAATTGTTTCTGAGTCTGCAGCAGGGTTTTTAAAAAGGAATTTATGAGAGTCAGGAACACTGTAATATTGGTTAGGCTTAACAGGAGCTGGAGGTAAGGAGTCAGGGGTAAGACTAGACTCCGAAAACACATCATCTACAATGTCTAACACAGGTGGAATGGCTAGTGGCCTGTGTTGAGGTAGTAAAAGGAAATCCCTGAGCCTCTTTTTAGATTCTGAAAAATCTTGGCTCTCCCAGTGGAAATGCTCCCTCATGGTATGTAAGGTTTCCCCAAAAGAATAGTCCTCTGGAGGAGAAGCTGAAGGAATAGATTCTTCAGCATCAGAATCCTCATAGGGGGAAGAGAATATTCCTGATCAGAAGAGGAATCAGAAGAAATAGAAACCTGATCTGAAGATTCATAGTCAGTCTCTTGCCTAGGCCTTTTATCAGGAGGGGGATGGGAACCCCATGATCAAGGTAATCAAGTCTTCGGCCATTTTGAGCATCAGTTTTTTGGGCATAGAGGCCTGTCCACGTGGCTCTTGAGTTTGTTTCTTTGCTTTAGAAGGTGCTTTAGTCTTTGCCTTTGAAGCTGAAGTCGGTTTAATGTAAACATGTTTAGGTCTGAATACACCCTCAGAAGCTGGTGCCTGCTCAGTGGCTCCAGGCCCATCTGAAGGAATAGTATCCGAGGCTCCAATACCTTGAGTTTCCAGTGGCATGGCCGACTCCACGTGGGAGTCGGTAGCGGCCTGCGACTCTAAAGTAGTGGGCGTCAGGGGCTGCGAAAGGCGCCTCACTGAGAACCGGCGACTGGCTTAGGAGAAGCTTCGTCGTTGGTTTTGGGCCTCGGTTGTCTATCTCTCTCCTTTTCTTTGTGTTTTTTGTGAACTCCGGTAGTCGGATGGCTATCTGATAACATTTCTGGATAATTAAACCGGCGCCCAAAATAGTTTAAAGCACAATCATACCAATGCTTAATAGTGCGTTGGTTAAATTTAGCACAAAGCCGACAACCAGAAACGTTGTGATCAGAGCCTAGGCAAGGAATACAGTAAGAATGAAAGTCCTTATGAGGTATTTGCTTTCCACAAGAAATACAATTATTTACTTTTTCTGACATCGGTCTGGAGCAAGAAAAAAAGTTTCCCTAATGGGGTACTTAGCTTTATTCAAGACTTCGGATCTGAAACTCAAACACGAAAATCTCAGGAGTCGGCCGACTGGCACTTGCGAACTGCTTCTGCTTCGGGCACCGCGTGGCAAGAAAGACAAAAAAATGGCGTTGGCCGCTTCTTTTATACCCCTGACGACCTGACGTCAGGGAAGGGGTGACAGCAGCCGACGCAGGACCCAGTACTTTGGAATTCAGGCCAACTGAGGGCATCCTGCCAGCAGGATTACCCAAATGTAATGACTGCAACAGTGAAACACAGAGTGTTATCTAGAATAAATATTACAAGTCAGAGATAAGGAAATACAACTTATCAAGAATGTGGCATAAACCAGGAATGTCCAGTCAGAAAGAGATAGGAATCAGGTCATAAGAATGGATCAGGAAGACAGGATGCCTTCAAAGGAGGTAGCTTACCTGTGGCAATGGGCAGACTCTGTAGACCATGGGTCATCTTCACATTATCTTTTAATCCCTCATACTTACTAACAGGAAGGAGTTCTCTTCAAACCTCATGTACCACTGTGCAGCTCTTACAGGTCTGACTGACCTCACCACATCATTCACAAATGCATTAAATAGATTAGAAATAGAATGCTGCATATTAAACGTGTACTGACCATTTTCCTCATCAGCATGCTCTTGCTTCTTTCGCTCTTTTTCAGCTTCTGCCTCGTGCCTTTCTCTCTTCTCTTTCAAGTTCTTACACACTTTCTTGTGGGTAAACCAGTGAAGCGTCTGGCACTCTTCGTTACAGTATATCACCTGAAAAAGTATAAAGTTTTCACTTTTACTGGGTGATGATAAATTCCACTGTGTCACTCTATACTCTTCTACATAAATCAATCTTATGAAGTTATCATACAAATTAATGGACACTAAATCGTACATAATGAATCTGAAGTGGAATAAAGATATACAAGCTACAAATGCTTGATAGATTATGTGTTTGACAGAGCAGTTTCCAGGCAGCTAAGCAATCTCCATCAGCTGTCAAAATGGCATGGCAACTATCAAATTATATTACTGCTCTTATCACTTTACAAATATGGACAAAACACAAGGGTCCAATGTTCTATATTACTGCATAAAAGACAAGACAAGGCTCATTAATGTTCTGGATATGAAAAGTACAGTTGTGTACACTTACCATAAATGCAGATGTTAGAGTGTATTCACTGTTGCAGTCATTACATTTGGGTAATCTGCTGGCAGGTTGCCCTCAGTCAGCCTGATTAACAAAGTTTTGGGTCCTGCGTCGGTTGCTGTCCCTTCTTCCATGAAGTCAGGTCGTCAGGGGTATAAAACATGCAGCCGACGCCATTACATCAGTTTTTCTTGCCCCAGATGTCAGGTGCACCCCATGGGGAGCAAATAAAATTAAAAACACAAAAAATATACCTCCAACCAAAAGCAAATACACCAAAAAGGCTTTTAAGCATAGTAAAAGAAAGTAGAGGTATAGTAAGAGAAAAACAGGGGGCTGGAGGGAGGGTAACCAAGACTGCAACAGTGAATACACTCGACCATCTACATTTATGGTAAGTGTTCACAACTGTACTATGTTCTTCGTGTTTCACTGTTGCAGTCATTACATTTGGGTAAATTCCCAAAGCTATGGTTGGGAGGATGGATTTATACAGCATTAGGACCGGCTATAAGGCCCTGCAAGCAAGACTGCAGTGGCAAAGCCAGCTCTGGATTTATAGAAAACTGGTAAATGGTAATGCTTGGTGAAAGTATGTACTGAACTCCAGGTAGCAGCTTCTAGAATATCCTTGGTAGGAACACCTCTGAGAAAGGCTACAGAAGTAGATGCAGCCCTGGTGGAATGAGATCTGATCCCCTAGGGGATAGGTTTTCCATGGTGCCTATAGCAGAAATAAATGCAATGGCTTATCCATTTAGAAATGGTTTGTTTTGAAATAGCCTTCCCATCTGCCCCAGCAGCAAATGCCACTAGCAATTGTTCAGATTTTCTTCGAACTTTAGTTCTGTCCAAGTAGAATCTAAGTGGTCTGTGCACGTCCAAGGAATGCAGAATCCGTTTCCCTTTGTTTTATGGATTGGGATAGGATGGCAAATGAATGGACTGGTTAAGAGCCACACTGGAAACCACCTTGGGCATGAAGGATGGATTGGTCCTCAGAGATACCCTGTCCGCAAGAATGATGAAAGGCTCCACTGCCATAAGGGCCTGTAATTCAGATATCCTTCTAGCTGAAGTGATTGCTAACAGGACGGCTGTTTTCCAAGAAAGAAATTTTAAGTCTGCAGTAGCAGCTGGCTCGAAAGGAGGTAAAGTGAGCTTTTCCAAAACAAAGTTAAGGTCCCAGGCAGGGATAGGAGCTCTCCTGGGTGGTCTCAAGTTCTTTGCCCCTCTGAGATACTGTTTGAGCAGGGGATGAGAAAAGAGGGGTGGTTCTGTGTTATAGTGAGCTGAAATAGCTGAAGCGTGGATTTTAATAGAGGAAAAAGACAGGCCCTTGTGAAGCATCTCAGTTAAATATTGCAAAATCTGAGGTAAATTGGGCGCTGCTGTGCTCATCCCTAAAGATTGGTTCCAGGCACAGAATCTTTTCCATTTGTCAGCATAAGATTTTCTAGTACTAGGTCTTCTTGCCTCCAAGATGACATCCATCACAGGTTTGCTGAGGGATGCTAAGGGTGAATTTAAGTGATTAGCCAAGGTGCAAGGTTCAATGTTGGGACCCGAGTGTGCAGAATTTGGTTCTCCTGCTGAGACAGTAAAGGTGTCTGACGCAGGTGCCATGGAGATATTTGTGACACACTGCGCAGAAGTGGGTACCAGTGTTGGCATGGCCAGTCTGGAGCAATCAAAATCATTTTTGGTTTGTCCTGTTTGACTTTTAGCAGAACTTTGGAGAGCAGAGGCAGAGGGGGAAAGGCATAGACTGATAGGTTTTTCCAGCTGAAGGACAGAGCATCCACTTTCCAGGCTTTTTTGTGAGGAGTGCTTGTGCAAAATTTGTCCAACTGGTAGTTCTGGGGGGAGGCAAATAAATCTATGTCTGGGCTCCCCCATTTGCTTGTCAACATGTTGAAAATACGTGGTTTCATTTTCCACTTGTGTGGGTCTATGAGATTTCTGCTTAGTCCGTCTACCAGTGTATTCAGTTTTCCTGGCAGGAATTGAGCTTGTAGTTGCACTTGGTAGCTCAAGGCCGTGTTCCACAATGCCATGGCTAGTCTGCAGAGGGGGTAGGAATGTGTACCTCCCTGCTTGTTTATGTACCACATAACCGTGGTGTTGTCCGTCTTTACCATTAGTTGTCCTGGATGAATGTAGTCCTTGAAGGCTGTCAGAGCATTATGTACAGCTAATATTTCTTTTTGATTAATATGTAGGTGCATTTGATTTGGGTTCCATTTGCCCTGAATGCACTTCCCTGCCAGGTGAGCCCCCCTGAAGCGTCTGTAGTTAGGGTTTGGGTGGCAGGGGGAAGTGTGAATGGCAGTCCCTTGTTTTGGTGGCAGGTCTCTGCCCACCATAGGAACTCCAGGCGTAGGCAAGGTATGATAGGAATCATTGTTTCCAGGCTGTGAAAATGTTGACTCCATAGACTTTTTAAGTACCATTGAAGTTTCCTCATATGCAGTCTTGCATATGGAATTAGAAGAATGCAGGAGGCCAAGAACCCCAAAGGCTTGCAGTATTTGTCTTGCAGATAGCAAGGTTTTTGTGGCCACTTGTTTGAAGTAAGTTACCAAATGAATTTGCTTTTCTGGCGTGAGGAAAGCCATCTGGGCAGTTGTATTCAAGCTTGCACCCAGGAATGTAATCTGTTGAGAGGGTACCAGTTGTGATTTCTTTTCGCTTATGGTGTACCCTAGACAAGTTAGAACTCTTTTTACAAACGCCAGATGGTTTATAGTATGGCCTGGTTTTCTGCCTGAATTAGACAATCGTCCAGGTATGGATATATTTGAATATTTCTTTGCCTGCAAAATGCAATTACTGGAGCCAGGCACTTTGTGAATACCCTGGATGCAGTAGACAAGCCAAAGGGCAGTGCAGAGAACTGATAATGCAAGTAGCCTGCTTTGAAGCGTAGGTATATTCTGCAAGATTGGGATATGCAGGTAAGCTTCTTTTCAATCTAGAGTTGCCAACCAGGCATCTTTGCCTAGCATAGGAAGTAACTGGTGAAGAGTCAGCATCCTGAATTTTGAAATGTCCAGAAAGGTGTTTAGAGTAGACAGGTCCAGAATTGGACGCCATGATTTGTCTTTTCTGGGTACCAGGAAAAGCTTGGAATAGAAACCTTGCCCCTTTTCCTCTTCTGGTACCGGCTGAATAGCCCCCATGTTTAAAAGGGAAAGTACTTGTGTCTGAGCCTCTACCCACTGATTTGGGGGCAGGTCTGGCCACCTGTTTGGTGTTGGCAACGTGTGGAAATGAAATCTGTATCCCTGGGACACTATATTTAAAACCCATTTGTTCTGGGTTATGAGGTCCCAGTTTTTTGCATGAAGAGCAATCTTTCCCCCCCAAAGGGGCGGCTAAAAGGTAAGTGCTTGGTAATTTTAAATGAAAGTCATTGAGACTGTTTACCATAGGGGGTTGTCTTGTTATTTCCAGATTTGTTAGTGGAGGCCCCCCCATTGCTTAGATCTGAGAGTCCCTTGGGACTGAAACCTGGTGCTTTTGGTGTATCTGGGTTTGGTTTGAGTGGATCTGGAAGGAGCTGGAAAGGACCAATTCTTAGTAGGACAGTGCCTACTAAATCTTGGAGGTTGCACTTGTAAGAAATATTTTACAGTTTGCATAGATTTAGCTTTATCTTCCATCTTTTTTAGAACTCCTTCAGCCTTTTTGCCAAACAGGCGGTCCTGATTTAAAGGAGCATCCAACAATTTTGCTTTAACATGAACAGGCAGAGATTGCTCCTTAAGCCAAGCATTCCTTCTAAGCACAGACCCAGTAACAGCAGCCCTGCAAGAGTCCTCTAAAGAATCAAAACCACATTGCAAAGTATGTTTTCCAACTTGTTCAGCAGAATGCAATAAATCCTGTAAATCTTAATTTTCCACACAGTGAGGAATCAACATAATTTTCTCTTTGAGCAGTCCCATAATATGCTGTTGATATTTTAGCATATGAAATTGGCAGTTTAAAGCTCCGATTGCCAAGGTTGCAGGAGTATAAACCTTTTTACCCCATCTATCCAGTGCCCTGGAATCTCTAGCAGAAGGGGTAGGATTTTTAGCAGTAGAAGCCTTAATGCCCTTGGGCCCCTGAGAAATGGTTTCTGGATCCGCAATAGGATTTTTGAAAAGAAACTTGTGGGACTCAGGAATCCTGTAGTACCCATCAGGTTTACTGGAAGCCAGAGGCAGGGAATCAGGGGCCATACTGGATTCCGAAAACACAAAATCAACAATGTCTAGTACAGGAGGTATAGCCAAAGGCCTATGCTGAGGTAGAAGAAGGAAATCCCTAAGCCTCTTTTTAGATTCAGAAATTCCTGACTTTCGCAATGGAAATGCTCCCTTACGGTATGTAAAGTTTCATCAAAAGAAAAGTCCTCAGGGGGGAAAGCAGATGGAATGGAATCCTCTGCATCAGAATCCTCATAAGTAGGTATGGACAAATCTAGGTCAGAGTCCTGATCAGAAGAATCATAGTCAAGCTCAGTCCTAGGCCTCCTAGAAGGGGGGGGGGGTTTGACTACCCCTGATTAGAGTAATACGATCTTCAGCCATTTTGATCATTTGTTTTTTAGGCATAGGGGCCTGAACATGTGGCCTGGGCATCATTTTTTAGACATAGATCGAGATTTAGGGCTTAGAATAGAAGGCGGAGTTGGTTTAATATGCAAGTCTGTAGGCCTGAATACACCCTCAGAAGCCGGTACCTGCACAGCGGCTCCAGACCCATCCAAGGTAGAGACATCCGCGGGTTCCATAGGTGAAGCATCTCGCGGCATACCGGATTATGAATGGGTCTCAGTAGAGGCGTGCGAGTCAGAAGTAGCAGGTATCAGTTGCTGAGAAAGCGCCTCACTGAGTACTGGCAAACTGGTGACTGGCTTAGGTGAAGCGTCGTCGGCAGTTTTGGACCTCGACGGCCTGTCTTTTTCTTTGCATTTGTTCGGAATTCTGGTAGTCGGATGGTTAACCGACGTCATTTCTGGATAATTAAACAGATAACCGAAATATTTAGAGGCAAAAATGTACCGACGATGGGATAGTGCGCTGATTAAATAAAGCACAAAACAGACAGCAAGGTAGGTCAGGGCCTAGGCAAGGGATACAGTACAAATGAAAATATTTATGAGGTATTTGTTTTCCACAAGTAATGCAATCATTAACTTTTACTGACATCGGTAAGGAGCAAGAAAGTTTCCCCAACGGGGTACTTCGCTTTAAGTTGAAGACTTCAGTTCTGAAACTCGAAAATGAAAATTTCAGGAGTCGGCCGACCGGCACTTGCGAACTGCTTCTGCTTCGGGCACCGCACGGCAAGAAAGACTGATGTAATGGCGTCTGCTGCATGTTTTATACCCCTGATGACCTGACGTCATGGAAGAATGGACAGCAACCGACGCAGGACCCAAGACTTTGTTAATCAGGCCGACTGAGGGCAACCTGCCAGCAGATTACCCGAATATAATGACTGAAACAGTGAAACACGAAGAACATCTAAAATCTTTCAAATAAAACAAATGACAAATTATTACTATGAGATTCATTATCAACTTCTGTAACAACTATACATGATATATACCCTCCTGATGCTTCTTCTTTGGTAAAACGTTTGCTGTATTTCAGTGGCCTGTAATTTTCATGGGTCACAGCAGTGCACTTGGCTCATTTTTTTGAAGGGTAAACATGAATTCCTGCAACACTGTCTATACAGTACATCACATGTAAGCAAACGTAGCTGTGTAGGTGGTACATTGTTTCTATAATGCAGCCACACAACAACACTGGCACATGACCAGATTCAGCTCTGATGTTGAACACTGAATTGCAACTAATACCATGACAGATAATGGGGGAAACAAACATTGCTATTCTATGAGAGAATGAATGTTCTCCAACAAGTTATTAATGTACAGATAACACCTGGTTAAAAACAAGTGTGTCACCTCATGGCAACATATCAAGCTGCTGTGAAGACAAAAAAGAAAAGCAAATGGTTGTCATTTCTTTTTATGCTCTTTAAACAGTTTTACAGTGTAAAAAAGTACGCAAAGTAAAAGAAAGGAATATGTATGTATAAATATATATGTGTGTGTGTGTGTGTGTGTGTGTGTGTGTATAAATGTGCTTGTGTTGCATTTGTAAGAAATCGGAGAGAGGGGGAAAGACAGAATGAGCAAGGGAGTGACCAAA
Source organism: Protopterus annectens (assembly GCF_019279795.1). NCBI lineage: Eukaryota > Metazoa > Chordata > Ceratodontiformes > Protopteridae > Protopterus > Protopterus annectens. The sequence goes on along the minus strand of NC_056731.1, from coordinate 264,537,232 downwards.
AGACAGAGGAAGCAAAAGCACATATCCATCAACTTCTTTGCTCAAGAACGAAGGACATCTAGAGTGAAAGACATACAAATCAGGCTCAGCATTTAAATACAGAAACCAGCATTTTCTTATCGATTAAAAATATGAATCTATATGTCTGACTTGACTGACTGACAGCAGTCTTCACTGATTTACTACAAAATCACTTCTGATGAACACACCAAAATTAGGGGCATCTGAGAGGCATAGGGAGACTACTGCATAAATTACATTATATCTTTTGCATTAAAATCTTTTTTTTTTGTCCCTGTGCCAGCTGATCCCAGAGTCCTTCCCATCTGACTTGAGCACATTTGTTTCCCAGTGATGAGTCTCCACCGAAATCCACAAGGATGAGAACTGTCGAGTAGCGGAGACAGAGAGTTGGGGGAGGTCATTCGAATAGCCATCAGAGTTACTTGTGCCCTCACCAGCATCCCTGCAGTGAGGACATTTTTGCTTATTAGCCTAATCCCTCCATCGATGACAAATTCTATACACATGTAAACACTTACGCAGATGCATGTCCCAATCAGCTACAAATGCAATGCCAAATTAAAAATAAACCTCTGTGGTGGAGTTTTAATATCAACAGTGTCTATATTAAAAGAAAAAGAAAAAAAAAAGAAAACTCACTGCATGCAAAAATTAACTTAGCTCTCAAGAAGCAAAATTGCTCTTGCTAAACTGAAAAAGGAATTCTGGAGTCTGTTAAAATCAAACAAAGCCAGATAAGAGTTAAACAGCCACCTAGGTGAAAGGTAACCACAAAGCCTTCTTTAACTATCTCTTAAATCTCAGAAACAATACCCAGCACTGTGCTGGACTAATAATAAATGATATTGTATTCTCAGACTAAGAGGATGCAGCAAATTTACTGGAAGTCAAATTCAGCTCTAACTTCACCCCTCTCCCCTCCTCTACAATATTTTCAGAAAAAATACCAACATCTACACCCCTTCTTCAAACCTACCAAGAACAAGTTCGCAAGGCACTATCAATAGCCAGGAACTAATTACATCTATGGGACTGGAAAACAAACCAGGCTGCCTGCTAGTTAGCTTGAAACATGATCTGTCACACCCCTTACAAAGGGGGATTCAATATTAGCCTCCAAACAGACTTTGTACCAAAGGAATGGAGGACAGCAAAAGTCATTCCCTTGCTCAAAGGTGGGTCTTCAATGGAGCCAGGTAATTACTTATAATCTTGACCAGTCTCATCTGTAATGTTATGGAAAGGATCATTATAAAAATAATACATTTGGATATAGGTATTATACACTCAACCCAATTCATTTTGGATTCATCAAGGTCAGGTCCTGCCTACTTAATTTGGTTGACTTCTATGAAAAGGTTGTTGTGGCAATGGAGAAGGGCAAATCAATGCACACTGCATACCTGGACCTCACAAAGGCATTCAACACAATCCCACACTCAAGCATCATAGATAAACTCTGCCATCTAAATGTTAACCCCTAAGTAACTCACTGGATAACAACTTGGCTCACAAAGAGAACCCAAGAAGAAAGGGTGAGTGACTCTACCTCCTCCAAAAGACCTGCTGCTAGCAGTGTCTCCCAGGATTCAAGTTCCTGGGCCACTCCTCTGTCATTTACTTCCCAAAGATCAAAGCTAATGTTACGGGTTTGTGGCTGACAAGTTTGCAGATGACTGCAAACTCATTGCCATCATAAACTCTCCAGAGAATACCAGGATACAACAGGGCCAATCCCAAATACCTGGTGCCATAACCATGGTCTGAAACTTAATGCCAAGAAATACATAACTGTATCCTTCAGCAAGCATGACTCCCCTTGTAACTACCATTATCGACAACATCCCCCCCTCCAAAAAAAATAAATAAAAAAACTGACCACGTAGTAAAAGATCTGGGAACAGAGGTCAACAATGAGCTGTCCTTTGATCACCACATATCCAATATTGTAAGGAAACTCTTTCATTGCACAGCTTATATCAAAGGTTATGACATCCAGATCCAGGGATGCAAATGTTCCACTCTACTCAGCACTCATTAGCCTGATCATTGAGAATGATGCCATCCATAACTCCATTTTTCCGATTTCTGTAAACATGGGGGTTGGAGTGTCACAAACATTGAATCATCTACAATCAATGTTCACACTGTCAGGTTGCCAGCCCTGCCACAGTTATTTCATACCACCCACACACATGTACATTCAGACCTCTGGCCAATTTAGTGTGTCCAGTCCAACTAATGCATTTCTTTGGAATGTGAAAGGAAACCAGAGCCCTGAGAAAACCCATATGGATGCAGAGAGGACAAGCAGACTCTGCAGAGAAGGATCCCGGATGACAATCAAAAAAGAGAATCTACTGCTGTGAGGCAGGAATTCTACCTGTTGTACCCATGGTGCTGCCCTGAAGCTCCTTTCATTATATACTTGTCCAAACACCATGCCCTTTTCAGTATGTACATCTCCAAACACTTGTCACAAATGGAATGACCACAATGCTTTCAGACTAAAAACAATATATATATATATCAACGGTCTAAATCATAAAAACTACGGAGACCAACTCAAAGCCTTCTTGCTCTTCTCTGTATGATACAGGCTACTGACAGGTGAACTCAGCCTTGCATATAGAGCTACAGACCATATTCTATCAGACCTATTACAAATTCACAAGTTCCGTGGTATCAAACATTAACTCGAGACCTCAATTTCTGCTGCAAAATTAACAGAACATGCTGGAGGGATAGGTTTTTATCACAGAGAATACTGCTATGGAATCATCTCCCAATCCACATAAAGGAGAGTACTTCTCAATCTATTCAAAAGATGAACGAATGGGCAATCGCAAATTCATCACTGGCTTAGTATCACTGCCCTTCGTGGAGAGGGGAACATGCAATAACCCCAACATATACTTTCGGTCCACCTTTGGATATTTGTACTGAAAAAATAAGGGTTAATAATTACCATGGAAATGCAGGGCTAAGCATCTTTAAATGTTCACATATCAATAGCCTAGTAAGTAGCTTATGAACCTATAAAACTGTGGGGCCATAATGCGTTCCCCTACTAAAGTGCATGCTCCCATACATTTGCAAAATGAAGGCTACTGCCCATTGGTGGCTTGGCTCATAAGATGCCTACCTTTTTCCTCTGAAGGTGTGCTTTATCCAACAATCAGATCTGCCCCTCAAGAAGATACTTCTGTCACCCATGTCAGCTCTACAAAGTCCGCAAACAGGAAGCTGAACCCGGTTTGTCTAGGCTTTAGTTAGAAAGTACAGTTGTGTACACTTACCATAAATGTAGATGTTAGAGTGTATTCACTGATGCAGTCATCACACTTGGGTTATCTGCCTGCAGGTAGCCCTCAGTCAGCCAGAATACCAGAGTCTTCGGATTTCTGCGTTGGTTGCTGTCGGCTCATCCATGACGTCAGGTTGTCGGGTGTATAAAACATGCAGCCGACGCCATTACATCAGTTTTTCTTGGCCCAGATGTCAGGAGCCCCCAAAATAGGAAGCTATTACTTGATGTGGAACACCTCCAGTAAAAAGTAAATACCCCTGCCATAAAAGATGGCCATAAAGAGGATAGGTAGGAAGGATATAGAAAACCAGGGGGATGGAGGAAGGGAAACCAGGACTGCAACAGTGAATACACTTGAACATCTACATTTCAGGGGTGCATAGGGGCATTTACAAGCCTGGCCTTACCATTCTTTTTGCCCTACCCACCCCTATTAGTATGGGGAAGTATTGCTGTCTGTTTAGCAGTGACACTGTGGTACTGAGGTAATGAGGTAATCCCTGGGTATATTCCCCATCCTCTCAGAAGATTTCTCTTGAACAAGGCCAGCTTTGCCCTCACATATACTGCTTTATTTATTATACAGCATAGTCTTTGGGTGATGAATCTATCTATCCAGGTGTCACGCCCCCCCTCCAGCACGCCCTTTTAAAAGTCTCCGTTTAAAGGGCTCTGCCTGAGATTTAGATTTTGGGTGAAGCATATTCATCATCACTCAAATTGATTTGTGTTTTTATATGTTAGCAAGCCTTAGGGCAACCTCTGAGTAAAGTGTACTGAACTGAATAGAGCTGGGTTTCTTCAGTCATAGGACAGATGTTTGAGACCCTTTTATCCTTTGGTGAGAACTTTTGAGGAACTTTCAGCTGCTGGCTCCAGCTGCTGCAAGTGTCGGGTCAGGACATGGTAATGTAAGCATTCATCTCAATCATGTGATGGATGAGTGAGAGGGAGACTATGACCTGATCTAGATGAGAATCCCTTCATGATAAGGTGGGCAGGCAAATGTGTCTTCCTAACTAACTACTTTAGCTACATGGGTGTCGAATGACAGACTACTATAACCTGTCCTGGGGTCCCCCTCCCTGACTTCTTCTTCTGTGCTCAGTGGATTGCCACCTATTTGGTAGCTAGGTGTAACCTTGTTTTTCCCGAAGGGTATGACTATGCATTTTTTGGCATTTAACTTTAGGCCATGGCTCTGGCATGGTAAGTTTACACAACTGTACTATGTTCTTCATGTTTCACTGTTACAGTCATCACACTTGGGTTGATTCCCAAAGCTGAGGAAGGGTGGAGGCAGTCAAGAAGTGTTAGGGCTGGCTAGCAGGCCTTGTAAGACTGCTGTAGCAAATCCAGCTCTGGATTTAGAAAAAATAGGTAAGTGGCAATGCTTGGTGAAGGTGTGTACAGAAAGTACAGTTTTGTACCTACCATAAATGTAGATGTTCGAGTGTTCACACTGCTGCAGTCATTACACTTGGGTTATCCTGCCATCAGGTGGTCCCGTAGTCGGCCAGAATTCCAAAGTCTTGGTCCGGTGTCGGTTGCTGTCTTCCCTGATGTCAGTGAGCCAGGGGTATAAAAGATGCATCCGATGCCATTTTCTTCAGTTTTTCTTGCCCCAGATTTCAGGTGCCCCCAAGTAGGTAGGCAATACAAAATGCTAATAAAACATATATATAAAATAAAAACAATATCTTCAGATACAAGCAAATACACCACAAAGGTTGTATAGGATAGACAGGTATATATAAGCCCAGCTAGGACAGAGGGGATGGAGGGAGGGTAACCTGGACTGCAGACTACATTTATGGTAGGTAGAAAACTGTACTATGTTCATCGTGTTACACTGCTGCAGTCATTACACTTGGGTAGAATCCCAAAGCTAAGGTTGGGTAGCTGGTCTATAAAGAATTAGGATTGGCTATGAGGCCCTGCAGAACTGTAGTGGCAAATCCTGCTCTGGATTTAGAGTAGAGAGGCAAGTGGTAATGCTTGGTGAAGGTGTGCACTGAACTCCAAGTTGCCGCCTCCAAAATTTCCTTGGTTGGTACTCCTCTGAGAAAGGCTGTAGAAGTGGCTGTTGCTCGGGTAGAATGTGGCCTAATGTTATTAGGGACTGATTTTCCATGCTGTGTGTAGCAGTAACGAATACAGTGTCCTATCCATTTGGAGATAGTTTGCTTTGAGATAGCCTTGCCCTGTGATCCTGCAGCATATGCCACAAACAGTTGCTCAGTTTTCCTGAAAACTTTTGTTTTGTCCATGTAGAAGCGTAGCTGCCTGTGTATGTCCAAAGAGTGCAGACGTTTCTCCCCTTTATTCTGGGGGTTTGGATAAAAAGTTGGCAAATGGATGGTTTGGTTAAGAGCCACACTAGATATCACCTTTGGCATGAAGGTAGGGTTTGTCCTTAGAGACCCTGTCCTGATGAAAAATTATAAAAGGTTCCAATGCCATTAATGCCTGTAGCTCTGAGACTCTTCGTGCTGAAGTTACTGCCAGGAGCAGAGCTGTTTTCCATGATAAAAATTTTAGTTCGGCTGTATTGGCTGGCTCAAAAGGTGGCAGGGTCAGTTTTCCCAAAATGAAACGGAGGTCCCAAGTTGGTGTTGGTGCTCTCCGGGGCGTTCTTATGTTTTTAGCCCCTCTGAGGTATTGCTTTAGCAAGGGATGAGAGTATAAAGGAGGATCAATGTTGTAATGTGCTGAAATGGCAGAGGCGTGGATCTTAATTGATGAGAAGGATAGGCCTTTGTCCAGCATCTCAGTTAAGTATTGTAAAATCTGAGGAATGTTTGGGACAAGAGGGTCAAGGCTTTGAGCCTGGTTCCAGGCGCAGAATCTCTCCCATTTTTCTGAGTAAGATTTCCTGGTGCTAGGCCTCCTGGCCTCCAAAATGACATCCATAACAGCTTTAGAGAGAGGTGTTGCCTGTCTGACTAATGGATCTGCCATGCAGCCAGGTTTAGTGTTTTGAGCTGACCATGCAGGATCTGATTGTTTTGTTGAGTCAGAAGGTGTGAAATTTGAGGCAAAATCCATGGTGAGCCTTGAGCTAAGTTCTTTATGATTGGATACCAGTGCTGGCGTGGCCAGTCTGGAGCAATCAGGACCATGTGGTTTTTCTTGTCTGGCTTTTAGGAGTACCTTTGAAAGGAGAGGCAGTGGTGGGAAGGCATAAACTTTTAGGTTTTTCCAGCTGAACGAGAGAGCATCCACTTTCCATGCTTGTGTGTGGTAAGTCCTTGTGCAGAATTTTTGTAGTTGGCAATTCAGTGGGGAGGCAAAAAGATCTATGTCTGGGCATCCCCATTTTTGCGTTACCATGCTGAAGACTTGTGGATTCAATTTCCATTCATGAGGGTCCATGATATTTCTGCTTAGAGCATCTGCCAGAGTATTTTTCCTTCCTGGCAGGAATTGTGCTTGCAGATGAACTTGATAGGTTAGAGCTGTGTTCCACAAGGTCATGGCTTGCCTGCATAGGGGATAAGAATGAGTGCCCCCTTGCTTGTTTATTTACCACATTACTGTGGTGTTGTATGTCCTTAATAATAATTGTCCTGGATGCAGAAGGTCCTTGAAAGCTGTTAGGGCATTTTGAACAGCCAACATATCTTTTTGATTGATGTGAAGATGCATTTGGTCTCTGGTCCACTTGCCCTAAATACATTCTCCTGCCATGTGTGCTCCCCAGGCGTAATCCGAAGCATCTGTTGTTAGAGTCTGCCTGGCTGTGGGTAGAGTGAAAGGCTGACCCTTGCTGAGGTGACATGCCTGTTCCCACCATTGAAACTCCTGTTGTAGGCAGGGAATTATTGGAAGTACTGCTTCTAAACTGTGAGAGTGTTGAGTCCAAACACTTTTTAGGTACCATTGTAATTTCCTCATATGCAGTCTGGCATAAGGAATTAGTAGTATGCAGGATGCCATGAATCCCAGGGCCTGCAGAATTTTTCTTGCAGGGAGATGGGACTTTGCCAGTAATTGAACGTATTGAGTTAGTTGTCCTTGTTTGTCTGGCGTGAGGTAAGCCATCTGGGCCGTTGCATTTAAGCTGGCACCCAGGAGTATTATCTGCTGTGAGGGCACTAGTTTTGACTTCTTTTCGTTTATTGTGTACCCTAGAGAAATTAGCAACCTTTTTACAAACGCCAGATGCTGTAGAAGAATGTCTTTTGTCTCTGCTTGAATGAGGCAGTCGTCCAGGTATGGATATATTTGAATTCCTTTTTGTCTGCAAAATGCAATTACTGGTGCCAGGCACTTTGTAAAGAACCTGGGCGCAGTAGATAAGCCAAAGGGCAGTGCAGAGAATTGGTAGTGCATTGTACCAGCTTTGAAACTGAGATATCTTCTGCAATTTTGTCTGATAGGGACATGCAGGTATGCCTCTTTGAGGTCCAGAGTAACAAGCCAAGCCTTCTTGCCCAGCATGGGAAGAAGCAACATTTTGAATTTCGGAACATCCAGGTAAGTATTTAGAGTTGAAAGGTCTAGAATGGGTCTCCAGGCTTTGTCCTTTCTGGGGACCAGGAAGAGTCTTGAGTAAAATCCTTGTCCTTGCTGTGGTACTTTTTGAATAGCTCTCATGTCCATGAGGGCTGAAATTTGTATTTGAGCCTCTGCCCATTGATTTTGTGGCAGGTTTGGCATTCCTTTTAGCCTTGGTAAAGTGTGAAAGTGGAACCTGTAGCCTTGAGACACAATATTTAGAACCCATTTGTCTTGGGTGATTGTTTGCCAATTTTGAGAGAAAAGTGCTACTTTTCCCCCTAAGGGGGCTGCCAAAAGGGAAGTACTTGGCGTACGAAGGGGGAAGTCATTGGGACCGTTTCCTGTAAGGTTGAGACTTGTCCTCACCTCTTTTTGGGGTTGAGGTGCCCCACTGTCGTTGTCTGTTAGAGCCTTGGGGTTGAGATCTGCCTCTTGGGCGTCTGTATCTGTGCCTCTGTGGCCTGTCTGACACTGGAAAGGACCGATTCTTTGTAGGCCAATTTCTGCTAAATCGAGGTGGCTGTACCTGTAAGAAATCTTTGACTGTTTGCATAGATTTAGCTTTATCCTTCATTTTCTTTAACACCTCTTCTGCCTTAACACCAAACAAGGTATCATGCTGTAAAGGAGCATCCAATAATTTTGCCTTAACATGATCAGGTAAACTCTGTTCTTTTAACCAAGCATATCTTCGAATCACAGAACCTGTAACTGCGGCTCTACAAGAGGCCTCTACAGAATCAAAACCACATTGCAGAGTATGTTTTGCCACCTGTTCAACTGCATGCAATAAATCCTGCATTTCCTTATAGCCAGGGGCTTCTGAGCTTGCAAGCATTTTCTGTTTTAACTGAGCCATTAAATATTGTTGGTACTTAAGCATGTGAAACTGGCAATTTAAGGCCCTTACTGCTAAAGTTGCAGAAGTGTAAACTTAATTCTCCCATCTATCCAATGCTCTGGAATCTCTGTCAGAGGGGACTGGCTTTTTTGCAATGGAAGCCTTAACCCCTTTTGGACCCTGGGAAATAGTTTCTGGAACAGCAGAAGAAGGGTTTTTATAAAGAAACTTGTGAGAGGCAGGGACTCTATAATACCTATCTGGCTTGGCTGGTGCAGGGGGTAAAGAATCAGGAGATAAACTGGATTCAGAGAACACATCATCCACAATATCTAACACAGGATAGCTAGGGGCCTGTGCTGAGGCAATAAAAGGAAGTCCCTGAGCCTTTTCTTGGATTCTGAATACTCCTGACTTTCCCAATGGAAATGCTCCCTCATGGTATGTAAGGTTTCCCCAAAAGAATAATCCTCAGGTGGAGAGGCTGAAGGGATGGATTCTTCAGCATCAGAGTCCTCATAGGGGGGAGAGAGTATTCCTGGTCTGAAGAAGAATCAGAGGAAATGGAAACCTGATCAGAGGAATCATAGTCTGTATCCTGCCTAGGCCTTTTCTCAGGAGGGGGATGGGAACCCCTGATTAGTGTAATGAGGTCTTTGGCTATTTTAAGCATCTGTTTCTTAGGCATGGAGGACGGTCCAGGAGAATGCTGTACTTGCTTCTTTGTCTTTAATGGTGTTTTTGTCTTGGCTGTTGCTTTAATGGTAAGCTGTGAAGGTCTGAAGACACCCTCAGAAGCAGATGTCTGCTCAGTGGCTCCGGACCCATCTGAGGGGTTAGTTTCTGTAGGCCCAATACCTTGAGTTTCCAGAGGCCTAGTTGTCTCCACGTGGGAGTCGGAGGCAGCCTGTGGCTCTGAGTTAGCGAGTGTCAGGGGCTGCGAAAGTGCCTCACAGAACCGGCGACTGGCCTAGAAGAGGCTTTGTCGTCGGTTTTGGACCTCGGATGCCTGTCCTTATCTTTGCGTTTTTTCATAATTGCGGTCGTCGGCTGATCCGACGGCATAGTATAATTGAATCTGCGGCCAAAGTAGTGCAAAGCAAAATCAAAACGTCATTTTATAGTGCGTTTGTTAAATCTAGCACAGAACCGACAACTAGTGACGTTGTGATCAGGGCCTAGGCATGGAATACAGTAAGAGTGGAAGTCCTTATGAGGTATTTGCTTCCCACAAGAAATACAATTATTAACTTTTTCTGACATCGGTCTGAGGCAAGAAAAATGTTTCCCCAACGGGGTACTTAGCTTTATTGAAGACTTCGGATCTGAAATTCGACTTCGAAAATCTCAGGAGTCGGCCGACCAGTACTTGCGAACTGCTTTTGTTTCGGGCACCGCGTGGCAAAAAAGACTGAAGAAAATGGCGTCGGATGCATCTTTTATACCCCTGGCGCACTGACGTCATAGAAGAAGCGACAGCAACCGTCGGACCAAGACTTTGGAACTCTGGCCGACTACGGGACTGCCTGACGGCAGGATAACCCAAGTGTAATGACTGCAGCAGTGTAACACGATGAACATCTCAAGGTTGCAGCTTCCAGGACGTCCCTGGTAGGGACTCCCCTGAGAAATGCTGTAGAGGTTGAAGTAGTTCTAGTGGAATGAGTTCTGATCCCCAGCGGGGTAGGTTTTCCATGGTGCTTGTAGCAGAAATGAATGCAGTATGCTATCCATTTGGAAATGGTTTGCTTTGAAATAGCTTTGCCCATTGCCCCTGTAGCAAAGCTGACTAGCAGCTGGTCAGATTTTCTGAAAGGCTTAGTCCTGTCAAGGTAGAACCTGAGATGTCTGTGCACATCCAAGGAGTGCAGGATCCCTTCCCCTTTATTCTGAGGATTAAGGAAAAAGGTTGGCAAATGGATGGATTGGTTTAAAGCCACACTGGACACCACCTTGGGCATAAAGGAAGGGTTAAACCCTGTCAGCATGGAAAATAATGAAGGGCTCCACCGCCATTAGTGAGTGTAACTCAAGACACTCTAGCTAGAAGTAAGACTGTTTTCCAAGAGAGGAATTTTAACTTTGCTGAAACAGCATGTTCAAAGGGGGGGGGGGGGTGGAGTTTGAGCTTCTCCATTACAAAGTTAAGGTCGCAGGTCAGGGTGGAAACTCTCCCAGGGGGCCTTAAATTGTTAGCTCCTCTCAGAAACTGTTTGATGAGAGGGTGAGAAAAGAGAGGAGGCTCAGTACTATAATGAGCTGTGATGGCAGAGGCATGAATCTTAATGGATGAGAAGGATAGGCCTCTGTGGAGCAGCTCTGCTAGGTAATCAAGGATTTGAGTTAAGTTGGGCACAGCTGTGTCCTTTCCTTGAGACTGATTCCAAGAAGAATATCTTTTCCACTTTTCAGCATAGGATTTCCTAGTACTAGGCCTTCTAGCCTCAAGGATGATGTCCTGCACCTGTTTGATGAGGGATGCTGGTGGTGCATTTAGGGAATAAGCCAGGCTACAAGGTTTAGAGTTTGCAGCCGTGGAAGCAAAATCTGTCCCTCCTGCTGAGATAGCAGGGAAGGTGAGTGAAGTAGGTGCCAGGGTGGCACTACTGTCAGACTGCACAGGAGTGGGTACCAGTGGTAGCGTGGCCAGTCTGGTTCAATAAGGATTGCCCTTGGCCTGTCCTGTTTGATTTTGAGTAGTACTTTTGAGAGGAGGGGCAGAGGAGGTAAGGCATAAATTGAGAGGTTTTCCCATGTAAAGGATAGGGTGTCTACTTTCCAGGCTCTGCTGTGAGGGTTCCTGGTGCAAAATATGCTCAATTGGTGGTTTTGGGGGGAGGCAAAAAGGTCACCTCCGGTGTTCCCCAACTCTGGGTTAGAAGTTTGAATGAGTTAGGGTCCAGTTTCCACTCGTTAGGGTCCAGTAGATTTCTGCTTAAGTCATCTGCCAGTGAATTTTGCTTGCCTGGCAGGAATTGAGCTTGTAGGTGCACTTGGATGCTCAAGGCTGTGTTCCACAGAGCCATGGCTAACCTGCAGAGTGGGTAAGAATGAGTTCCACCCTGCTTGTTTATGTACCACATAACTGTGGTGCTGTCTGTCTTTATCAGGAGCTGTTCTGGAATGATAAGGTATTTGAAGACTGTCAGAGCATTCTGTACAGCTAGCATCTCCTTTTGATTGATATGCAGGGGAATTTGTTCTGGGCTCCATTTACCTTGAATGCATTTGCCTGCCATGTGAGCCACCCATGCACAGTTTGATGCATCTGTTGTCAGGGTTTGGGCGGTGAGGGGTTGAGTGAAAGGAAGTCCTTTGTTGTGGTTGCATGCTTCTGCCCACCAAAGGAACTCTGCCCTTAGACAAGGTATGATAGGAATCACTGTTTCCAGGTCCTGAGAATGTTGACACTAGAGACTTTTTAAGTACCACTGAAGTTTCCTCACATGCAGTCTTGCATATGGAATTAGCAGAATGAATGAGGCCATGAACCCTAGGGCTTGCAGTATTTTCCTTGCAGATAGCTGGGTTTTGTTGACCATTAGTTTGAAATAGTTTGTCAAATGGACCTGCTTTTCTGGAGTGAGGAATGCCATCTGGGAAGTTGTGTTTAAGCTTCCTCCCAGGAATATAATGTGTTGGCTGGGCACCAGTTGTGATTTAGTTTTGTTGATGGTGTATCCCAATGAAGTTAGAAGTCCTTTTACAAATGCCAGGTGCTGAAGTAGCAATTCCTGAGTGTCCGCCTGAATCAGGCAATCGTCCAAGTATGGGTAGATTTGAATATTTCTCTGCCTCAAGTATGCAATAGCTGGAGCCAGGCATTTTGTGAATACTCTAGGAGGATTAGATAAGCCAAAGGGAAGTGCAGACAACTGATAGTGCATAGAGCCTGCCCTGAAATGTAGATATTTCCTGCAAGACTCCCTTATGGGGATGTGCAGATAAGCTTCTTTTAAGTCTAGGGTGACTAACCATGCATCCTTGGCTAGTATAGGAAGAAGCTGTTGCAGTGTAAGCATTTTGAATTTTGGGATCACCAGAAAGGTGTTGAGAATTGATAAATTCAGGATAGGGCACCAACAGCCCTCTTTTCTGGGCACCAGGAACAGTCTGGAGTAGAAACCCTGTCCCCTTTGTTCTACTGGAACAGGTTGAATAGCCCTGATATGGAGAAGGGAAAGTACTTGCTTTTGAGCCTCTGCCCACTGGTTTGGAGGAATGTCTGGCAACCCACTTGGAGTTGGCAGTGAGTGGAAGTAGAATCTGCATTCCTGGGATACAATATTTAGAGCCCATCGGTCTTAGTTTTTTGCATGAAGGACGGGTTTTCCTCCTAGGGGCGCAAGTACTTTGGCATAGCTGGGAAGGATAATTGGAAAGTCATTGTGAACTTTTTCCATATGGGGATGGCTTACCACTCCCTGGTTTTGAGGTGGAAACACTCCATTGTTTAGATCTCTGCATACCCTGAGACTGTAGTCTTAGTGGTCTGTTTCCCCTGGGTTTGGGCTGAGAAGGCCTGAGAGGGACTGGAAAGGACTAGTTTTTTGAAGGCCAATGCCTACTGAATCTAGGTGGCTGCACCTGTAAGAAATCTTTGACGGTTTGCATAGATTTAGCTTTTTCTTCCATCTTTTTAAGAACTACTACTGCTTTTGTGCCAAACAAACGCTCCTGATTTAATGGAGCATCTAGTAATTTTGCTTTGACATGGTCAGGCAAGACTTGTTCCTTTAGCCAAGCATGTCTTCTCAGTACACACCCAGTGACAGCAGCCCTGCAAGATGCTTCTAAGGCATCAAACCCACACTGCAAAGTATGTTTACTAACTTGGTTTGCAGAATGCATTAACTCTTGTAAATCTTTATTTTCTGCACAATCTGGAAGCAACACCATTTTTTGTTTAATTAGTTCCATACAATGTTGCTGGTGCTTCAACATGTGAAACTGGCAATTCAAAGCCCTGATGGCATGAGTTGCAGAGGTATATACCTTCTTACCCCATCTGTCTAAAGCTCTAGAATCCCTGTCTGAAGGGGTAGGGTTTTTGGCTGTAGTAGCCTTAATGCCTTTAGGTCCCTGGGAAATGGTCTCTGGATCCACAGTAGGATCCTTAAAGATAAATTTGTGAGAGTCAGGTACTCTGTAGTACCCGTCAGGTTTTCTAGGAGCTGGTGGTAAGTTGTCAGGAGTAAGACTGGACTCCAAGAAGACATCATCTACAATATCCAGGACAGGGGATACAGCTATAGGCCTGCTGTGCTGAGGCAAATCTAAAAATTTCCCTGAGTCGCTTTTTGGACTGAGGACAGTCCTGGCATTCCCAGCGGAAATGCTCTCTTAAGGTATGCAAGGTTTCACCAAAAGAAAAATCCTCTGGAGGGGAGGAAGAGGGAATGGATTTCTCTGCATCCGAGTCCTCATAGGTAGAAAAGGGCATGTCCTGGTAATCAGAAGGGTCAGAGTCATGACACCTGGTCTGTAGAATCAGAAGGAAATTCAATTCTTAGTCTTTTGGCAGAGGAAAGCTGGCTTCCCCTAATTAGAGTAATAAGGTTGTCAGCCATTCTAAGCATTTGTTTTTGTGGCATAGGAGCTTGAGCATGCGCTTTGGACGTCGGTTTTCTAGGCCTGGGAAACTCGGTAGTTTTGGTTGGAAATGAAGTTGTCTGTTTAATATGAATATCAGTAGGTTGGAATACACCCTCAGAAGCCAGTGCCTGCACAGCAGCTCCGGACCCATCCAAGGTAGAGACATCCACAGGTGCCATAGGCGAAGAAGCATATCGTGGCATACCAGACTCCGAATGGGTCTCTGAAGAGGCCTGCGAATCTGTAGAAGCGGACATCAGGGGCTGCAAAGGTGCCTCACTGAATACTGGCAGACTGGCGACTAGCTCAGCGGAAGCATCAGCAGCAGTTTTTGACCTATACGGTCTGTCTCTGTCTTTGCGCTTTTTCAGAAGAGAAGATCGGTAGTCGGATGGCTTACCAAAGCCATTTTGTAATACAGAGAATGAGAGCCAAAAAATTTTGCTACAAAAAAGCCCAATGATGAATGGTTCGGGCATTAAACAAGGCACAAAACCGACAGCGAGGGACGTCATGGTCTAGGCCTAAACAGGTGACGCAGCAAGAATGAAAATCTCTGTGAGGTATTTGCTTTCCACAGGCAAGACAATTGTTAATTTTTTTCTGACATCTGTTAGAGCAAGAAAAAAGAATCCCCAACTGGGTAATTAGCTTTAGAAGACTTCAGGTCTGAAACTCGAAAAAACGAAAATTTCAAGTAGCAGCCGCCCGGCACTTGCGAACTGCTTCTGCTTCGGGCTCCTTCTCAGCAAAAAAGACTGATGTAATGGCGTCAGCTGCATGTTTTATACCCCTGACAACCTGACGTCATGGAAGAGGCGACAGCAACCGATGGAGAAATCCCAAGACTCTGGTATTCGGGCCGACTGAGGGCTACCTGCAGGCAGATAACCCAAGTGTGATGACTGCAACAGTGAAACACGAAGAACATCTTTATTCATCTATACACAGAAACTAGTTGCAGTATATTCAAAAGTAATGTTCCATTAGGTCTAAGGATGATGGGAGGAATGCATGATCTATGATCCATTACACAACATCTATCTAGTGGAAATTGACATATGGCGTAGATACTTGGATGATTGTTGGATGGTGTGGCAGGCAGATGCTAGGTATTTGCAGGAGTTTATTGAATACCTCAATCATAACATCTGGGGAATTGAATTTACGGTAACATTTGATCTTGAAAGCATTAATTTTTTGGATGTTACTATCACTAGGAACAGGGATCATACACTGAACACTAGGACATACCGTAAATATCCACAATATAATATCTTATTGCATGCTTCCAGCATGCATCCACGCCACACCATCTGCAACATCCCAAAGTCACAATTTATGCATATGAAATGCCTTAGTTCCACTCAATTGGATTATGATAGAGCTAGTTTGGATCTTTATCATAGATTTGCTAACAGAGGATACAAACACCAGGACATTACCAAGGCTTGGACCTGGACCACCAACACTGACAGAAACACTTTATTACAATATAAGACACAAGCTAGTGACTCCCCGGACTCCACCATCAGGTTCGTTACTACTTATGGCAGAAACTGTAATGCTATTAAGGGCATTGTCAACAGACATTGGAACATTCTTATGGCTAATGAACATTTGAGGTCTATACTGGGTCAACAGTGTCGGTTTACATTTAGAAGAGGCAAAACAGTGGGTTCCATGTTTTCACATTTTAAACATATTGAAAGTGGGGGAGCCATATATAAACAGTTGACTATGTCTGGTGATGAATTAGTGGGTACATTTCCCTGTGGTCATTGTGGTTCCTGTAAACAAGTTAGTAAACTTGAACAGTTTACTAGCCGTAATACTAGTAGAGTGTATCAGTGTAAAATGTTTGGTAACTGTAGCAGCAGCTGGGTGGTCTATCTGGCAACCTGTCGGTGTCAAGCCTTTTATGTAGGCCAGACTTCCAGACCACTCAGAACGCGTATAAATGAACACAGATTGGATATCAAGACCAAGAAGGAAACTAATGCTTTGTATCGCCATACATTGAAACACCCTGATGCACAATTTACTTTTATGATTATAGACAAGATTATTGGTGATCGTAGTAACCCTCAAGGATGGCATAATATACTTAATCATAAAGAAAAGTACTGGATCATCATATTAGGGGCGTTATTCTCACCAGGACTCAATGACCATTTATAACCACAATTTTTATGATGAATGGAATATTTCACTCTCGTTGAATTATCTGGATATATTTTTTTGAGTACCTGATTCCATTTGGTGTATGCCCATTCATATTGTATATTTTTCCTGGGTATACAATTGTTTATTTATATTGAACAGTTATTCTCTGTTTTCTCTTAGATTCCATTTTATATTAGGTAACAGTACCATTTATCAGGTTCATTTGACGTCAGTCTGATGTGCCTTTCTGTTTTTGTATGGTGTTAGACTGGGATTGATATGGCGGATTCTGTTTCCAAGTAGTCACTTTATATTTATTTTTGTTTATTAGATATGTATTTTAGTTTTCATTAACTCTATTCCTTTTTGTTTATAAATTATAGATTCATGCATATTTAATCACCACTAGCGGGAATATACCAATGATCTCATTGGTTGGGGTTGTCTTTAAATATTTATGAGGTTTCACCTTTGCATTTTCATTTAATTTCTACACTGAAGAAGGCATTGTTTTGCCGAAACCGGTCTGTACAATAAAGTATTATAAAGTTTGATACTTTTTGTATCATTCTTTGTGTTTTTCTATTTTACTTCAACACATTTTTTTGCTGGCCTCCTGTTTCTTTGCATATTTTGGCCGTGCACATACCTACGCGCATAGCATCATGTTTGGTTGACATATTTCTCCCATCTTGAGCTACCTTTTCCTATTCCTGCCTATATCCAGTACTAACTGTGCTTCTAAATAAACTTATACAGTGAATGATGTATCATTT
This sequence comes from Protopterus annectens, assembly GCF_019279795.1. Taxonomy (NCBI): domain Eukaryota; kingdom Metazoa; phylum Chordata; order Ceratodontiformes; family Protopteridae; genus Protopterus; species Protopterus annectens. The sequence goes on along the minus strand of NC_056731.1, from coordinate 264,520,017 downwards.
TATAGACCACATATTTTTAAAACACCTTTAACCACCTACTGCTAAAATTTGCCTCCTGCACAAATACATTTTCAGCACTGGTACATAATTCTTATATATGTGCTAGCAACCAGCAACTCATCTGAGATGTTTGGTAGTCAGTCTCCAGAAGAAAATAGTGAGCTCAATGGCTTCTAAAAAGGCAGTACTTTATCTTGCACACTGGAGGTCCGTTAAATGCTTCCCTATGGTTGGTCAACACACAACTGTCTGCAAAACCATTGTTTGCTCACAACTGAACAAGATCACATTAGCAAATAAACACATTTTACTGTGCACAGAAGACTAAAGGACAATTTACAACAATAGCAAATTCAAACAGATGCCACGGGGCAATAAAAAACTGGTCACTGCGCATCTGTATAGCAGGGTATGTTATTACTGTAACAGAAGAACTCAGCAGACTGGTGGTAAGCTGAAGTAATGGGCAATAATCAAATAATTTTGTTGAGTGTGTTAACCCTGCTACGCAAGCTATATTTCCAGGAGGACCCAGGGAGAAAAATTCTAACATGATCAACATAACGAACAAGATATTTTATATGAGTGTAGCACTTTTTAGTGAAGACATTTAAAGTCAACTGAAAGAAAATCAACCATATATGGTTGAAAACAAGGAAGTCCACGTCACTATGCATATGCAGGAAAAATAGCCTTGGCACATGCAATTTCTTAATTTTCAAAAACAAAATAAAAAAAGAAAAATGTACTTACCATAACATTTTATCTGTGTTGTCCATTTTCATTCTTCCTCAACCTATGGGTTCAGATCCAATCCCTTGGACCTCACTCGCCTGCTGTAAAAGCTTGCAGCAACCAGAAAACTCTTGAGCTACTCCCTTACCTATAATGTACCTACCCCAATTACCTCAGATCTTGTTTGCTAAGAACAGCAGAAAAACACAATGGAGTCACAGACAAGGGAGACTACATATGGAGTTATATACCAAGGAAGGGGCATGCGTATATACTCGCTCTTCCAGAAGTTTGAAGGGTGGGGGGGTTGGTTAAAGGGGAGTTGAAGAAGAATGAAAATGGGCAACACACATGGAACATTACGGTAAGTACATAACTTCTTTATCTGATGTTGTCAATTTTCATTCTATCCTCAACCTATGGAACACAGTCTCCAGCTACTTAACTTCCCTGGGTGGATTCAAGGAAGGCTATTCCTAAGCACCATTGAGCCAAATGTTGTTCTGTCCCTGGAGATCATATCCAATTTGTAATGAGTAACAAATGTCTGGGGAGTAAGCCCAAGTTGCTGCTGCTGCACAAATGTCGTCCATAGAGGCTTTAGATTGGAAGACTGATGAAGTACCCATGGCTCTAATGGAATGAGCTCATAATGGTCTTTAAGAAAATGTCCACTTTGTTATATATAAAATACAATATGTAAGCCAACGGGCTACAGTAATTTTGGTAACAGGTTTTCCTGGTTTCATGTCAGAAAAACAGACAGGTAACTGGTCAGACTTTCTGAAATTTTCTGTTCTGTGAAGTTAAAAACATAATTGCCTGTGAACATCCAATAAGTTAAAAAATCTGGGGAAGAATACTGGCAAATTAATAGACTTATTTATATTAGCTTCTGAAACCACTTTAGTATGTAAGGTGACCCTGTCTTTGTGAAAGATCAAGTAAGGCGGCTTTGAAGATAATGCCTGAATCTTCAAAATTCTTTTGGCAGAAGTAATGGCTATTCGAACATTTGGTGCAGGCTCAAAGGGGGGGTTGAGTAAGTTGCTGCAGTATCCAGGTTGAGGTTCCCATGGGGGAGTCGGGTCCCTAAACTGGGGCCTGAGAAGAACAATACCTCGCAAGAAAGTTTTGCATAGTCTATGGAAGGCAAAAGAAACACCATCAAATCCTATGTGAAAATTTGAAATTGCTGCTAACTGGACCTTTACCGTGGAGGAGCTAGCTCCTTCTTTAAAAAAGTAAGGCTAAAAATTCAATGATACTACGCAAATTAGCTGAAAAGGGACTGACATTTTGGAAGGACCAGTATGCAAATCCTCTCCATTTACTGGAGTATAGTTTACATATAGATGGTTTATGGGAAGATAAGAGTATTTGATGGACTGGAAAGGAGAGTATAGGTTTGTCTGGCTTCTAATGGAAGTGGCGACACCAGGCAGTCAGCCTAAGGTTCGATACGTCTGGATGAATCATGCCTTTTGGGCGAGACAGGAGGTCTGGAATCCGATCCAGAGTCCATGGTGGGTGGAGTAAGTGAGGTCAAAGGAAGGGGAACCAAATCTGTCGAGGGCAAAAAGGTGCAATGAGGATAACTTTGCTCTTCTACCCGACTGCTTTCTGTAGGAATTTGGAAATTAGTGGGATTGGTGGGTAGGCATAAAGCAGACCGGAGGGAAGATCGTGAAGTACAGCATCCTTTAGTGACTCCCCCCGTGGGGGGATCAGGGCAAAGTAGCTGCTGCATTTGTTGTTTAAGGGAGAAGAATAACTTATCACAGCAAGGCTCTCCCCACTGATGAAAAATCACATCAGTCACGTTCTTCTTGTGGGACCATTCGTGACAGAGAAGGATGCACCTGCTTGGCTTGTCTGCTATCACACTGGACTTTCCCGGAATGTGCACTGCTATGAGAAAGTGGTTAGATGAGATCACCCATTGCCACAGAGTGCTTCTCAACACAAGGGATAAGATCTGGTCCCACCTTTCCCACCTTGGTTGCTGATGTAACAAACTACTGACATATTGTTGGTGTGAACTGCAACCATCCCCAAGGGGAAAGCTTCTTGAAAGGCCTGCAGTGCTAAAAGCACTGCTCTCATCTCTAGGACACTAATATGTAAAGTGGCCTCTTTGGGGGACCAAAGGCCTTGGACCGTTTTCCCCAGGTAGTGTTCACCCAGCTGAGAAGCGTCCATGGTCACCATGGCCTAGGGCTGAGGGGGAATGAATGGACAGCCTTGTAGAACCTGGTCTGACTGAATCCACCACCTGAGATCTCTCTTGCATATCTGAGTAATACGTATCAGGGTTGGCAAAGGTTGATCAAGGATTGACCATTGCGTGGTTAGCATTCACTGTAGAAATCTGGCTAACGGTACTAGAGTTATTCCCACTGCCATTGATCCTAAAGCCTGAAGGACCACATGGGCTGAAACCTTGGTACTGCAGATTAATTTTCCTGATCTGTATTGTATTCTATTCTTAAGGTCTGAACTCTTAGAGGAAGCAATGAAGCTGTCATTGACTTTGTGCTGAATAGTGCTCCTATAAATTACAAATTCTGAGTAGGTTCCAAATGAGACTTTTCATAGTTTAAGGTTATCCCTAGATAAGAGCATGTCTGAAGCACCTGATCTCTTGCCTCTATTATACTTGATGCCTGGTCGGGGTGTTAATGAGCCAATCGTCTAAATATGGAAACACCCAGAATACTTGCAGCCTCAAGTGAGCTGCCACTACTGCTATAGATTCAGTGAACACCTTGGAAGCTGTGGTGAGACCAAAGGGCAGAACTCTGAATTGGTAATGACTGGCTCCCAGCTGAAAGGATAAGTACCGTCTGGACCTGTCTGTTCATTTTTATGTGATAGTACGCATCCTGAAGGTCTAATGAGCACATCTAATCATCCTTTCCCAGAAATGGGAGAATAGACTTAATCGTGACCATCTGAAACCTGGTGCATCAAATTGATTTAAGTTGCTGAGATCCAAGACTGGTCTCCAGTCCCCCGTTATTTTTGTCACTAAAATGAATTTAAGTTCTGGATTTTTTCTGGTCTGGCAGGACCTCTTGGAGGATTCTTTTTTTCTAGCAGCTTTTGTATTTGAAGTACTGCTTGTTCCCCTCTGATTGGTTGGAACATCAGGGATTTTTCTTGAGACTAGAGGTGAATGGGAAAAGGGTATTATATAACCTCTGAAAATGATCCTCTGCACCCATATATCTGTTATATCTGTTATATCTAAGTCAGGGTCTCAGGTGCAGGTATAAACAACCCCAATTGCCTCCAGAGGGAATCTTTGGACCCTTGGTTTTGCAGGTCACCTCTGTCAAAAGGGCTGCCTCTACCACTGGAGTTCCCTCCTCTACCCCTGGGGGAACCTTCTCCACGTGTGTTCTGGAAGGACCCTGGGACTTTTTGAACCACATTTTTTCAGTACCTCGTTGATTTCTGGAGAAGGATCTTCTGAGGAGTGGAAAAATGTACACCCACAGCAGACTGGGTCCTTCCGTCCTTTTCATACCTGGATAATGTGTCTAACTTTGGGGTCAAACAAAGACATACCTTCAAAGGAAGCATTGGTGAACAAAGACTTGAAGGGCTCCACAAAATCACTTTAAGTGCATCCAACCATGTCTCCTTATGGAAATACCAGAAACCCACTGCCCTTGAGGTTCCTTCAGCCGCATGTGAAACTAACCTCATGGAGGAATTGGTAATAGATTGCAGGGTAGCCAAATGAGATGTGGCAAATGCCTGTATCTCGTCAGAGACTGCTCCTGAAAGGGTATCAGAGTTTCTTGGTCCGGTATCACTGTAACCCAGTGTAATGTGCCAAACAGTTCAGAGACCTCAAGGCGAAGGTCGCTGAACCACAGTCACACTTCCCAAATGTGCCCATCGTTTCAGACTCCTTGTTTGGCAGATGGACAGTGGAACTCTCTTTGGATAGTTCCTTCCAGGTGGCTGCTGCCTCGACCAGGGCATCAACAGGTGCACTTTTGTCCAAAACTGTATTTTCTGGTGGTGTCAAAGTTTTGTCTGGCCTCCAGGGGATTGGCTCAATGGTGTCCGGGTCATTCCACGCTCACTGAAAAAACAAATCTATAAGTTCATCGGTGGCAGAGTCACTCAGGAGGTAGAAGGGCCTGTACTGAGCACCTCCAGGAATACAGACTCCTCAGATGATGGGTTGATGGGCTTCCAGTCACCTCTCTCTTTCAGGATTTCAAGGATGTCTCCAAATTGAACATCTTCAGGAGGTGACTTTGGGGACCCTTCACCTTCATCAAAATCTGTATCTTCTGTGACAGACTCCCCAGTGGACTCAAAGTGCTTCTTCTTGCACATTCTCTTCTTCGGGATCTCTGCAGTGGGATGCTCTGGGGAGGTATCAGATGTGGGAACACCCTGCTGGGAAGCCTGGGGTTTTGGGGTCAGCTGTCCCTGTGGAGACAACAGATGAGACTCCAAGTGAAGAGATGACAGCTTGCAGGCGGAGGATCCAAGGGGAAGGGAACCATCTTTGTCATGGAAGCTGATGAGGCTCTCTCCATGACCTCAAAGGCAGACCCCCCCCCAGACAGGAAAAGGACTCCGGATCTGTAAGAACAAGCCTTAGGACCTTAGTCCCTCCTCGCTCCGAGGAGAACTCTCCCAAAGCCAAATTCAGAGCCGAACAGATCCATGCCATGGTCACAAAGAGTAGAGATGGCTCCGAAAACTTTAGAATCAACTGGGACACCTTGGACCCGATAGGGTAGCCCTGGGTCCAAGAGCCGTCTACATCCAAAGGGACCGAAGAGCTCAGAGCGAGCTTCGGATCCAAGAATCGAGAGGTTCATGGATCCAATGCACACAGATCCAGGGAAATTGGATCTGAAGACTCCAAAACCTAGCAGGGAGTCAGAGGAGGAACTTGCAAAGATGGAGAAGTGGAAAGTCAGATCTCCTGACCCACAGGGGTAGCAGCCGACAGGGTGCTTGACATACTCTGCGCTGAGAGAATTTTCCTCACTAACCTCTCCATGTCCATCAATAAGGCTCCTGGAACAACGAGTTGACAACAGATGTGGATTTCAGTCTCTCCAAAAAAAGGGAAGGGACCCTTGAGGGGACTGGGTCCACTGATGGGGGAATATCTGGTCCTAGGGAGAATTGTAATGCCAACAGTGGAATCCAAATTGGTCTTCTGTGTCAGATCCAAAATACTCTGGTCTGAAGTTTCTATGGTCAATTTTGGTTATGGATCCAATGGATGGGTTGGATCTGAGATGTCCTTCCTTTTTGACTTAGGATCAGAGGTTCAAGTCGGATCAGAGGAACTAAGTTTTTTCTTTTAGGATCTAAGGAAGTTGTTGGATCTTATAAAGGTCTCTTCTTTGACTTGTCAGAATGTTTAGATGAAGGTGAAGAAGTACTTAGTGAGGCGGAAGCTCCAGATAATGCCTCACTAAAAGAAGAAGGAAGTAATCCCTTCAAAGAGCTCTTGGTTTGAAAGAATGACAGATGGCACAGTTTTCTTGCAAGTGGAGTGGACCCAAACAGTACGCACAAAGTGTGAGAGCATCCGAAAATGAAAATTTGCGCTCACACTTCGCACATTTTTTAAACATAGCTGGGCTTTTATCCTTGTCAGCCATAGTTCAAAGCTATATCGAAAGATACAGAACTAATAGGAGAAAAACAGCACTCTACCAAAAAATTAAATAAACTTTTTTTTTTTTATCAAAGAGAAATAGCAGAAAAAGAAGAAATTCCAACAATGGTATGCAAGGACTACAATAAATGCATTCAACAGAAAGATATACTAACTAAAGCATAAAGAAGTAAACAGGAATGATCAAGAAAGGAAAAGGAGGTAATAACAACAGTGAAGAAAATCAGCTAAATTTAAGAAAAATCAGGTATTTACGGACTCAGAAGAAAACTTTTGAAGAACAGGTATGAAAAAAAAAAACACACTTAGCTGCTCAAGAGAAGCTAGCACCAAAGTACAGTTTTGTACCTACCATAAATGTAGATGTTCGAGTGCTATTACAGCTGCAGTAATCACATATGGGTTTTCAGCCGTCAGGCGGTCCCTCGGTCGGCCGAATTCCAAAGTCTTGGTCCGGCGTCGGTTGTTGTCGCGTACTCTTCTGACGTCAGGAAGGCTAGAGTATATAAGACACAGCCGACGCCATGTTCTTCAGTCTTTCTTGCCCCAGATGTCAGGTGCCCCCCAAAAGGAAGGCAATACATAAATAAATCTAATCCACAAAAGTAAGCAAATAAAACATAGCAGGATAACCCAGTCAGCAGGTATGAAGAGGTATTCAGACCCCATGGTCTTACCAAGTGGGGAAGGAGGGTGGGAAACCTGTACTGCAGCTGTAATAGCACTCGAACATCTACATTTATGGTAGGTACAAAACTGTACTATGTTCATCGTGCATTACAGCTGCAGTAATCACATATGGGTAGATTCCCAAAGCTATGCATAGGGTGGTAGGTACTATAAGGAACTGGGTTGAGCTAGAATGCCCTGCAAAACTGCAGTGGCAAAGCCTGCTCTTGTTCTGGAATATAAAGGCAGATGGTAGTGTTTTGTGAAGGTATGTACAGAACTCCAAGTGGCTGCCTCCAAGATATCTTTAGTAGGCACTCCTCTGAGGAAGGCTGTAGAGGTGGCTGTGGCCCTGGTGGAGTGAGATCTGATACCAGTAGGGACAGGTTTTCCATGATAGGAGTAACAAAGCGTATGCAGTGACCAATCCACTTGGAAATGGTCTGTTTGGTAACAGGTTTCCCTGGACCCCCCACAGCATAGGACACAAAGAGTTGATCTGATTTTCTGAAGGACTTGGTTCTGTCCAAGTAATAACGTAGCTGCCTGTGGATGTCTAAAGAGTGAAGCAGCCTTTCCCCTTTGTTTTGAGGGTTAGGGTAAAAGGTAGGAAGGTGTATGGCCTGGTTTAAGGCTACCCTAGATACCACTTTAGGCATAAAGGAAGGGTTGGTACGAAGGGAAACCCTGTCCTGATGGAAGATGAGGAAGGGCTGCACCGCCATGAGGGCCTGTAACTCAGAAACTCTACGAGCTGAAGTGATGGCCAGTAGAAAAGCTGTTTTCCAGGACAAATATTGTAAATCTGTTGAAGCAGCAGGTTCAAAGGGAGGCAATGTCAATTTTTCTAGTATGTAGTTAAGGTCCCAAGCTGGTACTGGTTGTTTCCTTGGAGGTCTTATGTTCTTAGCCCCTCTGAGGAACTGTCGTAGGAGTGGGTGTGAGAATAAAGGAGGATCAGTGTTGAATTCTGCAGAGATTGCTGAGGCGTGTATTTTGATTGAGGAAAATGAAAGTCCATTGCTCAATAGTTCAGCCAGGTACTGCAAAACCTGTGGCAGGTTCAATTTTCTAGGGTCCTGCCCTCTTTTTTCATTCCAACAGCAAAACCGCTTCCATTTTGCGGAGTAAGCTTTTCTAGTAGATGGTCTTCTGGCCTCCAAAATGACATCCTGCACCTCCTTGGAGAGTAGAGTCTGATGTGGTGTTAAGGAATTTTCCATGCAGCGAGACTGAGTGTTTTCAGCTGACTGTGAAGGGTTTTGAAATTGTTCTGCGTCAGCAGTAGAGGTGTTAGAGGCAGGGGCCACGGAGGAGTGTATGTTAGGCTCCTCAGGAGTGGATACCAGTGTTGTCTCGGCCAGTCTGGAGCAATCAGTATCATCCTCGGCTTGTCTGTTCTTGCTTTCAAAAGTACCTTGGGCAGAAGAGGTAGAGGTGGGAATGCATAAACTGACCAAGTTGTCCAACGGAAGGAAAGAGCGTCCACTTTCCAGGCCTTTGGGTGGAAGGTCCTTGAGCAAAACCTTTTTAATTGATGGTTTCTGTGGGAGGCAAAAAGATCTATATCTGGCCTCCCCCACGTTTGAACAATCTCTGTAAACACCTGTGGATGTAGCTTCCATTCGTGTGGATCTGTCATATTTCTGCTCAGAGTGTCTGCCAGTGTGTTTTCCATCCCTGGCAAGTACTGTGCTTGAAGTTCGATTTGTCTTTCCAGAGCCAGGTCCCAAAGAGTCATGGCTAGTCTGCACAAGGGGTATGAATGAGTTCCTCCTTGTTTGTTTATGTACCACATTACTGTGGTGTTGTCTGTTCTTATGAGCAGTTGTCCTGGATGCAGGAAGTCCTTGAACGCTGTGATTGCATTTATTACTGCCAGCATTTCTTTTTGATTGATGTGAAGGTGCTTTTCTTTTTGGGGCCATCTGCCCTGAATGCACCTGTCCTTCATGTGCGCCCAGGCGTAATCTGAGGCGTCTGTGGTTATGACTTGTGTTGCTTGAGGCTTGCAGAATGGGAGGCCTGTGTTTACTTGGCATGCTTGGGCCCACCATATGAATTCCTTTTGAAGACAGGGAATTATTGGAATAATTGCTTCCAAGCTGTGACTGTGTTGAGACCATAGATTTTTTAGGTACCATTGAAGTTTCCTCATGTGTAGCTTTGCGCATGGGATTAGAAGAATGCAAGATGCCATGAATCCCAGAGCCTGCAGGATTTTCCTTGCAGTAAGCCTGGTACTTTTTGCTAGTATTTTGAAGTACTGAGATAATTGCCCTTGTTTTTCTGGCGTGAGGTATGCCATCTGGGTGTTTGTATCCAAGTTGGCACCCAGGAAGGTTATTTTCTGAGAAGGTGTTAGCTTTGATTTCTCCTTGTTGATGGTGTATCCCAGAGAAAGCAGTAACCGTGTCACATATGCCAGATGTTTCAGAAGTATGTGTTTGCTGTCCGCTTGGATCAGGCAGTCGTCCAGATAAGGGTAAATTTGTATCCCTTGAAGTCTGCAGTAGGCAATCACTGATGCCAGGCATTTGGTGAATACTCTGGGCGCAGTAGATAAGCCAAAGGGCAATGCAGAGAATTGATAGTGGTTTGAACCTGCAAGAAATCTGAGGTATCTTCTGCAACTTTGTCTGATTGGGACATGCAGGTATGCCTCCTTGAGGTCCAATGTTACCAGCCAAAACCCCTTGCCCAGCATGGGAAGGAGTTGCTGTAATGTGAGCATCTTGAATTTTGGTACGAGAAGAAATGTGTTTAGGATGGATAAGTCCAGGATGGGTCTCCAGTCGGTTCCTTTTCTTGGCACCAGGAAAAGCCTTGAATAAAAACCTTGTGCTTGTTGGTGCGTAGGTACCTTTTGTATAGCCCTCATGTTTAGGAGCTTTGTAATTTGCAGTTGTGCCTCTACCCTTTGGTTTTGTGGTAGATTTGGCATGCCTCTCATTTTTGGAAGAGTGTGAAAATGGAATTTGTAGCCTCTGTTTATAATGTCCAGAATCCATTTGTCTGTTGTGACAATATGCCAATTGTTTGCAAATAGTGCTAGTTTCCCTCCCAAGGGTGCTGCCAGTTGAATCTTGCTTGGCATGGAAATGAGGAAGTCATTGAGTCTGCTTCCTGTACTGTTGTGCACTGTCGTCACCACCTCTTGGTGCCGGAGATTGCCATTGTCTGCCTCTATAGGACCCTTGTGATTGTCCTCTGCCCCTTCCGCGTCTGTATCTGCCTCTTTGGGGCTTGTCAGTGGCTGGAAAGGACCAGTTTTTTGAGGGCCAATTCCTGCTAAATCGTGGTGGCTGGACCTGTAAGAAAGCTTTGACAGTTTGCATAGATTTTGCTTTTTCTTCCATTTTACGTAATATATCCTCAGCATTAGTACCAAAAAGAACATCCTTATGTAAAGGTGCATCAAGAATTTTAGCTTTCACATGATCTGGCAGATTTTGTTCCCTAAGCCATGCATGTCTGCGAATGACTGATCCAGTAGCGGCCGCTCTGCTGGAGGCCTCTAAGGCATCATAACCACATTGCAAAGTGTGCTTACCCACTTGTTCTGCACTATGCATCATATCCTGTAACTCTTTTATATCTGGTTGTTCAGGTTGCGACATTTTGTTTTTTAATTGTGATAACAGGAATTGTTGATATTTAATCATATGAAACTGGCAGTTTAAGGCCCTCATGGCTAGGGTGGCCGAGGTATAAACCTTCTTACCCCACCTTTCTAGAGATCTAGATTCCCTTTCAGCAGGAAGTGGATTCTTAGCAGTGGAGGCCTTAATTCCTTTAGGGCCTTGAGAAATAGTTTCAGGGTCTGCATTATGGCCTTTGTAGAGGAATTGATGAGAACTAGGTACTCTGTAATATCTATCAGGCTTAACTGGTGCAGGAGGCAGTGAATCAGGATTAAAGCAAGCCTCCGAGTAGACATCATCCAGTACCTCCAAAACAGGAGGAATAGCCAAAGGTCTATGCTGAGGTAACCACAGAAATTCCCTAAGCCTTTTCTTAGAGTCTGAAAAGTCTTGGCCTTCCCAGTGGAAGTGTTCCCTCAAGGTGTGCAAGGTTTCCCCAAAAGAAAAATCCTCAGGGGGGGATACAGAAGGAATAGACTGCTCTGCATCCGAATCCTCAAAAGGGGAGTAAGAGTGTTCCTCAGCATCAGAATGCTCTGATACAATGGATCCCTGGTCAGAAGAGGGAGATTCCTCCTCCACTCTGGGTCTCTTGTCCGGTGGGGCCTGGGAGCCTCTGATAAGAGTGATAAGATCCTCAGCCATTTTAAGCATGTGTTTCTTAGGCATGGGTCCAGGTGATGGGCCTTGTGCAGCCGGCCTAGTATGATGCCTGGCTGCTTTGGATTTAGTGAAGGCCTTAATAGAGAAAGAGGATGAAGGCCTAAATACACCATGGGTGGATGTAGATCTGTCCACATTTGTAGGCTCTACATAAGCAGGGGCTTCGGTTGTAGTCTGGGAAAGGGCCGAAGAACCAGCGGTCTCGGGTACAGAAGACACCGCCGAGGGAGTGTCGTCGGTAGTCAGGGACTGCAAAGGCGTCTCACTGAGAACCGGACCACGTGGAGCCTGTTTCGGCGTGGTGTCGGTGGAGACCGCGGTCCTCGCCTGGCGGTCCTTTTCCTTGCGTTTTTTGGGCAAAGCAGTAGTCGGAGTATCCGACGACATTTTATAATCAAAAAGTGTTGGGCGAACTCCGCCCGACGCTTGATAGTGCGTTTATTGAAGGTAGCGCAAAAGCGACAGCCCGAGACGTCGTGGTCTGGGCCCAAACAAGGTATGCAAAGGGAATGGAAATCCTTATGCGGTATTTGCTTCCCACAAGAAATACAATTATTAACTTTTTCTGACATCGGTCTGAGGCAAGAAAAGATTCCCCAACGGGGTACTTAGCTTTAATGAAGACTTCGGTTCCAAATATTTTTCGTAATTCAGGAGCTGGCCGACCGGCACTTGCGAACTGCTTCTGCTTCGGGCACCGCGCGGCAAAAAAGACTGAAGAACATGGCGTCGGCTGTGTCTTATATACTCTAGCCTTCCTGACGTCAGAAGAGTACGCGACAACAACCGACGCCGGACCAAGACTTTGGAATTCGGCCAACCGAGGGACCGCCTGACGGCTGAAAACCCATATGTGATTACTGCAGCTGTAATGCACGATGAACATCCACGTCTTTCACTTTCAAGTGGCAAATGAGATATGAGGTAATTGAGGTTGCGGGACAATGGGTAAGGGAATAGCTCGAGAGTTTTCTGGCTGCCACAAGCTTTTGCAATGGCAGAGCTGGATCTGAGGGATCAAATCTGAACCCATAGGTTGAGGACAGAATGAAAACTGATAACATCAGATCAGTTATTTGCCACATTCTCTGCTAATTGTGCACTCTAAAACCTGTCAATCAACTGCCTAGTTGACCATAAGGATATTTGAGAATGATAAGGTTCAGGCACTGGAATAACTGGGCAGGGGAACATGGGACTGAGCTGCCCACACAAGCACATTTACCCTATAAGGGAAGGAGATGGCGATCTTGGTCAGGAAACTGCTCCTGAGAATGTTCATCATGGCTGCAACAGAGGAATGTAGGCTTGGCCATTTCATGTGACTGATGGTAGCTCTCAAGGTGTGTGTGTGTGTGTGTGTGTGTGTGTGTGTGTGTGTGTGTGTGTGTGTGTGTGAGAGAGACAGAGAGCAAGCACATGACATGGGAATACTGTAGAATGGCTCACTGGCAATGCAGGTGCCCACATAAGCCACTATGGGGTGGCGTCAGGGCCATGTGAGGAGAAAACACCAGCAGTTGCTTGCATAATGGCTCCATGACACGTCCACTCAAGGAGCAAATGAAGAATGATCAATGGTAGTCCATGCTGGCTAGCAGGCTTTAAGGGATAGTTAAAATGAGTGGTGTTTTGGTAAGCAACTTCATCTGATGTCACAGAAGGAACGTATTTGTTGTTGTTGTTGTGTCTTTCGGCTTATCCCGGTTAGGGGTTGCCACAGCGGAACTCCGGTCTGCTAATGTTTGGTAGTGGATTTTTATGTGCCGAGTTACCAGCCCTGACGCACAACCTTCAATGAAGGCATGCCCATTCACGCATGCCTCCACACAGAAGATGCTCTAGCTGAGAATCAGACAGGACAACGTCTTGCTGTGAGGCGACAATGCTACTGCAGCAGTTCATTTCCTAAATTTTCTTAAATAAAAGGTCTATCTTGAATTTAAAGGACAGAAATGATAGGTTGATTTCTCATGAATATTTCAGCACAGACTTCTTCAAATGAAAATAAAAATCTCAGTAGTTTCTTTCTAACAAATGAAATTACATGCAATGAAATATGAAGAAAAGTACGAAAGTTTACCATTTTACAAACAGAACACCGTTTCTCCGCACCCTTTGTTCCACAAGTACTGCAAAAGTCTGCATCCATAAAGCCCACATGACCGTTAACTGCTTGTGTTAGAACTGAGAAAGCAGTAGGATCATTTCCCTAGAAAGAAAAGATAAACACGCACAGTTCAATAACTGCCAGTGTTTCAGTGACATTTGTTAAATTAGGTGCATTATATTACATTACGTAAAGACATTTTGCAAACAAAGTACAACAGAGCATATTAAAATGACATTCAGCACACTAAAATTGCAAAAACATTAATTGATGGATTGTTTTCTGTTAGAAGAATTAAACCAATCTAGAGGTTAAAAGGATATAACTAGCATCTTAACTAGTAACACAAAGCCTACAGTTTACCAAAAGTAATAACAGTCATCATGAAATAGGGAGTCTGTTACACCAGTCTAATTAAATCCATTGTTTTGTAGTTCTAGTTTAGCTTGTTTAGGTCTCACAAATGCTAGCCAAGTACTGAACCATATTGTTACACTCAACTGCTTTATCTCTACAGAATGGTGCCATCTAAACCAAGTTTACAGAATATGCACAGGTGATTTGAAGCACTGAGTCAGCATCTTACAAAAAAAATCAAATAACCTATTACTGAAACAGAACCTTAATGATGAAAAATATAATTTTCCTAGCAAGTTTATGTGAATGTTAAATGGTTAGGCATGACTACATGCAAATTTCTCTGATTTTCCTGGCTATGGTTTGAACACTCAGTGTTAACAAGGAGGAGGAGATATTTTATATGTACACATATAAAAGAAAATGAATTTTCATATATTTCAATTTGTCTGCGTTTTTTGACCTGGACAGTATGGCTGCAAAGAGCTCATTTTCAGCAAAGGCCACAGCACAAAAGCTCAGTTACATAAACAAATGCACAATCATTACAGCTGATAAAATAATAAACTTCCCAAAGTAACTATATGCAGCAGTGGTAGCAAACAAAAACATACACGATGTACCAGCTAATATTTTTATGGCACTGACAGGACAGGAACAGACATGGATCTTGTAGTGTGGTTATATAAGCAAATATTTACTAATTTATGCATGGAGGTTGAGGCATTTAAGACTTATACAGGGGAAGATGATATTGAGGAGGAAGGAAGTGGTACAAATGAGCAGTGAAGATAAAACAGGATTCGAAGTAGGAAAAAGGTAATATTAGAGGAGTAAAGTACAATGTTAGGAGATAAAAGTAGTGCAGAGTACATATGGGAGAGATGTGAGTTAGAGATGTGACAAGTACAGTGACTCAAAGCAGATAAATAATTTAAGCTTTTAAATTTCAAGGGTAAATGTGGGACCTACAGTGCAGTTTATTAAGTAACACTTAGTACAGTAACAGGTCCAGGCAGAGGTGAGGTTGGACCAGGGAAGTTTTCCCAATGACAGCCTAAAAGTTTGTTTTTCCTTTTCCCCACAATGTGCATACATGACAAAAATTGATCGACTTCTTCGAATCAGTCTCCAGAGCTGTGGACGAGGGTAAGGCAGTCCACACTACCTATCTGGACCTCGCCAAGGCCTTTGACACCACCCTCATTCTGGAATCATAGATAAACTTACTAAGCTGGGCATTAATCCCTACGTCACTCGATGGGTTGCCAACTGGCTTACTGACAGAACCCACACTGTAAAATTAGCAGACTCCAAATCCAGCTCCAGACAAGTGACAAGTGGAGTACCTCGGGATTCGGTCCTGGGACCGCTCTTGTTTGACATCTACTTCTCTGAAGTACAGGCCAACACTAAAGGACTCTGGCTAATAAAGTTCGCAGATGACTGCAAACTGGGAGCCATTATTGAATACCCAAATGATGTGGATATTCTACAAAAGGGCCTTACAGAAGCAGATGCTTGGTGCCAGAGCCATGGGCTCAAACTCAATGCCAAGAAATGTATAGTTATCCCCTTTGGGAAAAAACATGTACCCGTGAATTACCACATAGGTGGCACTAAACTAAACCGAAAGTGTGATAAGAGACTTAGGGACACAGGTGGACAGTGGTCTCACCTTCGATAACCAAATCACCACAACAGTCAGGAAATCCTTCTATGTGGCACACCTCATCACTAAGGGCTTTTCATCCAGGAAAAAAAGGAGGTCATTGTCCCACTGTACTCATCCCTCATTAGAACCATTATAGAATACAACGCCCCATTTGGTATGTACCTCTCAAGACATCTGTAACAACTGGAAAGGCCGCAGAAATACCTCACTAAAAGAATCACAGGCCTAAAGCAGATGCCCTATGCTGACAGTCTAAAAAAAACTCCAGCTATACTCTTGTCGCATATCGTCTACTCAGAGGCTTAACATACAAGGCCATGTCAAACCCATAGCTGTTGGACATGCTACACTTAAAGAAATCCTAATCCCTCAGAGCCACATGCTCCAGGGATCTAAACCTTGTCATCACAATGAACAAAAACATGCTGAAGGGATAGGTTCCTGACCCAGACACTCCCCAGACTCTGGACTAGACTGCCCATACATGTCAGGCAGAGCGCCTCTTTGGCTCTCTTCAAAAGGAACCTTGACAATTGGATGGGAGATACAAAATTCACCCCGGGTATGACGTCAGTCACCCTGCTAGACAGAGGTCCAGGGAAGTAAATATTGTGGGAAGAAAGGGCCAGGGAATTGTTATGGCTAGGCTTGTATAGGCCCTAGGGCCGATAGCCTAGTACCAACCTATGAACCTAAATTGCTTGAATTCTGACGACTGAACCTACTTGCGTCTAACAAGTGCTTTGTATAATACTGTTCTTGTTTATGGAATACATTTTTAACAGTATCGTTCTATTTATCAGTCACAGCAGACTGCATACAGCCCTTCAAAAAAGGGCTGCTCACAACAGAGAAATTATCTTGATCTACCACAAAGTGAGAAAGTTACAGGCTTAGATGTGAGTAAAAACTATCACACAATGTGTTTACCTTCGGAGCAAACACAGCTGTACGGCTACTTCATACTGGAACAACAATATTAGACATTAGAAAGGCAGACTATTGCAAAATGAAACGGTGATAAAGAATGTATTAATGAGTCAGAGAAAAGAATGAAATACAACGCAGAAAAAAATCTAGCCGAAAAAAGTGATAAATATTTCTATGAAATCAATATAAAATTTAACACAAAGCAAATAAAATGAAGTCTCTTTAAAAAAGCTACAAAAATTAGAAGAAAAATATATATTTAAAAAAATAGGATGACTTGCAGAAAAAGAAAGGTAGAGAAGTGTACCAATTCAATCAAAACAGCCATTACTCAAAAAGGAGTGGGGATTCACAGACTAGCACTACACAGCTGTGCAGTGTGGAGATTTTGGAGATCACTGTGTGGGGTGTCTGAAAAAAAGACAGGCATTATTTAGTGTCTTTGAATCCCTGCAGTCTTCAAAAGGTCAGTACACTGCATGTCTAAATACATGTCAGGGTGTTGTTTGACCATGGGCAAGGCATCTGAACGTGCAGTTTTCAGGCCTCTCTTGTTTTCAGTCAATAAATCTGTCACCTTTTTTCACATTATTACTATCACATTGTATAAAGATGCAGCTTTAATCTCTACACACAGTTATAAATAAAACACACATTTATTTTATACATATGTCAATTCACCTACATTGTGGCTAAAAAGGGTTAAAAGACCAGCCCACCCAGTTAAATGCAAAATAAATGAACAGCAAAGGGGCTTCACTTGCCTCTAAGCTGTGGTGGCCTCATGTCTGTTTTTACTAAGAATGATGGCGGGGACACACCTCATCTTCCCCAACGGCACAGCTGTTTTTTAGTGCTTATATCAATGCATGGGAAGCTATGTGCTGACCATAACAAAAGATCTGCATGAATATGGTTCATTCTCGTCAGTAGGACTAAACTGCCTGCTATCAATCTACTCAACACCAACCTAAACTTTCCCATTGCTTCAACTCCTCTCCTTTACTCAACACCATGCACTCTGCCTAGACTTGTCCAAAGCTGAAGTAAGACACTCATAAATGGACATAAAAAGAAACCTGCCCACATACCTATAAAATACCTATGTAGAAGCCTCATCTGCCAGGTAGGGAGACGGAGGTCAGGAATGAGAGAAGGATAAAATGCGGATTGTAATGGCAAGTACATAGTTTTCAGATCTGTCATGGTCTAGTTCATCATTTTCACCAACAGGACATTGTCCCCAGCAGACCCTTCAGGGTGGTATCATGAAAAGATACCCAGAACAAATATGTCCTTCAAGGAGGACTTAGGATTAGAGACCACATCCAGCTTATAATGCCTTGTTCAGAGAAACCCAAGTCACAGCTGCACATATGTCATCAAAGAAAGCATTCTAAAAAAATGGGTAGCGAAGTAGTTATGGCCCTTAAAGAATGAGCCTTGGGTTGTGTCACTAGTTATTTGTCATGTTTATCATAGCAGTATTAAATATAATTAGGAAACCACCTGGACAGAGTAATTCTAGTGCTCTTCTCTTCACTTTGTTATAAACATAGGACATACAGAACTGCAAATAATTTCTGAAATTTTTTGTTTTCTACAAACATGAATAAAGCTGTCTACACATCTCCATACAATGATACAGATACTCTCATTTATTACCATGACTGGAAAAAAAAACATTGGAAGGCTTACAGACCAGTTGAGGTTGGCTTGCATAGCTACTTAGATGAGGATGGCTTCCATAGCTACTCAGGGCATGGAAGTGGGGTTTGTTTGAAGGCCTACTTTACCTTTGTGGAAGTATGTTTATTTTCTCAAAGCCTGAAGCTCAAAGATTATTCTTACAGGAGTGACAGCTATCAAAATGACAGAAATTTTAGCTTTGCTCTAGATCCCAATTCAAAGGGAGGGGGTAGTTTCTCTTGTAGAACGTATAGGTCCCACAGAGGGTGTGATAAGAGAAGTGTTCCTTAAAAAGGCCTTACAAAACTTGAGTGAACCCAGTAATCAACTCAAATAGCTGATATGTGCACTATTATAGAAAAATAGCTTAATCTCATCTCAAACATGTGTGCCAAATAAATCAAGTATTGCGGGAAATGGTGCCAAAAAGGTAGATCCTTAGTTCAACCTTTTCATTCTAAGGCCCAAACTGACAAATGCGTCCATTTGTTCTTGCATGTTTTACTAGTATCCGGTTTCTAGGGTAACAGGATATGAACAACATTACCTGGGTACGCTGTGCCCCTGGCTATCATTGGAGCTGGAGATGCCACATGGTTAAACTGAGGTACAGATGTTCAGACGAAGCTTGCAGGAAGAATGAGTTAAAATTATTCTGTAAGGTACCAGGCTAAGAAGCTTCTCCAAAATGTGAGGTCAAAGCAAGGGGAAGTCAAACTTGCTGAGGCCAATAGGGTGCTATGAGAATGACTCTGGCCTTGTATGACTTGACTTTCTGTATGAACCTGGGAACGAGGAAACAAGAAAGGCATGCATTACCCCTGAAGGCCACTCCTGACTACAGGATTCCTGGGGCACTGATCTGAGATAATAACCCACTTTTATGTTCAAGGAGAGATGTATGCCAAGAAATTCACCCTGAGAGTGAAGCATGAGAGGTGAATCTTGGCAACCATGTTGAGGACCCATAAAAATGGTTACGATGGAGACCCAATCAATTCTTTGTATTGCATGTAGCTTATCTGCTCCATGTAATACCAGTTACAAAAAAAGAAAACAGTACAGTAGTACAAAGTGTTTTACCATCTTTGAAAACTGCTAAAGCTCTTGCTGCTATCAAACAGAGAAGCATATCTGTCAACTTCAGCGCTTAATGTTGTACAAATACAAAAATAATGGGAAACATGAATGTTGTGTAAAATTAGGGGCAGCTGAAGGATATAGCAAGCAGAAATGAAGTGCCGATCTGGCAGACGTTGTTCTGAAAGCTTTTAAAGTTAGTTTTACCTTCTGTCATTGTTCATTTCTAGCCAGCACTGCCCTTATTGCAATACCAGATAGTAAGCACCCCCTATGCACTGTTACAATCAGGTCTCACTATAGGGAAGCAATTAAGTTTATCTTTTTCCCTGATAACAGAGCATAATCCTGGCACTCCATGCACTACAAATATTTTAAGCTTAGTTCATTACTCATTACATTTGGAAACAAACTTTCAATGGAAAAATATACTGCATTTCAATCTGTAATAAGATGATCTCAGTGTAGCTGTGCATAGAAGCTTAAACGTTTTGTTCACAACTTCATAGGTGTGTACTAGGCTAATGGCCCTGGAGCCTATACAAGCCTAGCCCAAGAAGATTCCCTGGCATCATGCCACCCAAAGTTAATTTCCAGTGCCCCTGTCAAGCAAGGCCACTGAAGTGATCTCCAGGATGAACTTCCTATTGCCCATCTACTTGTCAAGATTTCTCTTAAAGAGGGCCAGTGAAGTGCTCTGCTTGATGTGAATGGGAATTTGTTCCAGAGTATGGGAAGTTTCTGGTTAGGAACCAGTCCCTCCAGCATGTTCTGTTTATGACGTTTAGGGATTTCTTTAGGTGTAGCATAGCTAGCAGCTCTGGGTCAGACATGGCTTTGTAGGTCAAGCAGAGATCGCCTCTAAGCAGGCGATAAGAGACAGAATATAGCTGGAGTTTTTTGAGCCTGTCCATATAGGGCATGTGTCTAAGGCCTAAGATCCTCTTTGTGAGGTATTTTTGTGGCCTTTCCAGTTGTTGTAGGTGTCTAGTGAGGTACATACCAAAGGAAGCATTGTATTCTATAATAGGTCTAATGAGGGACGAGTAGAGAGGGATTATGACCTCTTTCTTCCTGGATGAGAAACCTTTTGTAATGAGAAGTGACACATAGAAGAACTTTCTGACTACAGTGGCAATGTGGTTATCAAAGGAGAGGTTGCTGTTAACCTGTGTCCCCAGGTCTCTTATCACACCTTAGGTGTTTAGTGGGCTACCGCTTATGTGGTAGTTCATGGTCACCGAATTTTTCCCAAAGGGAATGACAATGCACTTTTTGGCATTGAGCTTAAGGCCATGGTTCTGGCACCAGTCATTGGTGTGAGTGAGGCCTTTTTGTAGAATGTCTACATCAGTTGGAGAATCAATAATGGCTCCTAATTTGCAATCATCTGCAAACTTGGTCAGCCACAGTCCCTTTGTGTTGGCTTGAACTTCAGAGAAGTAGATGCCAAACAAGAGAGGACCTAGGACCGATCTTTGTGGGACACCCCTTGTAACTGGTCGGTAGTCAGACTTGGAGTCCGCTACTTTCACAGTGTGGGTTCTATCAGTGAGCTAATTGGCAACCCATCTTATGACATAGGGATTTATGCCTAGTTTAGTGAGTCTTATCTATGATTCCTGAGTGAGGGATGGTGTCAAAGGCCTTGGCAAGATCTAGGTAGGCTGTGTGAACTATCTTGCCCTCATCCACAGCTCTGGTGACAGACTCGAAGAAGTCTATCAGGTTGAGCAGGCATGATCTACCTTTCACAAACCCAAACTGCGTGGGGTCCAGAGTTCGGAGATTCCCTATATCCTTATTTATAAAGTCCATGATGATGCACTCCATAGCCTTACATATCAGACTCGTCAGGCTAATGGGGCGGTAGTTCCCAGGGTCTGTAGTTGCTCTTCCTTTGTGGAGTGGGATGATCATAGCAGTGCGCCATTCGGTAGGAACAAAGCCTGAAATGAGACTGTGACTGAACCGGGTACTCAGGTGTGGTGCCAGTTCACTTTGTAATTCATGTAGAACACAGCCAGGGATATTATCAGGTCCCATGGAAGCTGCATTCTTGGCTTTCGACAGTGTTTTTTACCTGTGTAGCCATGATAACAGGGACTTGGCATTCCTCAGGTATTGTTATAGTCCATTTAGGGGGTAAAAGTGGTGGTAAAGTTCGCACTGAACCAGTCTGCCAATATGCTGGTAATATTAGTTGGTTCTGTATATGTACTGCCATTGTGTTGTAACTCAGAGCAGATCTGAGTATTGCCATGTAGATTCTTGACAAAACTATAGAATGCCTTGTGGTTGTCTTTAGACTCTGCCGCAATTTTGTTTTCATAGCTAGCTTTAGAGGATATGATGAAGGATCTCAGTTTTTTGCTGAGGCTGATAAGGGAGTTTTTCCAGTCTTGGGACTTCACCCTTTTCTGCAACAGTTTTTTCCTTCTGCTGTAGAGTTTATTTATGGTGGGGGACCACCAGATTGGCTTCCTTTTTTTGGAGGAGAGTGTCTTGGTTCTGTTTGGTATGGCCCATTCCATGCATTTGTGTATGTGCTCATACAGTTCATTGGTGTATGAGTCAGTCATGCACCTATTTTCCATTTGCATGGGTGTTATGAAGTTAGCCACCTCTGTTTTTCAAAGTCCAAAATTGGCTTTGGAGAAGTTTTTTTACAGTGGTTTCCTTTGTGGGGGTGGGAGTGGGATGTGGTTATCCATGGTGATTAGCTTGTGGTCAGATCTGACCAGGGAGGAGTTGATTACTGGTGTAGAGCAGTGGTCGCCCATGTTAGTAATGACCAAGTCAAGGATGTTTCTACCCCTGGTGGAGGTAAGAATGAGTTGGTCCAGGGCATTGGAATTAATGAATTCCAGAAAACGTTGAGCAAGTGTGTTGGTACACGAGTAATTTTCCCAGTTAATGGAGGGGTAGTTAAAGTCTCCCTGTATATGGGTATTGGGTTGTACCCTAATATTTTCCAGTGTGTTTAGAAATGTGGAGTGAGAGTTTTGGGACATAGTGGGGGATCTATAGCAGGCTACAACCTGGATTGCAGTTTTACCCAATGTTAGTTGTACCTGAAGTATCTCTGATGTGTTATGTTAAGATACTAGTCTGGAGGTGTGCATATCCTTTATGAATATGGAGACACCACCGCCTTCAGTGCTTTGGTCCAGGTTTGGGGGACAAAAGGTGTAGCATGAAATACAGCCTGGTAGTGCTGGGGTGCTGTCCAGAGCCTTGAACCAGGTCTCGGTCACTGCACAGATGTCGATGTTCTCCATTTTAAGGAGTGCTTCGAGCGAGTGCATTTTAAGATTTAGACTTCTAGCATTGAGTAGCATTACCCTCAAATTGTGTTTGCTTGTAGCTGTTATGGTGGTAATTCTGTCTTCAGGACATTGCCTAAAAAAGGCACTATAGGGGTGGCAGGAGCCTTGGCCAGTATCCAGAATCCCTGGGGTGACAGATGCAGGCCATCTCTGGCAAAGCATCGAGGTCTGTCTTTCATGTCATCCCAGGCAGACAGATACTGGATCCCCTTAGAATGGCACCAGAAACTTAGCCAATTGTTGAAGTCAATCATTTTCTGCTTGTACTGTGGTATCATTCTGGGTGATGGTAGGATGTTACTCAGAGCTTGGGTCATACCTGTCTGGGCTACAAGATCCGAGAGCTCCTCTATGTCTCTTTTCATGTAGTCCAGGGAGGTACGTCTCGGGTCATTCACACCAACATAAACAATGACAGAGTCATATTTGTACCTGTTGTGGAGTGACCTAACTGCGTGCATTATGTGGCGGATCCTGGCACCCGGACAGGCAGCTGACCGTAACTTTCTCCTTATTCAGATTCGTGAGTGGGACATCAGTGTGCCTTACTATTGAGTCACCTATGACTAGTGTATAGGGTAAGTTGTTTTGCCTTATGGGCTTTGAGTGGCACACTGTTTTGTGTGAGCTATGTGTCGCATGGTTTGTGCTGGGATGTGGTGGTTGTTTGCATTTCTGCCTCAGAGATCTCTGTTTGGCCAGATTTTTATTGACAGCCTCCCCAAAAGTAGGTGTGTGTTTTGTGTTACTATGAGGGTTGTGGTGGTGTATATCCCGGAGGGCTATGTGTTGAATGTGGTGTGGTGCAGGTGTTAATCTTCTGCTCTTGACTGGCTAATTCAGTCTTGGCTGGGGAGTGCTTGACTTCCAATTTGGCTATATATGTGCATTTCTCACAAGTCATAGTGTTTCGAGGTAAGAGGAGAGGGTTGTCTGTGTACATGAGGCAGTTGCTACATTGCCTCAGGATGCTCAAGATCACCAGGTTGACAGGACAAAGCACAGGGAACTGACCTTTAGATATGCCTGGATATGAGCTCAACACATTAAAGTACTGAAGCCTTTTACAGGAAAAAATGTCACTCAAAGTGTCTGAGTCTGTACAAAGCACTGCCAAACACTTGAGGGGAAACTAATACGTAGACCCTGAAAATTTAAAAGATGAAGTATTTAGGCAGATATTCTGAAGTAAGGAAGAAATCAAGCAGTACTTACTGAAAATAAAGAATTAGCTTGTCAAGAATGATGAAAAGAGGGGAGTCGCATGAATGGCTACTGCCTGGCTACTACTAATGCTGGTTTCAGCACAGCTTCACTCTGTTGGGATACAATACTCCTTTGCTTCTTCTCTCACCAGAAGCAAAATGTTAGCACCAATCCCAAGAAGAGAAGCAGGCCACGGCCTGTTTGGTGATCCACAGTCTTGTCCCAGATGATGGAAGGCTTGTAGCCTTTTTCTGGTAGATGCCTCAAATAGCAACCAGACCAATCAGGTATGTTAAGCACAGACACTCACTTTCCAGCAAGAAAGAGTCAGGAATCAATGCACTCTGCTCCTACTCTCACCAGGATCAGAATATAAGCACAGATTCCAAGCTGTCACCTATAAAGCAATTATAAAGCTTTCTTTTTTTTGTTAAAACAGTTTTATTGATTTTGATTAGAATGAAAACAATCACATAGACATATATAAGATAATTTATATTATAGATTTACAAATTGATAACATATATTTAAAGCATTTAAATATGAATATACGAATAACAAAGCAAACAAACTAAAGTACATACATAGATATCCAGTATTTATACATTAACATACACTATAACCTTCCTTTTGTAACTTGTTCTCATGAATGACAAGGAAAGTCAATTACCTTTATGCAAAATGATCATTTTTCCAGCATATTTTGTAAGTTAACCCATAAATGATATTCATATGTCTTTCTAGAAGTTCTAGAGGTTATGGTTCTTATCTGTAAATGACTAACTTCTTTTAATAAATTAGTAAACTCAGAGAATGTAGGAAGATGTTTTGAAATACAATTTTTTGTTATGATCTTTCTAGCCACTGCCAATATAGTCCATAGTAATGAATATTTGGTTTTCCTAAAACATTGTGGAACAGGTGATTTATTCAATATGAAGTTGTCTGAAAAAAGTGCTTGTAAAAAGTAATTTACTTTATTCCAAAATATATTTAAGGTTGGACAGTCAAAAAACATATGTGCCCAGTTAATATCTACATAGAGTTGCATCTATTACAGATGTTCCTTTTTTTATTAATTTTGTCCATTATTTGTGGTGTATAATAGGATCTATTCATGAATCTCCATGTGTAAATCTTCCATTTCAGAGAAAATTATGTTTTCCCAGCTGATTACAGCATATTAACCTTATCTTGCTCACTTGGGGAATTATGAGTAATTAAACTATAATAAGTCCAGTGGTTATGTGTGCAAGAAAATGTTTATTCTCTTAAAAGTCTATAAAGGGGAGACTACCTGAATATGTATGCTGGTGTAATAATGTTGACTGAAGAAACTGTAATAATATCCTGGTGTGATGTTTACTAGTTGATGAAGGTAGTTTCAGCTTATTATCAAGATATAGTATAAGTATTTGTATATCTAACCATGAGGAATTATTAAGTTTATATTCCTGTATAATGTGATCCATTGAATTAAGTCTTGTATTCATAAGTTAGCTGGAACCAGTTTG
Source organism: Protopterus annectens (assembly GCF_019279795.1). NCBI lineage: Eukaryota > Metazoa > Chordata > Ceratodontiformes > Protopteridae > Protopterus > Protopterus annectens. The sequence continues at coordinate 264,494,748 of NC_056731.1, read as the reverse complement.
TTTGTGTCTTTTGGCTTTTCCCGGTTAGGGGTCGCCACAGCGGAACTCCGGTCTGCTAATGATTGGCAGTAAAGTTTTACGTGTTGGCTTGCCGGGCCTAACGCACAACCTTCAAGGAAGGAATGCCCGTTCACGCATGTCGCCATACAGAAGATGCTCTAACTGAATCAAATGGGCAACATCTAACTGTGAGGCGACAACGCTATCGCAGCACCACAGTTGTGAAATTTTGTTAATATCTGAGGTAACAAAAGTCTCATGTATATGCTATAGGAAATAACAAAAAAAGTAGACTTTATATTTAACATGTTTATATATAAAGTTTCTAAAGTTAATTACAACGTTATGTATGTAACTGGCAGTATGATTAGGATTAGTATGTGTGATAAAATATTCTTTTAAGAGCCATATAAAAGATGTGTTTATGAATTCTAGTTGATATGATGTTGGTCTCATAAGTTCCATGGCTGACACTTCCCATAAAGATTTCCATTTAGCTAAATAGGTTATATCTAAGAGCTGAGAAATTGATCTGATTATAGCGAAAATCGAATTAGAGATTTAGATCTGGGCAAGCTATTCCACCATTCTTCCAGCTGTTAGTATGTTGATTAATAGTAATTCTAGGTTTCCTTTGTGACCAGAAGAATCTTAGTATTACCTTTTTGAGGGTAGAATTTGAATGGCTTGTATTATGTATAAGATTTTAGGTAGAATTATCATTTTTATAATGGTTAGTCTTTCTTCAGTAGTAAATATTATTGTATTCCATTTTGAAAATAATTCTTGGATATTCTGTAAACATTTGTTATAGTTTAATTGAATTATTGCTTTAATGTCTTTGGCAAGAATGATTCCAAGATATGTGATTTGATCTGATCTGCGTTAGCAATGTGATATGTATTATTTCCTATCATCCTTTTTTTAATTTTTTTATTATTAGGATATATGGGTAGAATTTTTGTTTTATTGTCACTGAATGATAGACTGGACATAATTTGAAACGTTTTAATTGATTCATATAATGACATGAATGAGGAGTCATTTCCCTTTGTGGTGATAAGAACATCATCTGCAAACAACTGGATTTTGGCTATACTGTCTTTATCCATTTCCAAACCCTCTATTTCTTTATTGTTTCTTATTTCATTTGCCCAGGGTTCCATGATCAAAGTAAATAGTAGAGGAGAGAGAGGACATCCTTGTTTGGTGCCTTTTGTAATAGATATTTTATTGGAAATATATGACCCTATTTTGATATATGCATAGGTTTCTTCATATAAAAGTTTTAGAAGATTAATAAAATTATGTGAAAAATGTAAGCATTCAAGAGTAAATAGATAGATCCAGTTAATAGAATCAAAGGCCGCATTAATATCAAGACTAACTAATGATAAGATCCTTTTCTTCCTTTGTGAGAAGTCTATAATGGCTAGGGTTCGATTTATATTATCAAAGAGAATGTAGGAGGATGTTTTGAAATACAATTTTTTGCTATGATCTTTCTAGCCACTGCCAATATAGTCCATAGTAATGAATATTTGGTTTTCCTAAAACATTGTGGAACAGGTGTATTAAATATGATTAATGATTTATTCAATATGAAGTTGTCTGAAAAAAGTGCTTGTAAAAAGTCATTTACTTTATTCCAAAATATATTTAAGGTTGGACAGTCAAAAAACATATGTGCCCAGTTAATATCTACATAGAGTTGCATCTATTACAGATGTTCCTTTTTTTATTAATTTTGTCCATTATTTGTGGTGTATAATAGGATCTATTCATGAATCTCCATGTGTAAATCTTCCATTTCAGAGAAAATTATGTTTTCCCAGCTGATTACAGCATATTAACCTTATCTTGCTCACTTGGGGAATTATGAGTAATTAAACTATAATAAGTCCAGTGGTTATGTGTGCAAGAAAATGTTTATTCTCTTAAAAGTCTATAAAGGGGAGACTACCTGAATATGTATGCTGGTGTAATAATGTTGACTGAAGAAACTGTAATAATATCCTGGTGTGATGTTTACTAGTTGATGAAGGTAGTTTCAGCTTATTATCAAGATATAGTATAAGTATTTGTATATCTAACCATGAGGAATTATTAAGTTTATATTCCTGTATAATGTGATCCATTGAATTAGTCTTGTATTCATAAGTTAGCTGGAACCAGTTTGTTTGTGTCTTTTGGCTTTTCCCGGTTAGGGGTCGCCACAGCGGAACTCCGGTCTGCTAATGATTGGCAGTAAAGTTTTACGTGCTGGCTTGCCGGGCCTAACGCACAACCTTCAAGGAAGGAATGCCCGTTCAAGCATGTCGCCATACAGAAGATGCTCTAACTGAATCAAATGGGCAACATCTAACTGTGAGGCGACAACGCTACCGCAGCACCACAGTTGAGAAATTTTGTTAATATCTGAGGTAACAAAAGTCTCGTGTATATGCTATAGGAAATAACAAAAAAAAGTAGACTTTATATTTAACATGTTTATATATAAAGTTTCTAAAGTTAATTACAACGTTATGTATGTAACTGGCAGTATGATTAGGATTAGTATGTGTGATAAAATATTCTTTTAAGAGCCATATAAAAGATGTGTTTATGAATTCTAGTTGATATGATGTTGGTCTCATTATCAGTTCCATGGCTGACACTTCCCATAAAGATTTCCATTTAGCTAAATAGGTTATATCTAAGAGCTGAGAAATTGATCTGATTATAACGAAAATCGAATTAGAGATTTAGATCTTGGCAAGCTATTCCACCATTCTTCCAGCTGTTAGTATGTTGATTAATAGTAATTCTAGGTTTCCTTTGTGACCAGAAGAATCTTAGTATTACCTTTTTGAGGTTAGAATTTGAATGGATTGTATTATGTATAAGATTTTAGGTAGAATTATCATTTTTATAATGGTTAGTCTTTCTTCAGTAGTAAATATTATTGTATTCCATTTTGAAAATAATTCTTGGATATTCTGTAAACATTTGTTATAGTTTAATTGAATTATTGCTTTAATGTCTTTGGCAAGAATGATTCCAAGATATGTGATTTGATCTGATCTGCGTTAGCAATGTGATATGTATTATTTCCTATCATCCTTTTTTTAATTTTTTTATTATTAGGATATATGGGTAGAATTTTTGTTTTATTGCCACTGAATGATAGACTGGACATCATTTGAAACGTTTTAATTGATTCATATAATGACATGAATGAGGAGTCATTTCCCTTTATGGTGATAAGAACATCATCTGCAAACAACTGGATTTTGGCTATACTGTCTTTATCCATTTCCAAACCCTCTATTTCTTTATTGTTTCTTATTTCATTTGCCCAGGGTTCCATGATCAAAGTAAATAGTAGAGGAGAGAGAGGACATCCTTGTTTGGTGCCTTTTGTAATAGATATTTTATTGGAAATATATGACCCTATTTTGATATATGCATAGGTTTCTTCATATAAAAGTTTTAGAAGATTAATAAAATTATGTGAAAAATGTAAGCATTCAAGAGTAAATAGATAGATCCAGTTAATAGAATCAAAGGCCGCATTAATATCAAGACTAATTAATGATAAGATCCTTTTCTTCCTTTGTGAGAAGTCTATAATGGCTAGGGTTTGATTTATATTATCAAAAGTACTTCTGTTAGTTATAAATTATGTCTGGTCTTCGTCTATTAAGTGGGGTAAGAATTTCTTCAATCTTTCTGAGAATATATTCATAAACATCTTATAAAATCGATATTCAGTAAAGATATTGGTCTGTATGAAGAACATAATTTTGGGTCTTTATTTGATTTTAAAATAGGGGATATAAATGTATATATTTCCAGGATGGGGGGTGTAATATCATTTTGGGCCGAATTATATACTTTCTGTAGTAAGGAAATAGCCATTTTGGGCATTATCTTATATATTTCAGGAATAATTCCATCGTTACCTGAAGCTTTGTTTAATTTAAGCTTACTTACTTACTTGACTTTGTATATCTGATAAAGTAATTTGTTTATCAATAACTTCAGTTTGTTGTTTGTTTAATTTATTATATATATTCTTGTTAATATAATCTCTTATGTTATCTTGTGTTTGAATTTATTGTGTGGATTGATTAATTTCATCAAAGTGACATCTAAACTCTTCTAATATATCTTGCATACTATGTACTTCTCTTTTCTTTTTTTGTAGAATGTATTGCTTTAATATAATTATATTTATTTAATCTTTTGGTCTTATTCTTAAGGTTTGATAGATGTTTAGGATTTACAGTATAAGCAAGAAACCTATATTTTTCTAGTGTTATCTTTGTTTTATGATGTAGGATAGAGCTATATTCCTCATTTAGTTTGTATATCTCTCATCCCTTATATTCTTTGAAGACAAGTTGTCTTTATTATTTGTGTATAGTGAGTCCAGTTTATCCTGTATTATTCTTATATCTTTACCCCAAATTTTCATCTTATTATGAAACCATTTGTTTATTTGTCCATACAAATATGCTTTTAGGGCATCCCAAATAAATATGTCATGTGTGTCTGATGCTGAGTTTATATTAATGAAGTTTTGTGTCTCTTCTGTTATGAATAATTGAAAATCCTTAAGTTGTGTGAGATATGCTGGAATCCTTTTAATTTGGACACTATGGGTGTTATTAATGTTAAGTTCAAATATGATAGTATTATGGGTCGAAATTGGACAGGATATTATTTTGCTATTGGTCAGGTTATTCATTATCTGTGTAGAAAGAAATATTCTATCAATTCTAAAATATGTTTTGTATCTATTAGAATAGAACGTGCATTGTAATGAGTTATGATCCACAAAATGATGTATGTCTTTGAGTTGGTATAAGTCTATGAAATGTATAAGTTGTTTAGCTTGTGCTGTAATTTTTCTTTTTCCTGAAGTGGTTGTATCTTTAGGGTCTAAGATACAGCTGTAGTCACCTGCCATAATGATATGTCCCTCAGATAGTGAAACTATTTGATTCAATATGTGTCTAACAGTATTAGTACCAATACCTGGTAAAGTACAGTTTTGTACCTACCATAAATGTAGATATTCGAGTGTTCACACTGCTGCAGTCATTACACTTGGTTATCCTGCCGTCAGGCGGTCCTGCAGTCAGCCTGAGTTCCAAAGTCTTGGTCCGGCGTCGGTTGCTGTCGCTTCTTCCCTGACGTCAGTGCGCCAGGGGTATATAAGATGCATCCGACGCCATTTTCTTCAGTTTCTCTTGCCCCAGATGTCAGGTGCCCCCAAGCAGGTAGGCAATACATATTGCTAATCAAAAATATACAATAAAAACAATACCTTCAGTTATCAGCAAATACACCCCAAAGGTTGTATAGGATAGAAAGGTATAGATAAGTCCAGCTAGTTCAGAGGGGATGGAGGGAGGGTAACCTGGACTGCAGCAGTGTGAACACTCGAACATCTACATTTATGGTAGGTACAAAACTGTACTATGTTCATCGTGTTACACTGCTGCAGTCATTACACTTGGGTAGAATCCCAAAGCTGAGGTTGGGTGGCTGGTCTATAAAGAGTTAGGATTGGCTATGCGGCCCTGAAGAACTGCAGTGGCAAATCCTGCAATGGATTTAGAGTAAAGAGGCAGGTGGTAATGCTTGGTAAAGGTGTGCACTGAACTCCAAGTTGCAGCCTCCAAAATTTCCTTGGTAGGTACTCCTCTGAGAAAGGCAGTTGAAGTGGCTGTTGCCCTGGTGGAGTGTGGCCTAATGTTCTTTGGGACTGATTTTCCATGCTGTGTGTAGCAGTACCGAATACAGTGTCCTATCCATTTGGATATAGTCTGCTTTGAGATAGCCTTGCCCTGTGATCCTGCAGCATATGCTACAAACAGTTGCTCAGTCTTCCTGAAAGCCTTTGTTTTGTCCAAGTAGAAGTGTAGCTGCCTGTGTATGTCCAAATAATGCAGAAGTTTCTCCCCTTTATTCTGGGGGTTTGGGTAAAAAGTTGGCAAATGGATGGTTTGGTTAAGAGCCACACTAGATACCACCTTTGGCATAAAGGTAAGGTTTGTCCTTAAAGATACCCTGTCCTGATGAAAAATTATAAAAGGTTCCACTGCCATTAATGCCTGTAGCTCTGAGACTCTTCGTGCTGAAGTTACTGCCAGGAGCAGAGCTGTTTTCCATGATAAAAATTTTAGATTGGCTGTATTGGCTGGCTCAAAAGGTGGTAGGGTCAGTTTTTCCAAAACGAAATTGAGGTCCCAAGTTGGTGCTGGTGCTCTCCGGGGTGGTCTTATGTTTTTAGCCCCTCTGAGGTACTGCTTTAGCAAGGGATGAGAGAATAAAGGAGGATCCGTGTTGTAATGAGTTGACATGGCAGAGGCGTGGATCGTAATTGATGAGAAGGATAGGCCTCTGTCCAGCATCTCAGTTAAGTATTGTAAAATCTGAGGAATGTTTGGGACAAGAGGGGCAAGGCTTTGAGCCTGGTTCCAGGTGCAGAATCTCTTCCATTTTTCTGAGTAAGCTTTCCTGGTGCTAGGCCTCCTGGCCTCCAAAATGACACCCATACCAGCTTTAGAGAGAGGTGTTGTCTGTTTGACTAATGTATCTGCCATGCAGCCAGGTTTAGGGTTTTGAGCTGACCGTGCAGTATCTGATTGTTTTGTTGAGTCAGAAGGTGTGGAATTTGAGGCAAAATCCATGGTGGGCCTTGAGCCAAGTTCCTTAAGATAGGGTACCAGTGCTGGAGTGACCAGTCTGGAGCAATCAGGATCATCTCTGGTTTTTCTTGTCTGGTTTTTAGGAGTACCTTCGAAAGGAGAGGCAGTGGCGGGAAGGCATAAACTTTTAGGTTTTTCCAGCTGAACAGAAGAGCATCCACTTTCCATGCTTGTTTGTGATAAGTCCTTGTGCAGAATTTTTGTAGTTGGCAATTCAGTGGGGAGGCAAAAAGATCTATGTCTGGGCATCCTCACTTTTGCATTCCCATGCTGAAAATTTGTGGATTCAATTTTCATTCGTGAGGGTCCATAATATTTCTGCTTAGATCGTCTGCCAGAGTATTTTTCTTTCCTGGCAGGAATTGTGCTTGCACGTGAACTTGATACGTTAGAGCTGTGTTCCACAAGGTCATGGCTTGGCTGCATAGGGGATAAGAATGAGTGCCCCCTTGCTTGTTTATGTACCACATTACTGTGGTGTTGTCTGTCTTTAGTAGTAATTGTCCTGGATGTAGAAGGTCCTTGAAAGCTGTTAGGGCATTTAGAACAGCCAACACCTCTTTTTGACTGATCTAAAGATGCATCTGGTCTGTGGCCCACTTGCCCTGAATGCATTTTCCTGCCATGTGTGGTCCCCAGGCGTAATCCGAAGCATCTGTTAGAGTTTGCCTGGCTATGGGTTGGGTAAAAGGCTGACCCTTGTTTAGGTGACATGCCTGTGCCCACCATCGAAACTCCTGTTGTAGGCAGGGAATCATTGGTATTACTGCTTCTAAACTGTGAGAGTGTTGAGTCCAAACACTTTTCGGGCACCATTGTAATTTCCTCATATGCAGTCTGGCATATGATATTAGTAGTATGCAGGATGCCATGAATCCCAGGGCCTGCAGAAATTTTCTTGCAGGGAGAATGGGCTTTCCTGCCAGCAAATGAAAATATTGAGTTAGTTGAACTTGTTTGTCTGGCGTGAGGTAAGCCATCTGGGCCGCTGTATTTAAGCTGGCACCCAGGAATATAATCTGTTGCGAGGGCACTAGTTTTGACTTTCTTTCGTTTACTGTGAACCCTAGAGAAATTAGCAACCTTTTTACAAATGCCAGATGCTGTAGAAGAATGTCCTTTATCTCTGCTTGAATGAGGCAGTCGTCCAGGTATGGATATATTTGAATTCCTTTTTGTCTGCAAAATGCAATTACTGGTGCCATGCACTTTGTGAAGACCCTGGGCACAGTAGATAAGCCAAAGGGCAGTGCAGAGAATTGGTAGTGCATTGTACCAGCTTTGAATCTGAGGTATCTTCTGCAATTTTGTCTGATAGGGACATGCAGGTATGGCTCTTTGAGGTCCAGAGTGACACGCCAAGCCTTCTTGCCCAGCATGGGTAGAAGCTGCTGTAATGTCAACATTTTGAATTTCGGAATATCCAGGTAAGTACTCAGAATTGAAACGTCTAGTATGGGCCTCCAGGCCTTGTCCTTTCTGGGGACCAGGAAGAGTCTTGAGTAAAATCCTTGTCCTTGTTCCTGTTGTGGTACTTTTTGAATAGCTCTCATGTCCATGAGGGCTGAAATTAGTTTTTGTGCCTCTGTCCATTGATTTTGTGGCAGGTCTGGCATTCCATTTAGCCTTGGTAAAGTATGAAAGTGGAATCTGTAACCTTGAGACACAATATTCAGGACCCATTTGTCTTGGGTGATTGTTTGCCAGTTTTGAGAAAAAAGTGCTAGTTTTCCCCATAAGGGGGCTTCCAAAAGGGACGTGCTTGGCGTACAAAGGGGAAAGTCATTGTGACTGTTTCCTGTAAGGTTGAGACTTGTCCTCACCACCTTTTGGGGTTGAGGTGCCCCACTGTCATTGTCTGAGCCTTGGAGTTGAGATCTGCCTCTTGGGCGTCTGTATCTGGCAATCTGTGGCCTGTCTGATACTGGAAAGGACCAATTCTTTGTTGGCCAATTTCTGCTAAACCGAGGTGGCTGTACCTGTAAAAAATCCTTGACTGTTTGCATAGATTTAGCTTTATCCTCCATTTTCTTTAACACCTCTTCTGCCTTAACACCAAACAAAAAAGTATCATGCTGTAAAGGAGCATCCAATAATTTTGCCTTAACATGATCAGGTAAACTTTGTTCTTTCACCAAGCATGTCTTCGAATCACAGAACCTGTAACTGCGGCTCTACAAGAGGCCTCTAAAGAATCAAAACCACATTGCAGAGTATGTTTTCCCACCTGTTCAACTGCATGCAATAAATCCTGCATTTCTTTACAAATCAGGAGCTTCTGTGCTTGCAAGCATTTTCTGTTTTAACTGAGCCATTAAATATTGTTGGTACTTAAGCATGTGAAACTGGCAATTTAAAGTTCTTACTGCTAAAGTTGCAGAAGTGTATACTTTCTTCCCCCATCTATCCAAAGCTCTGGAATCTCTGTCAGTGGGTACTGGATTTTTTGCAATGGAAGCCTTAACCTCTTTTGGACCCTGGGAAATAGTTTCTGGATCAGCAGAAGGGTTTTTGTTAAGAAACTTGTGAGAGTGAGGGACTCTATAATACCTATCTGGCTTAGCTGGAGCAGGAGGCAAAGAGTCAGGAGATAAACTGGATTCAGAGAACACATCAACCACAATATCTAGTACAGGCGGAATAGCCAGGGGCCTGTGTTGAGGCAATAAGAGGAAATCCCTGAGCCTTTTCTTGGATTCTGAGTAATCCTGGCTTTCCCAATGGAAATGCTCCCTCATGGTATGTAAAGTTTCCCCAAATGACTAATCCTCAGGAGGAGAGGCTGAAGGGATAGATTCTTCAGCATCAGAGTCCTCATAGGGGGTAGAGAGTATCCCTGGTCTGAAGAGGAATCAGAGGAAATGGAAACCTGATCAGAGGAGTCATAGTCTGTATCCTGCCTAGGCCTTTTCTCAGGAGGGGGATGGGAACCCCTGATTAGAGTAATGAGGTCTTCGGCCATTTTAAGCATCTGTTTCTTAGGCATGGAGGATTGTCTTTAATGGTACCTTTGTCTTGGCTGTTGTTTTAATGGTAAGTTGCGAAGGTCTGAAAACACCCTCAGAGGCCGATGCCTGCTCAGCGGCTCTGGACCCATCTGAGGAATTAGTTTCCATAGGCCCAATACCTTGAGTTTCCAGAGGCCTAGATGTCTCCACGTGGGACTCGGAAGGGGCCTGTGGCTCTGAGGTAGCGGGCGTCAGGGGCTGCGAAAGCGCCTCACTGAGAACCGGCGACTGGCCTAGAAGAGGTTTCGCCGTTGGTTTTGGACCTCGGATGCCTGTCTTTATCCTTGTCTTTGCGTTTTTTCGATATTGAGGTCGTCAGCTGATCCGACGGCATTGTATAATTGAACCTTTGGCCAAAGTAGTGCAAAGCAAAATCAAAACATCTTTTTATAGTGCGT
>NC_056731.1:264399641-264479641 GCF_019279795.1 Protopterus annectens | reverse complement strand
CAAATTCTGCAAAAATAAATCTACTTTTTCTTGATATGAAACAAATTTCCAGTGAAGATATATTTTCCTTAGTGGAGCTTGTGAAATCTGCTGCTACACCATGACCATGCTAGCCACGCCCTTTCAATTATTAAGCTTTCGGATGATCAGCAGTCTCCAGGAAATAATGTACCTGCACTCCTTCTCTCAACAGGAGAAAACAGAAGCACTAATCCCAAGATGACTACTGAGAGGCAGAATGTGGGCTCTCCAATAACTGGTGGTCTTGCAATAGATGCTTAAATGCAAGATGAAAAAATTGTTTATCCTAAACACTGCAGTGTGCACTAGAGGAGTTAGATGTGAAAGTAGGTAACTTAAGTTTTACCTGTTTAAAAAGATAAGTTTTAGTGGAGAGTCACTAAATACACAGCAAGATAGATTGAAAGGGGGTGGTCACTTTTTTTATTCTGGTACTGTGGAATACAGTAAAATGGCCAATACATTTAAATAGTTGAAGGGGAGTGATTTCACAAAATGATAATTGTGTGCTTGCTCACACCAACCAGTAAAAGCAGAAAGGAAATGAGATGTATGGTCAAATTAACATAAGGGGCAGGCAACTAGAAAGATAGTGGTATTTAAGAACACAGCAGTAACAAATGTAGTGAATAAAGAACTGAACTTCAGCAACCTGCTCTACAGTCCACTTTTGTCATGTCAGAAGGCTTAATAAGTAACATGTAAACCCATATTCCAAATGAGAATTCATAAAATGAAATGTGCTATGCAAAATGCAAATAACTATATGTACCTTAAAAGAAACGGTCGTGTCAGCAGACAGACAGCTTTTTTTGAATGGAGATTATAAACAGTAAAACTACTAGTTGGTCACTTTTAAACACTTGATAAAGCCCTACAACTGAGTTAGGGTGAAAGCGCTTGTGATTTTTGGTGAATAAACTGTTTTTGGACATCCACTTCTGTATGCTGACACGACTGTTTCTTTTCAGTTTATTGGTTTTGTTTTACGGTCTGTTTCTGCTTACTTGAACTACATGTACCTTGTTAGCTTAAGGACAAAAAAAGAAATATATCAATCATATAAGGGCAAAAAAAGAAAATTATCAGTCATATTGTATATTATATATGCATAATGTCAAATCATGTGTAAATACATGGCCTGTGTTGTTTAATTGAAAACCACTCACATTTCTGAACATTTCATCGAATCCTAACACAGTGAAAAGAAGGGGAAAGACAGAATACCTTAAACTCCTAAGCCCTTGACTTCCAGCTATTCTGATATTAAGAGTCACCTACCACTACCTATCCTTAAGACTACTTTATCGCTTACTAAACTTGAATTCTCTAATTTCTCCATGACCTGGACTTCCCTCCTGTTCACTAAACCAGAGTTCCCTCTTCCCAAACCCTAACTGAAATTCCCAGTTAGCAGTGTAAGTGAGCTAAAAGAAAGCAAGTCCAATTGAAGGCACAGTTTGGCCACCAGCTAAGCAGCAATTAAACTAATTTGCCTTCTATAAAATGTGCTCTGAAGAAATAACAGGAACCCTGTGTGTGTGTGTGTGTGTGTGTGTGTGTGTGTGTGTGTATCTTATATTCACTTAGTGACTTACACCAGCATGGCTTTACTAAGGAAAAGGTGAACTTAAAACTTGCAGAGTTTTATGAGATATGGACTCTGGTTAAGGTGTTGCTGTGTTTACTCTGACCTATCCAAAGCTTTTGACAGCATTTCACAGAAACTTATAATAGACTCTATGGTAACATTATCTGTTAATCCATTCATAATGAAATGTGTTACATGCTGATTAAAAAATAGATTACAGCTGCACACAGACTTGGTTAAAATAGATGAAACACTGATGGAGTATATCAACTCAAACAATAAAAGGCTGAAAAAATGGAAGAAGCTTTAAACAGATATTCAGATGAGTGAAGAAGAGGCTGCTGAATATGAGACTGCTCAAGAAGAGATGTTTCAAAAAAAAAAACAACAGAATTAGAGGACAGAGCATGCAAGGAAAACATGGGATTTGCAGCTGTGCCAGAGAAGCTGGAAGGAAAGTACAGTTGTGTACACTTACCATAAATGTAGATGGTCAAGTGTACTCACTGTTGCAGTCACTACATTTGGGTTATCTGCTTGCAGGTAGCCCTCAGTCATCTGATTATCAAAGTCTTGGGTCCTGCGTCGGTTGCTGTCTCATCTTTCATGACGTCAGGTAGTCAGGGGTATAAAGCATGCAGCCGACGCCATTACATCAGTTTTTCTTGCCCCAGATGTCAGGTGCCCCCATAATGGGAGGCAATTATATACAAGGTTACACCTCCAACAAAAAGCAAATACACCAGAAAGCTTTAAGCTTTAGACAGGTAAACCAAGAATAGAGGTATAATCAGGGGGCTGGAGGGAGGGTAACCAGGACTGCAACAGTCGAACATCTACATTTATGTTAAGTGTACACAACTGTACTATGTTCTTTGTGTTTCACTGTTGCAGTCATTACACTTGGGTAGATTACCAAAGCTAAGGAAGGAAGGAGGCAATTATATAGCATTAGGACCAGCTATAAGGCCCTGCAAGACTGCATTGGGCAAAACCAGCTCTGGATTTAGAAAAAATTGGCAAGTGGTAATGCTTGGTGAAGGTATGTAAAGAACTCCAGGTAGCAGCTTCTAGGATGTCCCTGGTAGGGACACCTCTGAGAAAGGCTGTTGAGGTAGATGCAGCCCTGGTGGAATGTGGTCTTATCCCCTGTGGGGTAGGCTTTCCATGGTGATTATAGCAGAAATGAATGCAATGGCCTATCCACTTAGAAATGGTTTGCTTTGAAATGGCCTTCCCCTCTGCCCCTGCAGCAAATGCAATCAGCAGCTGTTCAGATTTCCTGAGAGGCTTAGTCCTGTCCAAGTAAAATCTAAGTTGTCTGTACACGTCCAAGGAATGCAGTATTCGTTCCCTTTTGTTCTGTGGATTAGAAAAGAAGGTTGGCAAATGAATGGACTGATTAAGGGCCACACTGGATATCACCTTGGGCATGAAGGAGGGATTGGTCCTGAGGGACACCTTGTCCGCATGAAAAATAATGAAAGGCTCCACTGCCATGAGGGCCTGTAATTCAGACACCCCTTCTTGCTGAAGTGATGGCTAGAAGGAAGGCTGTTTTCCAAGAAAGGAATTTCAACTCTGCATTTGCAGCTGGCTCAAAGGGAGGTAGAGTGAGCTTTTCCAATACAAAGTTAAGGTCCCAGGCTGGAGTAGGGGCTCTCCTGGGTGGTCTTACGTTTTTGGCCCCTCTGAGGTATTGCTTCAGCAGTGGATGAGAGAAGAGGGGTGGGGCTCTGTATTATAGTGAGCTGAAATGACAGAGGCATGAATTTTGATGGGAGAAAAAGAAAGGCCCTAGTGAAGCATCTCAGTTAAGTACTGAAGAATGTGCTTTAAATTGGGCACTGTTGTGTTCCTCCCCTGTGTTTGGCTCCAGGAACAGAATCTTTTCCATTTTTCAGCATAGGATTTTCTAGTACTAGGCCTCCTTGCCTCCAGAATGACATCCATCACCTGCTTACTGAGGGATGGTAATGGAGAGATCATGTAATTAGCCAGGCTGCAAGGTTCAGGGTTTGAAGCTGTAGATGCAGAATCTGGTCCTCCTGCTGGGACAGCAGGGCAGGGGTCTGAGGCACATGCCATGGTTCCAGAAGGGACACATTGCGCAACAGGGGGTACCAGTGTTGGCATGGCCAGACTGGTGCAATAAGTATTGTACTTGGTTTGTCCTATTTGATCTTTAGTAGCACTTTGGAGAGGAGAGGCAACGGGGGAAAGGCATAAACTGATAGGTTCTTCCAGATGAAGGACAGGGCATTCACTTTCCAAGCTTGTCTGTGGGGAGTCCTTGTGCAGAATTTGTCCAATTGGTAGTTCTGAGGGGAGGCAAACAGGTCTATCTCTGGGCTCCCCCATTTGTTTCTCAAAATGTTGAATATCTTTGGTTCCAGTTTCCACTCATGTGGGTCCATGAGATTTCTGCTTAGGTCGTCTGTCAGTGTATTTAGCTTTCCTGGCAGAAATTGAGCTTATATCTGCACTTGGTAGCTCAAGGCTGTGTTCAAAAAACACCAGAACTAAGAGCAAAATCCAACCAAGAATAAAAACCACTTGGCACGACAGGACCCGGAAGCACGTAAACAAAGGCTTTCAAAATAAGCAGATGAAGAAATCAAACAGCTGCTAGGTCTCCAAAAAGATCCTTTAATATAACAAGGCAAAGTAAAATCCACAATATATCTTTCAGCGCTTTTCTGGACCACTTGAGAGCTTTTTCAAGGCAAAAACATTGCTGGAAGTTCATTCACATTAAATACTTCCGAATCATCACATGACTTCCTGTGAACCTTTCCCAACAGGAAAATCACATATGATGACATTTCTAAATGCATTCTTATTATCATTAAAAATAATTCATTTTCTAAAATCTTGGCAACTAGATACCACCATATTAATAAAAAAAAAATCAACTGTTAAAAAAAAAAAAAAAAAAATTTCTGCAAAAATATTTTTATAATCACAAATAAATGCAGTGACCCCTTTACCCGGGGTAAAATCAAAACTCAAATTGAAACCTAGAGTTACTGAATAGCATTGTAAAACATTTCTTTCCTAAGCTTCAAATATATAACATGACATTCCATATATCTTATTATAATTTTGTAAATTCAAAAATGAGTAAAACAATAAATGTCATGTTGTACCAAACTGTGTTATAAGGGCTTGCCTCAATTTCAGAACACTACTAATATTAAGGGTGTCATTCAGACCTGGGTATCTAGTAAGCGTAGCCTAAACGGAACCAAAAGCAAAAGCTCCACGGTTTATTATAATTCAACTGCCCTGCCCCCCTCTTATATCCGGTTGTACCTGTTCCAAAACCATAAACTTATGTTCATGTCCTTACATGTCAAAAGTGTTTTAAAAATTACTTTCCTTCCCCTTACATTGATGTCATTGAAGTGTTCATTCACCCTTCTCTCTCAAACACCCTTCCAGTTTTCCCAAAAAAAAAAAAAACAGCGCGTGTGCACATCCAAGATAGACTACCTTAGATCCACAATTAAAATGTTTGTTAGCGTGGAACTTGAATCTTCTAGAGGGAAGGTAGAAGGACCCAAATTCAGCATAAAAGGCAGCATTGCTGCACATCCCACATGGATAAGTGCCTAAATTTCTTTCTATTCTAATTCTGTGGATCCTCTAACCTATTTCTAAAGTTCTTTCAAATTCTTGCCTTTTCCTAACAAAGGGAAACTGGGCATAGAATCCTTAAGATCTTCTGAAGTCTGAGAATGGGCTGAAGTCTGAGAATGGGCCAATATTTTTAATAACTCTCGATCAATCACAGGTTGTTAGAGAAAGTATGTATAAATATTTTTGACTGTGAAATGTTTTGAAGGGTTTGGTAATCTCTCATTAACACCCACCCCCAATAAAGGGGGATATTTATTAGCCCTCTTCTCGGAAATTTCTGTAACTAGTGCTTCTACCAGGGCTTCCGGATATTGTTTTTCATTAAAGAATCTCTTTAAAATGGAAACTTCCTCATTGAAAAGTTTGTCCGTGCTGGACATTCGTGAAGCCCTAATTAGTTGACCCTTCACTATCGCCTTCTTTTGACAGAAGGGATGTCCACTGTGATAATTTAGGAATGCATTTGAAAAAGTGTTCCACACAGCCATGGCTAGTCTGCAGAGAGGGTATGAGTGGGTTCCCCCTGCTTGTTTATGTAGCACATAACAGTGATGTTGCCCGTCTTTACCAATAATTGTCCTGGAAGAATGTGGTCCTTGAAGGCTGTCAGAGAGCATTCCGTACAGCTAACATTTCTTTCTGATTGATATGCAGGTGCATTTGACTCGGGTTCCATTTGCCCTGAATGCACTGCCCTGCCAAGTCATCCCCCCCATGCACAGTCTGATGCATCTGCTGTTAGGGTCTGGGCGGCAAAGGGTAGAGTGAAAGGCAGTCCTTTGTTTTGGTGGCAGGCCTCTGCCCATCAAAGGAAGTCTTTCTTCAGACAAGAGAGGATAGGAATCATTGATTCTAGGTCTTGAGAATGTTGACACCATAGGCTTTTTAGATACCATTGTAGTTTCCTCATATGCAGTCTTGCATATGGAATTAGAAAAATGCAAGAGGCCATGAACCCCAGGGCTTGCAGTATTTTCCTTGCAGATAGCTGGGTCTTTGTAGCCAGTAGTTTGAAGTAGGCTGTCAAATTAACTTGTTTCGCTGGCGTGAGGTAGGCCATCTGGGAAGTTGTATTCAAGCTTGCTCCAGGAATACAATTTGTTGGCAGGGTACTAGATGTGATTTCTTTTCGTTTATGGTGTACCCCAGAGAAGTTAGTAATTTCTTTACAAACGCCAGATGATTTAATAGTATGTCCTGACTTTCTGCCTGAATTAGACAATCGTCCAGGTATGGGTATATTTGAATATTTCTTTGCCTGCAAAATGCAATGACTGGAGCTAGGCACGTTCTGAATACCCTGGGTGCAGTACATAAGCCAAAGGGCAGTGCAGAGAACTGATACTGCATATAGCCTGCTCTGAAACGTAGGTATCTTCTGCAAGATTCCCTTATTGGGATGTGCAGGTAGGCTTCCTTTAAATCCAGTGTTACCAACCAGGTATTTTTGCCTAGCATGGGAAGCAGCTGACGAAGAGTTAGCATTTTGAATTTTGGGATTACCATAAAAGTGTTTAGGATAGACAGGTCCAGGATAGAACGCCAGGAAAAGTCTTTTCTGGGTGCCAGAAAAAGTCTCTAGTAGAAACCTTGCCTCCATTCTTCTTTTGGGACAGTTTGAATAGCCCTGATGCTTAGAAGAGAGAGAACTTGCCTTTGAGCCTCTGCCCACTGATTTGGTGGTAGGTCTGGCCAACTGTTTGGGGTTGGTAAGGAGTGGAAGTGGAATCTGTATCCTTGGGAAACTATAATTAAAACCCATTTGTCTTCAGTAATGAGTTCCCAGTTTTTTGCATGCAGGACGATCTTTCCCCCTAAAGGAACAGTCAGTTTAGCAGGGCTTGGAAGGTTTAAAGTTAAGTCATTGAGACAGTTTGCCATAGGGGGGTGTCTTACTACTTCCAGCTTTGGAAGTGGGAGCCCCCCACTGCTTAGCCTGTGAGTAGCTTGAGACTGAAGCCTGGGTAGTCTGCTGGTTCTGGGTTTGGACTGAGACGGCCTGGAAGAGGCAAGAAAGGACAAATTCTTAGAAGGCCAGTGCCTACTAAATCTGGGAGGCTGTACTTGCAGGAAATCTTTAACATTTTGCATAGATTTAGCTTTCTCCTCCATATTTTTAAGTACTTCTTCTGCTTTGTTGCCAAACAGCTGGTCGTGGTTTAAGGGAGCATACAGTAATTTAGCTTTAACATGATCTGGCAAAGATTGCTCCTTAAGCCAAGCATGTCTTCTAAGTACAGACCCAGTGACGGCAGCCCTGCAAAATGCCTCTAATGAGTCAAAACCACATTGCAAAGTATGCTTTCCAACTTGTTCAGCAGAATGCATTAAATCCTGTAATTCTTTATTTTCAGCACAATCAGGAATCAACATCATTTTCTGTTTAAGCAATCCAATAATAAAGCCCTAATGGCCAAAGCTGCAGAAGTGTATACCTTCTTACCCCATCTGTCCAGGGCCCTGAAATCTCTATCAGAGGGGGTAGGGTTTTTGGCAGTAGTAGCCTTAATGCATTTGGGTCCCTGTGAAATGGTCTCAGTATCCGCAGTAGGATTCTTAAAGAGGAACTTATGAGAGTCAGGTACTCTGTAATACCGATCAGATTTTCTGGGAGCCGGAGGTAAAGTGTCAGGGGCCAGGCTAGATTCCAAGAAAGCATCATCTACAATGGCCAGTACAGGAGGGATAGCTAAAGGCTTGTGTTGAGGTAGGAGTAAGAATTCCCTAAGCCTCTTTTTGGAGTCAGAGTAATCCTGGCTTACCCAGCGGAAATGCTCCCTAAAAGTAAGCAAAGATTCACCAAAAGAGAAATCCTCAGGAGGGGAAGCAGAGGGAATGGAGTCCTTTGCATCAGAATCCTCATAGGTAGATAATGGCAACTCCTGGTCATCAGAAAAAACAGAAATTTCAGAATCCTGATCAGAAGGAAAATCAGTTCTAGGTCGTTTAGAGGGAGAAGGGTGGCTTCCCCTGATTAGAGTAATAAGGTCTTCAGCCATTCTTATCATTTGTTTTTTAGGCATAGGGGCCTGACCATGCGGTCTGGGCATCTGTTTTCTAGGTGTTGATAGAGTTTTAGGCCTTAAAGAAGAAGATGGCATTAGTTTAATATGCAAGTTAGTAGGCCTGAATACACCCTCAGAAACCGGTGCCTGCACAGTGGCTCCGGACCCATCCAAGGTAGAGACATCCGCAGGTTCCACAGTCGAAGAAGCATCTCACAGCATACCAGACTCTGAATGTGTCTCAGTAGAGGCCTGCGAATCTGAAGTAGCAGGTATCAGGGGCTGTGAAAGTGCCATACTGAGTACCGGCGAACTGGCGACTAGCTTAGTAGAAGCTTCGTCAGCAGCTTTGGACCTATGCGGTTTGTCTCTAGCTTTATCTTTGCGTTTGTTTTCGGAATGTCGGTAGACGGATGGCTTACCAAACTCATTTTGGGATAAATTGAACCGAGTATCAAAATATTTAGATGCGAAAATGAACAGACGACGAATAGTACGAGGATTGAATAAGGCAAAACCGACAGCGAGGTACGTCGTGGTCTGGGCCTAAGCAAGGAATGCAGTGCGAATGAAAATCTTTGAGGTAGTTGCTTTCCACAAGAAATACAATTGTTAACTTTTACTGACATCGGTTTAGAGCAAGAAAAAGGATCCCCAACGGGGTACTTAGCTTAGTTGAAGACTTTGGATCTGAAACTCGAAAACTAAAATTTCAGGAGTCAGCTGACTGGCACTTGCAAACTGCTTCTGCTTCGGGCACTGCACGGCAAGAAAGACTGATGTAATGGTGTCGGCTGCATGCTTTACACCCCTGACTACCTGACGTCATGGAAGATGAGACAGCAACTGACGCAGGACCCAAGACTTTGATAATCAGGCCGACTAAGGGCTACCTGCAAGCAGATAACCCAAATGTAATGACTGCAACAGTGAAACATGAAGAACAATGTGTATTAATTTTATGAAAACACAAATAAGCAACTGGACTGGTATTCCACACCAGGAGTTATTAACTGAAACGGCACATTGTGTGTATGCTCCAAACCTGGTTATGAGAAAACAACCTAGACCTTTAATAGTAAAGATGCAATCCTACCAGCAGAAGGAGTTGACTCTGAGAAAACTGTGGCAAAAGGACAAAGTACTAAAAGTGGGATACAGCAGAGTTTTTGTAGAGAATTATTTTTCATTGTACACCAAACAGAAGAGGAGTAAATATATTCCAGTATTTAGGGAATGTCAAGAAGCAGGCATGAGATTCCAACTGCTCTACCCAGCTATTTTCAAAATATTCTTCACTGGAGGGATGAAGTACATGCTGAGGAGGAAATACAAAAGTTTGTCCAACAAAACTGAGCTGTTAAACAGAAGGAGATTCTGCTTCTTGCTCTTTTGGTAGTTTGTCCAACAAAAGTGAGCTGTGAAACAGAAGGAGATTCTACTTCTTGCTCTTTTGGTAATAAAGACCACAGAGAGACTAGGCTACTGAAACATTTTCCAATGTTTCAATGGAAAATGCTGGGGAGAAAGAAGGGAGCATGAGAGTTGACTAGATGAATTAACAGTACATTGGAAATGAAGTAGAGGCAGGATTTGGGAGATGGTGGTGAAGATGAAGAAGAAAACCAGTAACTTGGAAAATGAAAAATGTGAGATTACAAAGCAATAATTATATTTGTGAAATCTGAAAGAACAAGAAAATCTGGAAATACTGGACTTTGTTGGACTTGTGGGTCACTCTAAAGTATAAGCCCTACTCCATGTCATTAATGTATAGATAAATACTTAGGGGAGGAGAAGAGGAGGGAGAAAGTTAACTGGAAGTATAACTTTTTTTTCTTAACAGTACTATTTTTATAGTGTATGATTTTCTTTGTATGCTATAAAGTCAGGTTTTCTCAGTTGTTTTTTAAGCATAATGGGGATACTATTGTAAACAGGTGCTTCTGCTTTGTTTTCCCTTTTTTTCTTTCTTCCTTCTCACACCTTGTTCAGTTTTAAGAAATGGCACTGTAATGTAAAAACAGAGAGGGAGAGAGATAGTGAGAGACAGAAAAGGTCAAGTTGGAAGAGCATGACAGAAAAAAAAAAAAGATTAGTGTGCTTTTTCTCATTCTTGTATGGGGGGGGGGCGTTACTGGAATTGGGTCCTTAGCTTGGTCTAGAAAAACATTTTAAGAGAGAGCAAATAAATTAAAAAGAATATTGAATATTATAAGGCTTTTTTGTAGCAAACAAATATATGCTTAGTAGCACTTCTGTATCTGGTCCTCATGCCTGATAAGATCATAGGAAGTTACTAGGCTAATGGCACTGGGGCCCTTACAAGCCATGGACACAATCTGATAAAGAGAAATCGACTAGACAAAAAAGGAGAGAAACTAGCTAAGAGATGATGTTCTCTGAAAATATTCAGGTGTTTTTCAAACTGGGAGAGTTATAAGACAAAACCAGACAGCACTTAGTAGAAGTACAGGCTGCATCATGCATCTTAGCATGGATAACCTTTCCTTTAGGGTAACTCAAGTCTATGGGTGCGCCTGTCAGTTTGGGACATTTGTTCCTATTAGGAGGGTGAAACTTCAATATTTGAAGATGTACACAGTTTTGTGTGTTAATTTAGGGAGATAATGGGGTTGTTTGTTTTTGTTTGAGGGCTTTCGATACAGAAAATCTTTTGTAAGATGTGACATAGGCTCAAATGGATATGACAACAAACAACTGTATAAAAGTTCAACCTGCCAAACAATGTAAGCATGTAACACAAAAGCTGGATCTACACATTTAACAAAGCTGTTATATATAAAAGGTGGGAGTAATAACTTTTTAATAAAATGATGCTTTCTGAAATATCTTTAAATGTCAATGGTCTCACAGATAAATACAAAAAGAAAGAGTTCTGAACTATATTAAAATGTATCTGAACTACATTAAAAATGTAAAGGGCAAACAGCTATGCTACAGGAGATACACTTGGAAAGAACTGAACATGTGAATTTGATAAAGAAAGGTTTTCAGGATGGTTATTCAGCGGAATACCTGGGACAAAGGAAAAGAGGAGTACTTACAATAATTGTTACAGGAACTCAAATAGTGATAGAAAAGGATAAAAAAGATAACAATGGTAGATTTGTAGTACTAAGCGGCTACTGGCAAGGGAGGAGGATTACACTGGCATGTATTTATTATATTCCACCTAAAACTGCTATAATGGAGGTCAAGAAAATTCTGGTAGAAATAATCAGCTTTCAGCAAGGAATATTACTTATAGGTGGGGACTGGAATTTGATTTGCAGTGTGAATATGTGCCTAGGGGGGCCCAGAAGAGAAAGTATAACAAAGAAAGGTAGACTTTTGAAGACATTTATGAAAATATTTGGCATGGAAGATCCGAATTCAGTACTAGGAGTTCAGAGTGAATTTATATACGATTCCCCAAGATACAAAAACTGGGCTAGGCTAGGCAGAAACTACATTTCATAGCAACATGTACATTTAATTGAAGGTCTTGATATGCACCCAATAACTATTTCTGGTCATGTGTCAATAAGAACTAAAATAAAAACAGAAGGTAATGAAACAAAAATGACACACCGGCACCTTCCCATCTATCTGTTGAAAAGAGAGGATCTTAACGAATGGGTAATGGAAATTTTTCAGGAACTATTAGAGAAGATGAAATAGTTTTTGAAAATATAGCTATGCAGTGGGATAAAATAAAAATGGAGTTTAAAAATAGGGTGGAAATAAAAGAAAGGGTGATATGGTTAAGTATTAACAATAATTATTTAGAAAGACTGACAAATATTAAGGTACAGGGGGAATATCACAGAAAAAGAGGAGCAACTGCAGAATGCTACACAGAACACAAGGGATTATCTCGATAATATACATGAGTTTAAAAAAAGACTGCTCTTCAGCAACCGTTTTCTAATAACTCTAGAGCACAAAAAATCTTTTAGCACAATGACTCAGGCAACAGAATGTAAAAAGGGCTATCATCAAGCTTAGGGAGCCTATAATAAGGAAAGTAACAAGAGATCCTGCAGACATATTAGAAATGTTTGGAAATCAAGAAAAGGTACAAATGGAAATGTTTATGGAAGAATTAAATATGTCAAAGTTAGATGTAGAGGAGGGTGAATTACTAACAGTTAGGATAGGAGGAGATGCCATAAAAATGGCCACGTATAGATAATCTACAGGAAAGTCCCCAGGAACACATGGTATTCCTGTGGAAGTTTGGCAGCTAGGAGGGAAAAAATGATAAAAATCTGGAAGGTTTTGTTTAATGGTACTTTAAGAGGAGAATAAGTACCAACATCCTGGAATAAAGCAATGGCAGCTGTAATGCCTAAAGAGGGTAAAGGTCCATCAGATCCAGCTCCATACAGGCCCATTTCAATTTTAAACCATATGTCTATAATGGCTAAAAGAATGACAAAAGTGATGCCAAAATTGACAGATCCAGATATGGATCAATGTGGTTTTGTGGAGGGGAGGCAAACATTGACAACATTAACAGAACATTGATGATCCAGGGAAAAGCAGAAGGCAAGAAAATACCACTGTTGTTGGTGTCTTGATGCAGAGAAAGCATTCGACAGAGTAAGCTGTGACTTTATGAGCAGGGCAATGGAAGCATTTGCATTTCCTGATAAAATTATAAGGCTGGTTAAGAGGATATATGTGAGATCAGAGGTGAAAATTAAAGTGGGTGGGGTCCTCTCTGATAAATTTCTGCTTGGGCAGAGGAACCAGGCAGGGATATCCTCTTTCCCCTTTGTTACTTGCATTCCATTAGAACCACTGGCAAAGAAAATAAGGGACTCAGAAATTGAAGGATATAATTGGTATAGTAGTCAAGAAAGGCTGGCTCGGTTTGCAGATATTTTATACCTGACAAAACCAGAAAAGGACATTACAGTGTTGTGGAACATTCTCAGACAGTTTCACATCTTTTTGGGATACAAAATTAATGAAGCTGAAACAAAGGCAATAGCGGTAAATTATGTACCCACACACAAATTTGTTCAGCAATATTCATATGTATGGGGACGTGATAAAATTAAGTATTTAGGAGTTATGAATTAAAAATGGTTCCAGTGTGGCAGCTAAGGATACGTGGGAAGAGACAAAAAAGATAATACAAAAATGGAGAAAATGGAAGCTCTGTTATAAGCATATGGATAGTAAGATACAGCAGTTAAAATGTTTTAGTACCTTTAGTCTTGTAAACAGATCAGGCATATTTTTATTAACCAGAGGAGAAGTTGCAGACAGCAATTAATAAATAGCTGAAGGATGTTATCTGGGAGAAGAAGACAGCAAGAGTCAAGTGATATAAGCCGATTCTTCCAACAGACCACGGCAGAAGATTGGAATTACCTGATTTGAAGGAGTATTTCAGAGCAACAAAGTTAAGGCTCCTATACACTGCACGAGCAGAAAACTATAATTCAAAGTGGAAATAGATGATGATGATGAAACAGGAGGAAGCTCAAGAAAATAAAAGGAGAGATTGGGATTTTAGATGCAGACCTTTAAGGAGAATAACAATAATCATACAGAATATTATACTCAAAGTAGCAGAAATTATTCTAAGAAGTAAGCCAACACAGGAATGGAAAAAAGAGATTCTGCCGATAGAGATGACTGCAATTAGGGATACAGACAACAGCAAGAGGGGGGTGGAATTTATTGGAGAAAACTGGCAAAGGAACCAAGGTACTGGGAGCAAATAACTAGCAAGGGAACAGTAATAGAATGGGAAGAAACCAAGTATTTATTTGGACTGCAAGTTAGAGATTACCTTCCCTATCAAGGATTGCTATCAGAGTACAGGCAAACAGAAAGAAATAGGGGGGTCCTAAATGAATGACCAGCACTGGTAGAGTTTTTAGTAGAATCTAGAACAGAAGCTGCCATTAAAAAAGGAATAATTAGTACAACATATAAAATATTGCATGATAACTGTAAGAATCAGAGGAGGTTGGAAAGGATTAGGAAGAGAGACTGGATAAGCAATTCACAAAGAAACAATGGGGGATATATGCGTGCCTCCCAAATATGTAACAAAATCTAAATGACTTCAAATTTTTACTTGGAAATGTTTACATAGATATTTTTATACCCCAAGCAAACTCCAGAGAATTTTTCCGCAGGTAGACAGCAAATGTAGGTATGATGGGGAAGAAAGCGGTAATTGGGAACACTGATTTGTTTGTTTGCTTGTTTTACAATTTCTTTCAGTTTTTATTGATTTTCAGGCCTCAGTAATAGAGCTGGGACAGGTAGTCTGGTTTGCAGCCTTATGCCTATCAACAGTTAAGCTGGCAAGAGATTGAATTCCTGGAGTACAACAATACTGTAAGAAGACAATCCTCTCACTTTTTATTACAATCCCTTTCCTTAAGATTCTTCATTTTGATGGCTCCCTATAATTTGCTCAATGAACTGCAGACAGACAGACAGTGTTGACTGGATGCTGTATGTTTGACCTGCCATATAGCACAAGTCTCACATTCCCAGCTTTTGTACTATGGACCATTGTCAGCTGTGAAAACATTTGGTATCCCCCAGTCTCACAAATAAAGACTTATGCACTAGTCTTGCTTGCACTTGTGTCTATCAGTTTGATTAATTCTTGGAACTCAGAATAATAATCCTCAAATGAGATACATGGCTGCCCTGAAATAGGTCTGTACCCACTCAACTCAAAGGGTAATGTGAACTCTATTTCTTCCACTGCAATGTCACTATCATATGCGCTGCAGATGGGGGAAATACATTTGAGTTTGCGTTCCTGGTCAAAACATTATAGCTGCTTTTTCTTTGCACTTCACTATACCCACATTAGAGTCTTGCATCCTCTCAAGCATCTGTTTTCTCATTTAATTGGGGAACTACTGTTTTGGCAGCTTTGGACATCAGGCCCTGGAACACAACTTACTTCTTTAAATGAAAAATAAGACAATTTCTTACCTTACTGCTAATTTTTTTGAGAAGACCAGCTAACATCTTTCAATACAAAACTGTAATGAGGGTGGGGCAAAATGAGTGGCTGCCTTGGGAACCAACTGTTATAGGACAACAGTGATCTAATTTGACAACATACTATTGTTTAAGCTTTTAAGCTAGATGCTTGAATGTATCACCTCCATCTGTCCTCCACCCTTTTTTGGCACTTTCCTTGACTGAGGCAGGTCTTTCTTACTTCTGCTCTTCTAACATGACTTAATATTTTTTTTACCTTAGAGCTTTAGTCTTCAACTTCCCTATTTGGTACATGAAACCTCTGAGTTTTGGTGTGTTCATATGTCCGTCTTAAACCAACACGTACTCTCATGTTAAAGGTAGATGTACCTGCGTGAGGAAGAAACTTGAAGTTTTGTAGATTAGCAGAATGTCTGATATCCATGGCAAGATATGCCCCCCCAGTGAACTATTTGAATATATACGGTTATGGTAAGTTAACTTTCACACTTGTACTTTCTCTGCCTGGTCTGCATATCACTTTTCTGTCTGCAGATTAACATCCTTTGCAATCTTGAAGTGCCTTCTACAAAGACTTTCTGAATATGAATATGCTTTACAAGGGTTTGTGGTCTTTTTCTGCCTGAACTTACTTACAAAAGACATTCATGGAATTTCATACATCTATCCAACTCTGCTAACAGTTCTTGTCTATTTGAGCACAAGTTTTTGTGCATCTGAAAATGGTGTTGACCCACAGAAAACGTGGTTATTCTCTTGTAGGATCACAACATTCTGACAGGCATCCACTTGCATCATATCTGGGTTATTCAAAACCTAGTATTGAAATACTGGAACAGGCTTAACTATTTTTGTAAGCATTTCAAAAAACTCTTCCTGTTTACACTTCAATTTCCAGGCAAAATCTTTCATCAGCAGCTTACTTAAGAGGCATATTATCTCAGACAAATAATGCATAAACTTTGCAAAACGGTGCATCTCTGTATAATTTGTTAGTTTCCTTGCCTTGGCATCTGCACAAAAGCAAGGATTTTATTTTGGATCAGGCTCCCTCCGATCTTAAAATGTGACCTGTACATTTCAGACTTTCCACACTCAGTTGCTGTTACCTAGGCAGAGAGTATAACGTTGTCTTCTATGCAGCTGAATTAGTCACTTGTCATGTTGAATCTGACGTTACATTAATTATGCTTACAATACAGTCCAAACATTCAACCCTCTGTGCAAGAAAACTCTTATTTCTTCAGCACCAGAGATATTCTAAATTCAAATCTAAGAATCATACATATTCTTAAAAGTTTACAAATATACATAATTTGGAGCCTGCTTCACCTAGCTATAACCACTCAAATCCCTGTTTTCGCATTTGGTACTGATGACAATTTGGCATCCTTGAGACAACTGCTCCGCTGTAAAAAAAACTGGCAATGCTTTCCTTTACTTGCTTTAATAAACTATTGTGGATCAATACAAATAAGAATATTTTCTTCACAACAATAACTACACTGCTCAGTCAGTTCTGTTGGCTCGAATTCCTTCTTAGTGACATCTAACATTTACATTCTCTTTCATTTCTGCCTATTCCAGAGACCACTGGCACATTCCTGAATGCAGGAACCACAAGAACAGCACAGTTTACTTTGTAAGGTATTCTCCTGACAAACTGCATTATCTTGTAAACAAATCAGTGTCATCAAGCAGGATATTTTTGACGTTTGCTTTGCAAGTCTCTCTGTGACAATGTTTGCTTTTACATTTTGAATATGCTTTACCCACTCTAGTTCCTTATAAACCACAACATAAACTATTACAATAACTTTCATAAATTATGCGATCTCAAAAAAAAAAAAAAAAAGCTTGACCTTCTTAGTTTTGTACTGGTAAATCAGCATTTGGCAACTTGGTGGCAAGAACAGTTACAATGCAAACACAGCTCTCTCTACCTTCAAAGTCATCCAGCCCCAATTTTTAGACAAAGTACTATACTTTTTTGAATCAATTCCACATTTGGGTCATTAATTTTCAATCTCTCTCCCCAGCAATCTGTAACGTGTGCATGACTTAATGCTCTTGTTGCATTTTCAGATTTCCCAACAAACTGTTTTCATTGTACTATTACCAACCAACAGTTTCTGTTTAATAGTAGAAATAGTATAAATATTATTTTTGCACATCTTAGCAACATTTCCTTTTTTATCTTAACTTCTACAGGACATTCAGCCACTCCTATGTCAAGCTTAAAGTAAAATAATGCAATCACTTTAGCCTTAGTCCTGGATTCTCACACAGATTTCATTTTCCTATACATTGCTTTTATAGCACACCCTGCCTTTATTTCTCAAGCTACCTTAATCTATGAGCTGCATCTTACCCATATCTTTTCATCACAGAACAGTTTCCTGTATTGCCAGGGACCCTCAAGTTTGAAAATACAACCTTCTTGTCCAATATGGAGCAATGAGAATAAGCTTTGGTCTTCCTTCCCTGAATTTTACAATACTGTTTAGTATCAGGTAAACAGGTTTGAAGCAGTAGAGGAATCCACCTCCTTATGAGAGGAAAAAGGGGTCTATCATTCTCCCTTGCCTTACTAAATCTAGCAGAAGGAGAGAACCACAGTCTCATAAGTGACAAAGAGGTCACTCTTCAAGGTTACAAAGTCACAGATGATCTTGACCAGACAAGACTTGTGTATCCTCAGTTACAGATGAGGACTGGAGGTGCATTTCAGGGAGTCCTGCAGCACGCTGACTTCTGGAATGTTAACTGCTGTAAAGGAAATGACTCTGTTTATGGTTTTACTAGCAAACTCATATCATCTGGAAGCATGGTCCATTGTAATCCTGCTTAGGCACATACTTCACCAAAGACTGGCCACAGACCGAAATGGGACAGGTTGTAGTTTCAGTTCCCTCTCCAGAGCTCTGATGGCAAGAAATACTGACCAAATGTAAGCCTGGCTGATGTGGAGCTCCTTACTCAGGAAGGCTCCACTTTCCCTGTGCCATGGTGGAGTCAATACAATTACTTAAGCACAAGAGAAAAGTTTATCTTGTCATGACCTGCCATATTAGGTTTCCAGCAGAGGTTCCTACTGCTGGAATAAAAGCCTAAAATTGTGATTGGTGGGGATGGTACACAACTCCAAAATCTAGCAACAAGGGTTTTACACTAAGGAAATATCTGAGTGTGTGGGTACTCTATCACTGACAACTCACTGTCCAAAGCAGAGCAGTAATTTGGGTTTATGTTAGTTTACCAAAATTTTACTTGGTCAAAATTTATATGGTCGAGACAACGATTGACAACCTAAAATATCAAAGACTACCTAAAAATGGAAACAGTTTCTTAGAGATTGCACTACAGTGGGGGAAAATGGCACAATGCCTGATCCCCACTGTATAGTGACCTACATGCAATTCTGTTTCCATTTAGTATTTCGATAAACTAACAAACTCAATTATTTACAGTGTTACAGACAGGCCTTTCATACTAGCCTAGACTTACAAGAAGTCTCAATCCACGGAACACCTGTACTTACTTCCAAAGTTAAAAAAAAAACGCCAAGGTTAGGCGAGAGACCTATTTTTTTTTAAACAAATACCTAAATGATTGCTCATTCAAAGTCACATTTGGGAGACTGGGCTACACTCTTCAATGGTCTCCTTTGCAGTGTGCCTAGTAACAAGCAAGTAATTTATATAACTTGGAAGACAGATTTTTTTTAAAAATAGGTGTCCCACTGAGTATGTACTGGGGTCTGTTCACTTGTATGTTTATTACTGGCCTGACCTCTGCTCTTCTTGTGTAAATGGGCTTCATTATTCTCAAGAAGCTAGACCAAGCAAACAGTTCAAAAACACCTGCAGAAAAGGCTTTATCGAAATATATTACAGTACCTGGATGTATAACAGTAAACTCACCGTCATTCCAAAAGAAAAACAAACTGTGCTAGCTGGTGCCTCATGAAAGTTAAGTATAAATAAATAGTCCTATAAAAACAATAGGTTCTTACAATAATACTGCAAAACTGGTTAATTAATCTAAACACTTAAGTGTTTGGCAAAATCCTATCATTTTGTTCAAGACAACATCAAGAGCTGTACAAATACTATGCTAAACAACTCTGGTTAACTAACAGCTTTTTAAACTTACGTCTGTATACTCCTCTTCATATACAAGCTGGGGTATGCAGTGCTTCTTATTAACTTTTACTTGCTTTCAAACTATCTTAAATAAAATCTGTTGGCTGATATCCTCTTCTACCTCAAGGCAGCATCATTACTTCTTACTGCTGAAAACAAAATGGCTACTGATCACTATGTGCCAACTCAAAGTAAGAGTAGCGGGATCTATGTCCAAATCCAGACCAGTAACGAGTGGTGTGCCTCAGGGCTCTGTCCTGGGGCCCCTCCTGTTTGGCATATACTTCTCAGAAGTACAGGCAAGCACGGAAGGGCTGTGGCTGACTAAGTTTGCGGACAACTGCAAACTGGGTGCTATAATAGAGTCTCCGGCCGACATGGAGATCCTCCAGAAGGGCCTAAATGAGACTGATGCATGGTGTCAAAGCCATGGTCTCAAGCTAAATGCAAAATAAAGCGTAGTAATCCCCTTTGGAAAAAAAAAAGAGTAACCGCAAACTACAACATAGGAGGTAATCCCCTGAAATCTGAAGAAGAAATAAGGGATCTAGGGACCCAAGTAGATAGTCAGCTTTCCTTTGATAACCATGTTGCCAAAGTGGTTAGAAAATCCTTCTATGTGACCCATCTGATCATGAGAGGGTTCGCGTCAAGATCTAAGGATGTAATGGTGCCCCTCTACTCTTCCCTCATCAGACCCATTATTGAGTACAATGCACCAATTGGAATGTACCTGGCTAGACATCTCCAGCAGCTGGAGAGACCACAAATGTACCTAACCAAGAGGATTACTGGCCTCAAACAGTTGCCCTATGCAGCATGATTGAAAAAGCTAAGACTGTTCTCTGTTGCATACCGCTTTCTCAGAGGCGATCTCTGTCTATGTACAGAGCCATGTCCAACCGAGAATTGTTGAACATGCTCCATCTTAGCAAAACCAAATCTACTCGAGCTACACACTCTAGGGATATAAACCTCAACACAACAATGAATAGAACATGCTGGAGGGATAGATTCCCTTCGCAGAGACTTCCCTTGCTATGGAACAGGGTCCCGATCTACATAAGACAGAGCCCCTCACTATCACTCTTCAAGAGGAACCTTGATGAGTGGATGGGTAACAGAAAGTTCACACCGGGGATCACACCAACAGCACTACTAGATAGGGGCCAAGGGTACTAGCTGCTAGTACAAGGGTCTAGGGAACTAATAAAGGGGTGGTGAATACCGCACAACGTGGCTGGGCTAATATATGCCTTCGGGCAGATAGCCCAATACCAACCTATGAATCTATGAACTCTGTTGGTAAATCTGTTTCATCTAGGTTATGGCCAACCAATGGATAAGAAATGTTTACTTGTCACTATTCTGTACAAATCCACAACCAAGGACTTGTTAGGATTAAAAAAAGCCATTCTTTGCACTAGATATCAGAGAAAATTCCTTTGGTAAAATTGTGCCACAGACTGGAGTCTGTTATCCTACACTTGGACTAGGGTGAAGTAAATGAATTTAAACTCGTTGATTTCTATTCCCTAACATGCAATTCCACAAATGCCTCCATAGGGCAACTCGCATCCAGTAATGTTGTACAGCTGGGTCAGATCCAGGAGAGCTATGACAGACTTTGAAGAATATCATGCACGTGTCAGGAACTGTCAAGTTAGACAATGGAAGACTGGGTGCAATCTATTACAACATGTTTTCTAAGCAACCAAATGAAGTGCAGTTTAAAGCAGAACAGCAAGAAGGACCTTGCCAGACAACTACAGGTTCATCACTAATATGGACCCCTTGCAGAAATTTAAGCAAATGAAAAAAATGTAAACAGGTCCTTGAAATGTAATCCAGTCAATGGGAATCTGGAAGGGATTGAACAAACAGACCTTCATTATTAAACTCTAACATACAAAAAAACAATAAAACTAAGAGCTGCAAACCACTCCCCAAGTAATTAAAAAAAAAGAGTTATGTACTTACCATAACTTCACATCTGTGTTATCCTATGTCATTGATCATGGCAGGGCTAGGATACAACATTGGATCCAAGCTGGCAACTTTCAACAGACGGATCCAAGGCTCTAGCTTCTCCCTCTCCCATGATGCCTTGTTGCCCTCTAACCTCCAGATCGAGTTTGCCCATCTAATCCTAAAGGTTACACTTGCAAGGTAGAAGGAAACCACTCCAACTTCCTCCAAGATCAAAAAAGGCAGGGGGATGATGGGTGGGAATGTGATAAATGACATAAGGATAACACAGATGCCTAGTTATGGTAAGTACATAACTATCTGATGTTATCCAGGTCATCATTCAGCATGAAAAGGTCAGAGTCTCCAGCTACCAATTACCCTAGGAGGCCTCAAGGAAGGACATGCCGGAGCACAGTGGAGCCAAAGGAAGCCCTGCTCCTGGAAATCGGATCCTGTTTGTAGTGAGATATATAGGTATGAGGATTAGACCAAGTGGCAGCAGCTCAAATGTCTTCAATCAAAAGCCTTGCTAAAAAAGGCCAAAAAAGTCACCACAAAGAAGTCACCACAGACCTAGTAAAATGAGCCTTGACATTTCCTGGAGCCTCAAGGTGGTTAAGGTTGTAGACCACGGATATGCAGCTAGATAACCATTTAGAAATAGTGAACTTAGAAACTGGAAGGCCATATCTGTTAGGAGAAAAAGCCACAAAATACTGTTCTGACTTACAAAAACCTTTGTCCTATGCAAGTAGAACCACAACTATCGGTAAACGTCCAAAGTATGCAAGATATACTCCCCCCTGTTAGAATAGTTGGAAAAGAATACTGGAAGCTAAATACCTTGATTCAAAGATGACTCAGAAACAATCATGGGCAAGAAGGAGGGGGAGACTTTGTCCTTGTGAAAAATCATGTAAGGAGGAGTAATGGTGAGAGCTTGCAGTTCTGAAACCCTCCTGGCTGATATAATAGCGACTAGAAAGGCCATCTTCCACGACAGAAACTTGAGATTACAGGAGCCAGCAGGTTCCAAGGGGCTCTTAGAGACTACAGAACCAGCGTGAGGTCCCAAGGAGGCAAAGGGTCCTTAATTGGATGCCGAAGCAGAAAAACCCTTTCATAAAAAAAGTCTAGAGGAAAAGGTTGGCTCAGTGCTCACATGAAAGCTGGAAGTCGCCATCAACTGAAGCTTAATAGTGGGAAAACTCACTCACACTTGAAAAAACGAGGTGAAGAACAAAAGTACATCTGAAATTGAAGCAGAAACTGGATCCAGATTCCTGCTCCTATCACTAAGGGAGAATCTTTTCCACTTACTACTGTAAACTTTCCTGGTGGAGGGTTTCTGAGAGGCCAAAATGACATGTTTAATGGGAGATGCTAACCTGGACTGCTTGACGGTCACTGGAACTGAAGAAACTATGCAGTTAAATGAATGGTCTGAAGATTTGGCAGAGGAAGCCTGGATGGATGGGGGATCAGATCCTGATGGGGATCCAGTACACAAGGCGAGTACTTCAGATGAGACCTGATGAAAGGGAACTACAGTTGACGAGGCCAGAAAGGGGCAATGAGGATAAGGGATGTCCTCAGGCGATGCGCTTTCTCCAAATCCTTGGGTATCAGGGGGGCAGGAGGATAAGCATAAAGAAGACTTGGAGGCCTATCTTGAAATAGAGAGCCACTTGGTGACTACCCCTGAGGGGGGATCAGGGAGACATATCTGCTGCATTTGTGGCTGTCTGGAGAGGCAAAAAAGTCACAGCACGGTTGACCCCATCGGTCAAAAATCTGCTTAGGCTCTGAAGGATTGAGGGCCCACTTATGAGGACTCAAGATAGATCTGCTGAGTCTGTTGGCCAACATGTTGGAACTCCCGGGTATGTGCGTTGCAATAAGGAAGCGGCCAGAGGACATCACCCATTCCCACACTCTCATGGCTTCTCTGCACAATGGGTAAGAATGTGTTCCCCCCTGTTTGTTAAGGTACCAGATGACTGCCATGTTGTCTGTCTGAACTACAATTGTCCCTAGAGGAAGGCAGTTCTGGAAGGCTTGCAATGATAGAACTGCCCTCATCTCTAGGACATTTATATGCATTTTGGCCTCTACTGGGGACCACATGCCTTGGACAGACTTCCATAAAAAAATGCCCCCCTACTGCAACAGGGAGGCATTCGTGGTCACTGTGGCTGTCAGAGGAGGGAGAGAAAAGGGCCTGCCTAGCGAGAGATCCTGAGACTGAAGCCACCACTGGAGGTGACATCTGCACACTGGTATCAGTTTTGTTGTTACAGACAGAGGATGAAGCAGAGCTGACCATTGGACAGCTAAGGTCCATTGTAACACTCTCATGTGATACCTGGCCATGGGAAAGAGGTGAATGGCCAAGGCCATTGAACTGAGAGCCCGAAGAACCAGAAGCACCTAGGGGCACGACAGATTTAAAATCTGTGTAACTTAATCTCATGTCAGCTGGATTCAGTGCAAGGGGAGGGCGGCAATCTCTGACACAGAGTCTTAGTGAATGCCTATGAATTCCAACTGCTGAGTGGGAGTCAGATTGGATTCTGCAAGGTTGACAGTTATCCCCAACTGAAGGAAAAGGCAGAGAAGATAAACCACTTAAAATCAGTCCATGCCTCAATGGAGCCATGAGGAGCTAATCGTCGAGGTACGGGAAGTCCTAGAACCCCTGCTGTCGCAGGTGAGCCACTACCACTACCATACATTTGGTGAACATCTGGGGGGCTGTGGTGAGACTGAAGGGTAGGGCTCTGAACTGGTAATGATTGGCTCCTAGCTAGAAGCAAAGATGTCTCTGGAACTTCTGTCTATTCTGATGTGATATTAGGCATCCTGGAGGTCCACAGAGCACATCCAATTGTCCTTGCGTAAAAGTGGCAGAATGAATTGAACAGTGACCATCCGGAACTTTGATTTCTTCACTGAAAGACTGAGCTTGTTGAGATCCAGAATAGGGCGTAGGTCCCCATCTTTTTTGGCACTAAAACGAAGCAAGAGTAAGTACCGGATCCTCTTTATCCTGCTGGGACCTCTAGGATCATTCTCTTTTGAAGAAGTTGTTAAACCTCTTCAGTGGGCACCTCCCTTCGACTGTGTGGCACATCTGGGAGGTACAGTCTTACAGGGGCAGGTTCCGAAAAAGGAATGTGATACCCCCTGGAAATTATATTTAACACTCACTGATTTGAAGTGATTGTTGTCCAGGCTTGTGGGTGTAGGGAAATGCAACCCCTGAATGCCTCCAGGGCACAGCAGCCAGACAACGCATCAGGAGCACTGATAGGACTGCTCAGAGAAAGGTTCCCTGGAGCCCTGATTTTGTGGATCCCTCTTTGCCTCAAGGGAGTCATTGTCCATTGAAACCTCTCCTTCTGCCTCTGGAAGAGGATTCGTCAGGAGTGTCCTGAAAGGGAGATTGTGCCTTATGGAACCACAGCTTCCTGGTTACCTGTTGAGTCTTAGAGAAGGACCTCTGGGGGGCAGAAAGCTTGATCCAACCATAGACAGCATCTTCCCTTTCTGCTCACTGTGGGTCAAAGTGTCCTTTACCAAAGGTCCATAAAGGGTAGAACCATCGAAGGGGGCATTGGTAAAGGATGCGTCAAAGGGTTCAGTGAACTTGCATAAGCGTAGCCAGGCAAGACGCCTTAAGACAATGCCTATGCCAGCAGCTCAAGAGGTAGCTTCTGTGGCATTGGAAATTAACCTCATTGAGTAATTGGCGAGGGAGGTTAGAGTGGACAGCTTGGGAGACACAAGCTTGAGGTTCTCCACCGCCAACAACTCTGCAAGGGAGGTGGAAAGCTCTTGGACCAAACCCCTTAGGAGGCAGAATAAAATGTGCCAAGAAATTTGTCGATCTCGGCCCAAAAGTAGCTGAGGCATACACCTGTTCAGAGGAAGGACCATGGAGCTCTAGTCTGCCAGCTCCTTTTTTGTGGTAGCGGCAACCACTATGGCATCGACTGGGACTCCTTTGCTCCAGAAAGTACAATTAGCAGGACTAAGGAACTTATCAGCTCTTTTTGGAAAAGGCTTCACCGTGTCCAGTTCCTTTCAGGCCCTGCTGGTGATCAGCTCCACTAACTCCTCATCAGCGAGGGGACACCCCATGGTGAACAGGCTTGTCCTGAAGGTCTTTAGAAAGACAGACTCCTCTGAAGACGGGGGGTTGGGGAGACCATCCACCCTTTTGTTTCAAGAGCACAAAGATGTCCCCAAAGGAGACATCATCAGGTGGAGATATGGGGGACCAGTCTCCTTCCTCATTGTCCGTATCCTTGGTGAGGGACTCCGCCATGGAGTCCAAAAGCCTCCTCTTGCACTTTTTCTTACAATGAATCTCCTCTGCTGGGGGTTCCAGGGAGGAATTGGAAGAAACTGAGACTCCCAAAAGGGAGGAAACTCCTTGAAGGCTTGATTGTGAGGGCTGACCCAGAACAGGATGGGAGGCCTCGCTGGTCAAGGTAGAAAGAGGCAGGGAGGGTCCAGGAGGTGCAGCAAAGGAAAATCCAGATCTGGAGAAGGTCCTCCCTACCACCTGGAAAGACGAGGGGTTGGAGGTGGGCCTGTCCCCCACATCCGAGGGAGAAGTCCCCTGGAAGGGAGGAACGTATCCAGAAGCAGCCCTCCAACCCCCGGATGATAACGGACCACAGCTACTGAAAACAAAGCACTGAGAGGAAGGGACTGGTCTGAAAAAATGGTACCAGATCTCCCCCTGTGGAGCTGGCATCGACCACTCCGGCAAGGTGTCACCCCGTTCTGAGGGTGAGAGAACAGAATAAGCCAGGGACCCCCGCGGGGAGAAAGGGGGGATAATTGGCCTTGCCTGAATCTGGATGTAGACTTCCTGGTGCCTAGAATCCAAACCCACCTTGGTTGGATGAGAACGACAAGCTGGGAGGCGTCCCCTGGCCAGATGGGCAGGAGAAGCCAGGAGCTCCAACTCTATCTGGGCCTTGAGGAAACCCCTTACCATCCTGTCTATATCCGAGGGCAAAAGACTCCTAGAAGATCTTGAGGAGGAAGAGGAGTGGGAAGATGTGCAGGGAGACTTCCCTGACTTAATGCCAGGCTCCAGAGAACGGATCCTATGTCTAAGAGCTTTGTTTTGAGGTGGAAGGAATGGCAGGTTCCCCCAAAACTATAATCGGATACGAGAGTCCTGTCAGATCCAAATGCTTAACCGACTCAGCGAATGGATCCGACGAACCGGTTGGATCCGAGGCTGTCCTATCCTTGGATCTGAGGGTCTCTGATTCGGAGAATACCTGGATCCGACAGATAACTCCATGGCTTTTGGCTCTGATGGCTTTGGATCTGAGGTGTACCAGACTGAGATCGGTTCTGGAGACTTAGGATCAGAAAGCCGCAGTTTCTAGGCAAGAAATGGTTGGACAGAAGGGGTCTTCCTCTTTGGATCGGAAGAGGAAGCCTTTGAGGGGGAAACAAAGGGACCCCTTGGACTAGACCCTTCAAAAGAAGTTTGTTGCAGCGCTCCGCTAAAGCCCTGATGTGAAATGCGGCACAAAGGTCGCATTCAACCTCCAGGTGCTGGGTGCCCAAACAATACACACGATCCTTGAGTGCATCGGAATAAGGCATTCTCTGAGCACTTTTTAAAACCAACAGGCCTATCAGACATCCTACCTATCACTGCGCCTACAAACTACCGATACTAAAAATAGCACTACAGAAACTGTTACAGCCTTAATGGCCAACAGAAAAAAAAGTGTGCCAAAAGCCCACACAGACACACACGCTAAGGGAGGGGAGGGATTAACACTGTAGCAATGGTAACTTGCCTAAACTACCCTAGGAAAAACTACATTAGCAAGAAAAAATGTACTTAACCAGCCAGAGCCAGAGGACACACATATGCACAGGAAGCACAGATTGCAGCATGGCATCATGGGAGAGGGAAGAGCTAGAGCCTTGGATCTGTCTGTTGATGGTTGCCAGCTCTGATCAGATGTTGGATCCTAGACCCTGTTGTGATGAATGATGACATGGTAACATCAAATCAAAATGATACAAAAAACAAGAACTAGGCGCGTTCGTCCTTACACAGGACTTTTTTAAAGTCAAAAACTTCCACGTTGCTTGTGACCTTTAAGAAGTCCCTTTGACCAATCCCCTTACAGGAATCAACCTCAGCACTTCCTATCCAATTAAGTAATTGAAAAACAAATTTCATCCTCTTAAAGGGGATCCATATATTATAAGTGCACAATGAAATGGTAAAATAAGTACATCATATGTGTCAAGTAAGAATAATCGTACAAACTCAAGACAATTTATCATAGATAGATAAAAAAATTAAACATTCAAATTTGAATTACAACATAGCAGTCATGTTAGACTGATGTTTTCAAGGGTCACAAAAAGTACTCAATAAGGATGAAAGTGCTCCGTTTTTGTTTTGTGTATCAGTTTTAATATACTACGGATTGGTTTACAGCTCTTAGCTTTATTTTCTTTTATAATGTGGAGTGTGTTTTCATTCTGGTTACTAGTTGTTCATTATTATAGTGCTGCAGCAGTTCCTGGATTACTTGCCATTTTAGACTTCGAACAGAGGTCATGGGATTAATCCTAACTAGCTGAGTTACCAAATCTCCTGATGCTTCATAATTCAGTAATTAACTTGCATCAGGAAAAGTCAATGAAATGCCTGTGTCTTCACAAAATATGTCTCAGTAAGCAATTCTAACGAATTCAGTCTACTTACATTACAAAGAAGAAAAACCTTGTACTGCTGTAAGAATGTCTACAGATGTTGAATTTCTGACTCAGCAGAGATTTCCAACTGCACTAAGAGTTGCCAAAGAAGGTGGAGACATGTTTTTTCACTCAGTAATTAAAGTACTGTACTACCAGGGAGTGCTACAACTTTAACTTTAAAACCCAAATACAAGGTTAGCAATCCCAAACCAGTGGTGATGAAGGAACACCTTGGCTGCTGATATCAGGCATGTCCCTTTCTGTTGGGCCTCCACCAGCAAAGCTGATGAAAGCATAAAAACAGAATACTTATGGTAGCATTGAAACATTTGCCTATCAGTACCCCCTAATGGCAAGCATAACTGTAGAATATGTAATCTGTGAATAGCATATGGACACGTGCATACCGTATTGTGTAGGGTGTTGTAGTTGTAGCCTGGAAGCACCTGGAGCAGGAAGCTCCTTATTGAACAAGTCCTGCCTATCATGTTGTGTACAATATGGAAATGTATCAGTAGGAAAGGAGGAATGATCACAGCAACTTACCCCATTATCCCCCACTGACATTCATGCAGCTACTGCCAGTTCAACTCCAACATCCAAGCAATGACCAGCTATGAGGGTCCATTGCTCCTTCCTTAGGCAGGGACATCATGAACTCCTTCCCCTCCCCAAACACGACATCAGGAATTTCTCCACTTCTGTGAGACATTTCTGTGTTGATGATCCATCTCTTGTGGTGGACAACTCCTTCACATTGTCCTCTGCCTTACTGTTGCCATGCCATATCATTTTGGTCACCCTTTGCAGCACCTGCTGTAGAGTCTTATTACGGCTGTCTACAGCACTGATGCCCTGTCTCACCCGGTCCTCACAAACCTTGATCAGGATACACACAGTGTGTGTACAGACAGCATGCAGCAACACCTCAGTTTCCTGGAAGATGAACTCTGTTATCCCCAGTCTCCCTCATGGGCCAGTGGCAATATGCG
The DNA here is from genome assembly GCF_019279795.1 of Protopterus annectens. NCBI lineage: Eukaryota > Metazoa > Chordata > Ceratodontiformes > Protopteridae > Protopterus > Protopterus annectens. Next base: position 264,450,522 of record NC_056731.1, on the reverse strand, counting down.
TACACTTGCAGATTACACATCTGTCAGTGTATGAGTGTCTGTATGCATATGCACTGCCCCCCCCCCCATTTGTTGGCCATTTACCTCCCCCTTGTTTTGCTGTGATCATTCCTTCTTTCCTACACATACTGCAGCAAACCGCATCTTGTCATAATATACCTTCCTACATGAGCATACTGAACTGTTAGATCTCTTTGGTCACTCTGATGCTCCCTTCAATATGCAGTCCCATGCCTTACTCTATGTACAAGGACCATAGTTTTCTGTGTTGCATATACTGCCTACATGCCCATATCCCACTGTATCCAACCCACTCCACCCTGTCACAACTGGACATGACACTGTCTTGCCACGATGCTGCTTTTCCACAACAGAAAATCCCAATTCTGCTGTGTAGTTGTTGCTGCTGTCCAAGGTACACTGACAGTTGAATGCCTGCCTCACCACCATAGAGTACCTCCTGGCATGGCATGGTTTCTCATGTCACAAGACCAGCACACCTCAACCATAGGGCCACCAGAGGCAATAGCCTGCATGTGACACCATGGAGGTTAGAGAGATCTGTGTGGGTTTCCCCTCAGTGCTGGTCAGGTAGAACATAATCCTATTTATTACTGAAATTTAGAAAGAACACTGGTAAGTGGATGGACTGACTGACATTGCTTTCTGTGGTTACTTTGGGCATAAAGGAGGGATTGGTATGTAAAGAAACTCTGTCCTTATGAAAAATTATGTAATGAGGTTTGGAGGATAAGGCTTGTAGTTCAGAAATTCTCTTAGCTGAAGTTATAGCTACCAAAAAGATGGTCTTCCACGACAAAAACTTCATGTCACAACTTGCAGCTGGTTCGAAGGCTCTCAGAGTCAAAGCCTGCAACAAGACAGTGATATCCCAAGGAGGGGAGGAGTCCTTGATGGGAGGCCTCAACAAGAAAATACCTTTCATAAAGGATTTACATAATCTAAAGGTGAACAAGGAATGACATTGACTTGCAGTGTGAAAACTAGAAATAGCAGCTAATTTAAGAATGGCAGAAGAGATGCTAGCTCCTTCCTCAAATAGAGTACTAAGAAAAAACAGCACATCCAAAACTGATGCTGAAAAAGGGTCAGTATTTCTATTTGTAGCCCAAATGACAAACCCCTTCCACTTACTGGTGTAGACTTTCTTAGTGGAAGCCTTTTGTGAGGCTGAAAGTATTTTATAGACTGGGGAAGTAAGCCTGGACTGTTCGCTAGGGATGGAATTGGAGAAACCAAGTGGTCAGCCTGAGGAAGCAAAGGTTTGCATGTTGCATCTCTGAAGGGTGAGAGAAGAAGTCCAGTCTTGGCTCCAAGAAGGATATTTCAGATGAGACCAGAGGAAGGGGAACCACACTTGTCGAGACAGAAGGGGGCATTGAGAATGACTGAGCTCTTCAGTCTGCTTGCCTTCTGAAGAAACTTTGGAATCAGAGGGAGAGGAGAGTATGCATACAGGAGACCTGGGGGCTAATTGTGGACCAGTGCATCCCTCAGGAACTCCCTCGGAGGGATCAGAACGAAGAACTTGCTGCATTTGTTGTTGTGGGGAGAGATAAAGAGGTCAGAGCAAGGCTGACCCAGCAATTGAAGGTCATGCTTGCCATTGACTGAGGGATCACTCGTGTGGGACCAGGACTGAACTGCTGAGACTGTCCGCCAAGTTGTTGGTTTTCCTTGGGATGTGCTTTGCAACTAGAAAGCAGTCTGAAGATATCGCCCATTCCCAAACCCTCATGGCCTCCCTGCACAAGGGGTATGAATGGATTCCCCCTTACTTGTTGATGTACCAGACAACAGACATGTTGTCAGTGTGAACTGCAATAGTCCCCAAAAGGCTTGCAACATTAGGAGAACTGCTCTCATCTCTAGGACATTGATATGCAACCTGGTCTCAATAGGGGACCACATGCCTCGGACCATCTTCCCATTGTAATGTCCCCCTCCCAAACTGGGAGATGTCCGTGGTCACTGTGGCTACTGGAGGGGGGAGGGGTCAAAAATGCTCTGCCTAGAAAGAGATTGTCAGACTGACGCAAACACCTGCCATGCCATCTGCAAATTGGAGTCAAGCTGATGGGCTGGATAGAGGCTCATAGAGAATGGACCATTGTAGTGCCAATGTCCACTGAAGAATCCTCATGAAGAACTTTGCTAGAGAAACCAACAGAACTGCTGCTGACATGGACCCTAGGACTTGTAAGACTAGCCTCACGGGGTGTGTGTGTGTGTGTGTGTGTGTGTGTGTTGAGATAACTCCCGGACTGGATTCCTCAATGCAGGGGGAGGGACGCTCGTGTTCAGTTGCATTCCTATTAATTCCAGGTTCAGCACAGAAGTCAGGTTGGACTGGTTTAGATTTACAGTGATGCCCAACGAGTGTGAAAGATAAGAGTAAGTAATCGCTGGCTTGGATTAGCTGATGCCTTGTGGGGGCTGTAAGTAGCCAATCATCTAGGTATGGAAACACCCAGAATCCTTTGAGTCTTATGTGAGCTGCTACCACCACCATGCATTTGGTGAACACCTGGGGGGGGGGGCTGTGGTGAGCCCAAATGGCAGTGCCCTGAACTGGAAATGACTGGCTCACAGCCAAAAGCACAGGCAACTCCTGGAGTACCCGTCTATTTTGATGTGATAGTACGCATCCTTGAGATCTATTGAGCACATCCAGTCATCCTTGTGCAATAATGGCAGAATGGACTGAACCGCAACCATTCGGAACCTTGACTTCTTATGGTTGGGATCTCTTGGATGACTCTTTTCCAGAAATTGTTGAACTTCCTGTGATACCCACTCCCTCTGACTGGGTGGCACGTCGGGGAGGTTCTTGGAGTTTGGAGGGGGAAGATAAAAGGGAATATAATAGCCTCTGGATATTATGCTTAGCACCCAGGAGTTTTGAGTCAAATGGGTCCAGGCTTTTGAGTGCAGAGCTAGTTGACCCTTGACAGCCTCCAGAGGCAGAAGGTCAGGCAGCTCTTCAGGAGCGCTGATAGGGATGGTCAGAAAAGGCGTCTCTAAAGTCCTGGTTTTGTGGGGCCCCACTACCTCTTGGCCTGCACCTACCATTAAACCCTCCTCCTCTGCCTCTAGATGAGGGGTCCCCAAGTGGGTCTTGGAAAGGCCCTTGGGAATTATGAAACCACATTTTCTTGCCTCCATGTTAGTTCCTGGAGAAGGGCCTCTGGGGTGCAGAAAATTTGATTCCTATGGCAGACAGGGTCTTCCTGTTCTTTTCGCTGTGGGTAAGAGTATCTCTAACCAATGGCCCAAACAGCGAAGAGCCACCATAGGGGCATTCACAAAGGACGCCTTAAAGGTCTCCGCAAAATAACAGACTCTTCCAGGCATGCCTCCTTAGGGAAAGACCAGAACTGGCCACTCATGAAGTACCTTTCATTGTATGGGAGATGAACCTCATCGAGGAGTTGGCGATGGAAGATAGAGTGGTCAGTGTAGATCAGTGTGTGTGTTGTGACTAACAAGCATTTCACAGTAAGGGCACGTGTGTATAAATAAGAGAGCACGTGCAGGCAGCAGTGCCATTTTGAGTGAACAGACAGAGTGTTAACATGTATGAGTGCAGTAGTCAATCTGTTTATAAGTTTATTTAAGTTTAAGTTACTAAGCCTCAATCCTGATGTGTTTTGTATGTAATAAAGCTGCTTGAACCGAACACACAACCATTAGTCTGTTTTATACTGATGGGATGAGCGACATGGTGTCAGAAGTGGCATGCCTGAATGACATGGTGTTGGAACAGGAATGTCTGAGCAACAAGAAGCCAGAAAGAAGTCAGAAGTTGAGCCATGAGGTGCACAGTTAGAAATGGAGGTATATAGAGGAATGACTCATCCCAACCTGCTCCTGCTCAAATGATTGAAAAAGGTCAGAAACAAATTTCAGGTAATTAAAACTTGCATAAATGATTTACTTAATAAAGAAAATGATGCAAAGCACAAAATGCATTATTGATTAAACGTAATCAAATGAAAAGCACAAAATGTATCACTAATTAAGCGAAACGTTCAAAACTACGATATTTGATACAATTATTCGAAATGCTTATGAGAGCATTCAGAATTACTTCTGATTTGCATAACAAGGATGTTAAAAGTAAAATGAGCACAAGAAAAGTATAACGAGCATGACAGAAGTTAAACGAGCATAATGAGTACAATAAAAGGGCAAAATGGAAAATCAAAGTGACTGCATTTTATTTAGTAAGCAACCATGCTTTTTGATATGAGCTACTATTTTGCATTGACTAATGCTATATGAAGTATAACTAGAGTTGTTCAAAGTATCTCACAGTGTGCAAAGTGTTTGCAGTGTGTGCTTTATCACAGTACAATTATTTCAAAGAGTTTACTATGTGCAAAGTACAGTTATTTCGTAAAGTGCAGTCAGACTACAGTCACTGAGAAATTTCTTGTGCTGTATACAGTTCATTCAAAAAGTGCAGTCATTTCGAAGTGTTGCTTGCGCTACAGAGACTTATTTCACAAAGTGTAGTTATTTTGAAGAATTTATTGTGCTGTTGAGCATAACTACAAGTTTCTGGCATAAATTTCTGAGTTATAGGTGTGTATGTCCCTAACTCAAAGGGTCTTTATTACTGTGTATTGGCATAGCAGAAGCATTTTGCAGACCCAGTCCACTTGTGTTTGATCATAATATTGCAGAGTATTGGAGAGTATTTCAGCAGGAATACAATATTTTCATACAAGCAGCTTCTTCTGACAAAGATGATGTAGGAGGGCATTTAATTCTGCTTAATCTAGTGGGGTCAGAACCCAATGAAAGAGAGTGTTCATTTGTGTATGCACCAGCAGTATATGCAGGAGAAGGGGAAAACCATCATATTGTTGTACAAGCTGAATCAAGGGAGGACCCTGAGTGCATGAAATGTAAATTTAGAGAAATGTGTAACCCCTCAGACAAATGTTACATTGCAGAGGCACTTATTTTATGCAAGAAACCAAAAGCCAGGAGAAACTTTTGCAGCTTACATTACTGACTTGAGAAACAAAGCTAAAATGTGCAGATTTGGTGATTCAAAATATGAGTTGATAAAGGACAGGCCTGTGTGTGGTGCTAATAATGCTGCAGTGAGAAAGATTTTCATTTGAGACAGTGACTTATTGTTAAGCAAAGCCATAGAGATTTGTCAAATACATGAACTTATAGAAAGGCACACAAACATGCTTGCAAATGACAAGAGCATGGTTTCAGCAGCCTCTAGAGCAAATGTAGACAGCATGCAGCACATGGCTAACAGAAACAGGCCTAAGCACATGGCAGCTGCAGCGCCTGTAGGATTTCCATACAGAGCACATACTTTTCCAGCAAGTTCTAAGACTAGTTCAGTAAACTGGACATGCTCAGTGCAGCACAATGGTGAGTCAGCAAAACCCAAGTCAAGTCTCATTGTTAACTGTTGTAATTGTGGTGCCAATCAAGAGATCAAAAGAGAAAAGTGCTTAGCATTTGATCAGTGATGCCACAAGTGTAAAAAATGGAACAACTTTCAAAAGCTTTGTAAATCAAGCAAGCCTCATTCATTTATTAAGAAAGGTCACTCAGAAAAGCAAGTTGATCATATAAAAGCTGCAACTCTACTTTCTATGTAGATGATGTATTTGTGGTTGGTGAAAAGGTTAATGCAGCAGATTTGGTGGCAAAAAACAAAGTGTTTTGTACTATCCTGATTAATGGTAAACCCAGAGAGCTCAAAGTGGACACTGGTTCAAAGTGCAATGTTAAGTCAGCAGAAACATTTGCTAGAGTAAGAGCTGGTGAACAACTTAATTTGGCCAATTGTGCAAAGCTTGTTGCTTATGGAGGTGAAGAGATTCAAACTGAAGGCTCAGTAGTGCTTTAATGCTATTCAGCTGGAACAGTTACAGCTTTCAGTTTTATGTAATCAAAAGACCTGTGCAGTCATTGTTAGGCCTCAGAGACAATTTAAAAATGAAACTGCTTTCTTTTACCATAGAAGTCCATCATGTAAGCACATGTCCTAGTTCCAGTTTCATCTATGCTATTTTCACAGAGTATGCTGATATTTTATGAAGACAAGCTAGGTAAACTTCTAGTTGTGTACACTACAAAATTAGACCCAGAGGTCAATCCAATGGTCAAACCAGTGAGAATAGTTCTGATAACTATGCAGGACAGAGTCAAAGTCCAGTTAGATAAAATGATGCAACAAGGTGCGATTTGTCCAGTTACAGAACCAACTGAATGGGCGTCTTCCATGGTAGATGCTTATAAGAAAAGCTCAGATGAAATCAGAATATGTATTGACCCAAGAGACAAAGTTTAAAGAAACCCCACCATCCTATGCGTACAGTTGAGAAAATTGCTACCCTCATGCCAATTGCTACTGTTTTTTTCCTGACTTAGATGCAGAGTTGATTTTGGCAAGTAATGCTTGATCGTAAATCTTCACTACTGACTACATTTCAGTAAGCCACTTGGTAGGTGCAGATTTCTCAGAATGCCTTTTGAAATAAATTCTGCCAATGAAGTCTTTCAGCATGCAATGGAGCAAATTTTTTCAGGCTGTGTGCTATAACAGTAGATGATTTACTAGTTGGAGGTGATGGTGAAGCAGACATGACAGGAACCTCAGGAAAGTTTATTTTATTTATTGACATTTGTTAACTGGGTTAGTATCCAAGGGCCCATTTTCAGTGGAGACCAGAGGAGAAAAGCTCCGGAAAAGTACCAATCTTACAAAAGATAAACAGCAGATACACAGGATAAGTTAACTATGATTTACAGCTGTGTATTTATTAAAGCAGTGAAAATATTATTACAAAGGAAAATCATAAATGAAATACATTTTCAGTATGTCAGTATTTAATCAGAGAGACAAAAGTAGTAGAAAAACTCTAAAGCTCAATTCTCTGACATGTATATTCAGGCTACCAGAAGTCACTTATGTTGGTCATTTATTTACCAGTTCAGGCTTATGACCAGATCCTTCCAAACAACAGCCATTCTTGAGATGCAGCTCCAGACAGCATCCAAGCCTTACAGCATTTTCTTGGTATGGTTAACTATTTGGGCGAGTCTATACCAGACTTCAGGGAATTATCAGCACCCTTAAGAGAGCTGACACGCAAAGATGTTACGTGGTCATGGCTAGAACAACACCAGACAGCATTTGATGGCCTGAAGCAGAAAATTGCCAGTCCACCTATGTTAAGATATTATGATGTCCACAAACCAATAATTCTTTCCTGTGATGCTTCAAAGTTCGGCCTTGGTGCAGTGATTCTTCAAAAGAATAGACCAGTAGCCTATGCGTCTGGAACTCTTACCCAAATTGAGATGCAGTATGCTCAGACTGAGAAGGAACTTTTGGCTACTGTGTTCGCATGTTCAAAGTTCCATGATTATATTTATGGCCGAGCTATCCCGACTGAGACTGATCATCAGTCTCTAGTCACTATTTCAAAGAAGCTTATGCAAACAGCTCCAGCAAGACTACAAAGAATGATGCTCAGATTACAAAAGTACAACTTCAAAATGGTCTATACAAAAGACAAAGTTCTTTATCTGGCGATACCTTATCCAGATCACCCAGAAATACCACAGAAAAGCTTGATGCAGAGAATTTTGACTTCAATGTCATGGAAGTGCGTAATTTTTCTGCCACAAGACTTGATGAGCTTAAGAGATCATGCAAAGACTGATCCAATTTTGCAAAAGCTCAACCACTTCATGAATGTTTGATGCCGTCAAAGCAATCTTGTGCACCAACAGAAGTGCAACCTTATTTTCCTTACATAGGTGAGATGATGATGGAAAATGGCATCATTTTCAAAGGTACTAAAGTTGTTGTTCATACTTAGTTATGACATGAATACATTCATATTTTGCATTGTGGCCACCCAGGTTTCGAAGCTATCAAAAGAAGGGCGAGAGGACTAGTATTTTGGCCTTCTCTGTCAAAAGATATCAATAAAGTACTTTCATCTTGTTCAGTACTAAACTGCATTTGCAAAAAGAGCCACTTCAGCTAAACCAGATTCCTGAACTACCTTGGTCAACAGTAGCCACTGATAATTGAGTGGAATAGTCAACATTACTTAGTGTTGGTGGACTCTTATTCGAATTGGTATGAGATTGATCTGCTACTTAGCATCTAATACTGTCATTACCAAGTTGAAATGTCATTTCTCAGTCCATGGTAGTCCACACAAAGGTATTTCTGACAACTGTGCCCAGTTTACCAATCAGCTATTTCAGAAATTTGCAAAAGACTGGGACTTTATCCATGTTACCAGTAGTCTTGAGTACCCACAGTCAAATGGCCTAGCTGAACATGCAGTACAAAGTGCAAAGCAATTACTAGAGAGGTCAAAGCGTGACAATACTGATGCTTTCTTGAATTTGCTTACTGTCAGAAATATACCCCGTGACAACTTACTTGGCTTACCTGCTCAGAGACTTCTATCTAGGCAAACCAGAACAACCTTGCCTATCAGTTCTAGTTTGTTGGTGCCTAATGCTAAAAACATCAGAGCAACCAAAGCCCAACTTTTTAAAAAGCATTCCTTTCAAAGTCCAGCTATGATAAAACGAGCAGATTTCTTCGTCCATTAAAAGGAGAGATAGTGAGGATGAAAACGGTGAAAGATTTTGATTGAACTGGTCAAGTGGGAAGTGTATGTGCCGAGCTAAGATCTTACTTAGAATCTGAGGGTACAGAATACAGAAGAAATTGCAGGCATCTTCTTCCGGTGTCTGAATCGATATTGCAGCATCGTACTTGTGACATAAGACTCTAGATCTCAGAGCAATCAAGACGAAGTTCCTGTAGAAGGATACGTCTCAGTGCCTATTCCCATTCCTGATGATGCCCCAGATGTCCCTGAAGTTGAACATTCATTAAAGACAGTTCCTGTTGCTAAACCTAGTCCTAATTTGTATGCCATATGATCAGGATGTATTTCCAGAAATAGTGTAAAATACACAGCAACCTGGACATGATTGTTTCACTTGTAGTTAGTTCTGTATAATTGCATGTCAAAAGGACTACTTCTGTACAACTGCATGTCAATGACTATTGTCATTATTACTGTGCATGACTTATTTCTCAAAGAGGGAGGATGTAGATCAGTGTGTGTGTTGTGACTAAGAAGCATTTCAAAGTGAGGGGCACATGTGTATAAATAGAGAGCATGTGCAGGCAGCAGTGCCACTTTGAGTGAACATGTATGAGTGCAGTAGTCAGTTTATAAGTTTATTTCCAATCCTGTCCAAAGCTCTGGACTCCTTGTTAGGCAGATGTACATTGACAGTCTGTTCTGCTAGTTCTTTCTTGGGGGCTGGCACAACCACAATGGCATCAACTACGGGACATTTGGTCCAATACTTCCTATCTGCCAGAGGTACCAGGAACCTATCAGGGTACTTGGGAATAGGCTTGATGGTGTCTGGTTCCTTCCCGGCTGGAAACCAAATCAATGAGGTCGTCTGCTGGGGGGGGGGGGGGGTCACCCAGGTCATAGATGGGCTCGTCCTAAACAACTCCAAGAACACGGATTACTCAGAAGGACATTGACAGACGACCCACCTTTTTGCTTCAAGATTTCTAGAATGTCTTCAAAGGAGATGTCCTCAGGTGGGGATTGGGGGGATCCTTCCCCCTCATCCAAGTTGGTGTCTTCGGTTAAGGACTCCAATAGGGAGTCAATGTGCCTCCTTTTGCATGTCTTCTATCAGGGGATTTCCTCAGTGGCATACTCTGGGAAAGTGTTGGAAGAAGGAAATCCCTCCTGGGCAGGGAGATCTTGGAGGCCACTCAGGATGGGTTGACTCAGGGCAGGACAAATTAGCTCAAGGCCCCCTACCCAATGGGGATACAGGGGTGGGTTTCAGGATATGTGGTGGGAGATCGCCAACCCGGGAAAAACCCTCTAAAATACCAGAAAAGCCGACAGACCAGGAGAGGTCCACTCAGTCTCCACCGAAGCCACAGGAGGTAAACAGCTAGGACTCGCACCGGATCTACCGCCTCCAGAAGGGATTGGACCCGAGCTGTCAAGTGCTGAGGCGCTTAGGGGAAGAGATGGCTCTGACAAAGACAGAGCCAATCCCATTTCTCCAGACCCAGCACCAACACCTTGGTTTTCAAACACGGTCTGCTCTGAGAGAATCAGAACAGGGTTGATCAAGGGTAACACTAGCGTCAAGGAAGGGGGGGCTTCCCCTGCACTGAACCCGACAGGAGTCCTGATGGTATGGCCTGAGTAGCTCACGGATCCGACAGGGGATGGAGCAGAGACTACCCCATCTGGCTCTGGATCTTGAGGAATCTCCTCATTATCCTGTCTATGTCTGCCTCAGACCAGCTTCTAGAGGATCGAGACAAAGCAGACGAGGGGGGTCTGGACTGCTTAGATTTACCTGAGTGAGACGGAGAATTGTTAAAGGCTCTCCGATCCCTAGTCACTGGATCAGACACCAGAGCAGACAGTGGAGGAGGCGCTAAGGAAATAACTTTCCCTGGATCCAAGGATGAGGGTGGATCCAAAGGGGTAGACACTTTCTTCAGATCAAAAGGGGTCAGATCCAAATTTTTTCTTTACTTGGTTTTGGGCTCTAGAGGGTTTCTTGGGGAGACAATGGAGAGCCCTCTTTTTTTTTTTTCTCTTTAGTAGCAGAAGATGAAATGGAAGCCAAGGAAGGGGTCTGAGCCTCAGGAGCCAATGAAGGAAGAAGACCCCTTCAAATCAACTTATTTAGTCTATCAGCTAGAGCCCAGGAATTAAAAGACACACATACAGTACAGTCACAGCCTTTGAATGGTCTGCTCCAAGATAATACATACACTCCTTGTGGCCATCCTGGTTGGGGATTTTATGCCCACAAGAAGTGCAACGTTTAAAGCTGGGAGAATGTTTGTCTGACATGTTAAGCTACCAAAGCACACCAAAAACAACGGATGGCCAAAGAATGGCTACAGGTAACTAACCTTAGCTTAGAAAACCACAATGTGCAAAAGCACTCAAGAAACGTACCAATAAATAAAAAAGAGTGCTTGAGATGTAACTAGAGCTAAACAAGTTAATCCAAATTGTTTAATTCAAATTCACACAAAATAGCAAAAAGTAGCCGATGTAAGCATACACAAACAGCCGTTGTAAGCATAAACGCCTATACACATTAAACTTGCATTTTCGTCTCCATAGAAAGACCTCATCAGATGACCAGTATAAACTCAATTAATCATTTATATTAAGGTTAATTAAAGTTAAACCAATTAATTTATGTAGAAAACATTAAAAAGGACCAATGACATTTGAGGTTAGAACAACATTATAATATATAAAAATTAATTAAAAACCACTTTCAAGAATTATTGCAATTTCTCTTAAAATAATAAATATTCATACATAAATTGGAAATAAAATAGAAATAAATACTATATATACATATATAATTTTTTGAAAATAAATTAAAAGTGTATTTAAAAATATCACTATTCCTTTTGTATGATATTGTGCCTATATAATTCAAGGGAATACTGCCATCTCCTGACAAAACATGTTATTACATCTCATTCCATTCATAGTTTTGCAGATCTTAATTTTAACAGTGGCAAGATAGAGACATAATCATTCAGCCCAGGGAAATTTCCTGCTTCAAGGGTCACTTGCCACCACAGTTCCCTGAATTCTATCCTCTCTTCCCATGAGCCTCCTCTAATATCATTTAGGAAAATTCAGGTTTTTTACATAACTTTGTGTGCTTAAACAAAGCACTAGTTTCTTTGCCTAATTAACCTAACCTTAGCTTAGGACTTAAAACTAAATTAACCTAACACTGGAAAGCTAAGTATCACTCAAGGGTGCAGAGATCCGCATCCGGACGCTAAAGTGGCAAACGAGATCTGAGGTGCATGAGTGGATGTAGTGCATTATGGTAAGAGGGAGGCACAGCCGGATCTGAAGGTCGTATCAGAGAGACTATCGTGAAATGGAAAGAAGAAGATCACATCAGATACATACGTATGGGGACATAAGCAGAAATCTTTAAACGTATGCAATAAAAAGGATTCACCTGTGGCAGCTAAAGGTACATGGGAACAGACTAAACAGAAGTTAACACAAAACTGAGAAACTATCGACCCAAAGGTCATTTTAAGCCTAACCATTTCACCCAATTTAGTACCACAGAAATGCTAGTCAATACCAAAACACTGCATTTAATGAACTGCCCATATCCAGGAGAGTTGTGGGCTCTATCCCTGGTAATAATTTTACAGTGTGCCATCCACCCATCCATGTTCCTCTTGAACAGTTTCATACAGGTGCTCTGTTTCACATGAATTGGTAGCCTGTTCCAAAGACACGGCAGTCAATGGGAGATAAAATCTGTTCCTCCAGCATTTCTTGTTTAAGTCAAGTTCATTAGGTTTGCATCTTGGATTGCTCTGTGGACAAGCACAAGTCTCCCCTAAGAAGTGGCTTGTATTACTCAGGCTCTGGATTGCATTGCATAAGTGGAAATTCCTTAAGATTCCAAGAGTAGGATAAGTTATTTCTTACACTTATTTCACTGAACTGCATTTCTGAAATGCTTATAACTGTGCTATACAGTTGATCTACTACATTTTGCACTGTTATAAAGCTTTTTTATTGTTTCACTGCATATATGTAGTTTTAACTGTATTTTTCATTGCTAAATGCATGTTTACTGAATTACTTAACTGTAAACTGCTTTTTCATACTGAGAGTTGTATTTTCTGTTTGTGAGTGCTCTATCCGAGCTTTACTGTGCATTTTTGATAATTGTCTGCTTACAGTTAAAAAGCATTCTCGAGTCTACTCCTTGATCTGTTTAAAACTTTCATTTAGTGGCTACAGCTACGAAAGTACAGTCGTGTACACTTACCATAAATGTAGATGTTCGAGTGCCTTCACTGTTGCAGTCATCACTGCAGGGTTCTTCCTGCCGGCAGGCAGCCCTCGGTCGGCCAGAATCCCAAAGTCTGGGTCCGGCGTCAGCTGTTCAGTCATCCTCCCTGACGTCAGAGCGCCAGGGGTACAAAGCTCCCAGCCGACGCCATGTTCTCCAGTTTTTCTTGCCCCAGATGTCAGCTGCCCAAAAGTAAAGGCTAAAAGTAAGGTACAACAAACCCCATACCCTGTAGCGAATACACCTCAGAAGAAGGGTGAAGCAGGGAACCACACCAATGAAAGAATAAGAGGGGACAGGAGGGTGGGTAACCCAGACTGCAACAGTGAAGACACTCGACCATCTACATTTATGGCAAGTGTACACAACTGTACTATGTTCATCGTGTTTCACTGTTGCAGTCATCACTGTAAGGTTGAATCCCAAAGCTGAGATAAAGGGTGGAGGTTATTGAGTAGAAGGGGCAGCTAGAAGGCCTTGCAAGACTGCAGAAGCAAAGCCTGCCCTGGACTTAGAATAAAGAGGTAGATTATAGTGCTTAGAGAAGGTATGCGCTGAACTCCAAGTTGCAGCTTCCAAAATATCTTTGGTAGGTACTCCCCTGAGAAAAGCAGCAGAAGTAGCAGCAGCTCTGGTGGAGTGAGTCCTGATTTTTCCTGGGATTTGCTTTCCATGATGAGAGTAACAAAATCTGATTCTATGAACAATCCATTTAGAAATGGTCTGTTTTGAAATAGCCTTGCCTTGTGAATTTGCCGCCTAAGAAACAAACAGTTGTTCTGTTTTTCTGATATCCTAGATTCTGTCCAGGTAAAAACGAAGCTGCCTGTGCACGTCCAAAGAATGCAAGATCCTCTCCCCCTTATTTTGTGGATTGGGGAAAAAAGTTGGAAGGTGAATAGTTTGGTTTAAAGCCACTTTAGAAACCACTTTAGGCATGAAAGTAGGGTTAGTCCTTAAAGAAACCCTGTCTTGATGAAAAATAATGCAAGGTTCCACAGCCATGAGTGCTTGTAACTCCGAGACTCTCCTGGCTGATGTCAAGGCCAGTAGGATAGCGATCTTCCATGATAAATACTTTATATCAGATGTGGCAGCAGGTTCAAAAGGAGGTAGAGTAAGTTTTCCAGAACATAGTTGAGGTCCCAGGCAGGTATGGGTGGTGTCCTAGGGGGCCTTAAATTCTTTGCTCCTCTGAGATACTGTTTCAGAAGTGGATGTGAAAAAATTGGAGGATCTGTATTGTAATGTGCAGAGATAGCTGAGGCATGTATTTTTATGGAGGAAAAGGATAAACCCTTATGTAACATGTCTGTCAGGTAATGTAAAATCAATGGAATATTAGGAATGAGAGGATCTGAATCCTGAACATGCATCCCGGTGCAAAATCTCTTCCATTTACCTGCATAAGATTTTCTAGTGCTAGGGCGTCTGGCTTCTAAGATAACATCCATGACCCGTTTGGAAAGGGTAGGATTAATCATAGACCCTGAATACGCCAGACTGCCAGGCTGAGAGTTTTGATATGAGAGTGCAGAACCTGGCCCTGGTGTTGGGACAAAAGATTTGGAATCTGAGGTAGAATCCAAGGAGGCTCCTGGGATAGATTCATCAGTGTTGAGTACCAAAACTGTCGAGGCCAATTTGGGGCCAGTAAAATCATCTTGGGTTTGTCCTGCTTTATCTTTAATAACACTCGTGGAAGAAGAGGTAGAGGAGGAAAAGCATACCCGAGAGGTTCCTCCAACTGAATGAGAGAGCATCCACTTTCCATGCTAGTTTGTGATATGTCCTTGTGTAAAAAGTCTGTAACTGGTAGTTGTGGGGAGATGCAAATAGATCTATGTCCGGGTAGCCCCAGGCTTCTGTAATCATCTTAAATATTTGGGTGTCTAGCATCCACTCATGTGGGTCTGACAGGTTCCTGCTCAGGCTGTCTGCCAGAGTATTTTGTTTCCCTGGCAGGAACTGAGCTTGTAGGTCCACTTTGCAAGCTAGTGCTGTGTTTCACAGAGTCAAGGCTAGTCTGCAAAGGGGGTAGGAGTGTGAACCCCCTTGCTTGTTTATGTACCACATAACTGTGGTGTTGTCTGTCCGTATCAGTAGTTGCCCTGGCTGTAGAAAATCCCTGAAAGCCAAGAGGGCATTCTGCACAGCTAACATCTCTTTTAAATTGATATGTAGGTGCTTCTGATCCTCTGTCCAAAAACCTTGCAGGCCTCTCCCCTGCAAGTGGGCTCCCCATGCGTAATCCGAGGCGTCCGTGGTTAACACTTGGTAGGCTGGAGGCAGACTGAAGGCTTTGCCTTTGTTTTGAAGACATGCCATGGCCCACCAATGGAATTCCTTTTGCAGGCAAGGCAAGACAGCAATCTGTGTGTCTAGACTGTGACAATGCTGGGACCATACACTTTTTAGGTACCATTGTATCTTTCTCATATGCAGTCTTGCATATGGTATGAGAAGGATGCAGGAGGCCATGTAACCCAAAGCCTGCAGGAATTTCCTTGCAGTTAGCTGAGACATTAACGCCAGGGTTTTGAAAGTTGAAGCCAGCTGAAGTTGTTTTTCGGATGTCAGGAATGCCATCTGGGTTGTTGTGTTTAAAAGAGCACCCAGGAAAGTTATCTGTTGTGTGGGTGTCAAATTTGACTTTTTTATGTTCACAGTGAATCCCAGGTACTTGAGTAGATTTTGAACAAATTCCAGGTGCTGGAGTAAGACATCCTTGCTGTCTGCTTGAATAAGGCAGTCGTCCAGATATGGGTAAATTTGAATTCCCCTGAGTCTGCAGTAAGCTACTACTGGTGCCAGGCACTTGGTGAAGACCCTGGGCGCAGTAGACAAGCCAAAGGGCAGCGCAGAGAATTGGTAATGTTTCGAGCCTGCCTTGAACCTGAGGTATCTTCTGCACTCCTGTCTGATAGGAATGTGTAGGTAAGCCTCCTTTAAATCCAATGTCACCATCCATGCATTTTTGCTCAACATTGGCAGGAGCTGCTGCAGAGTAAGCATCTTGAACTTTGGTATCTCCAGGAAAATATTTAAGACTGACAGATCCAGGATGGGTCTCCAAGAATTTTGTTTTCTGGGAACTAGAAAGAGTCTTGAGTAAAATCCTTGCCCCGTCTCTGATTGTGGAACCAGTTCTATGGCCCTCATAGCCATGAGGGATCCCACCTGGTTTAATGCCTCTGCCCATTGGTGTTTTGGTAGGTCTGGCCATCCATTTGGTCTTGGCAAGGTATGAAAGTGGAATTTGTAACCTCTTGAAACTACATCCAGAACCCACTTGTCTTGGGTTATGCAAGTCCAATTTCGGTGAAAAAGAGAGTTTTCCTCCTAGAGGGGCTTCCAGGAGAGAGGTTCCTGGAGCCATACAGGGGGGGGTCATTGAGCCTGTTTCCTATAAGATTGAGGTCTGTCCTCTCCACCCCTGGGGGTGGAAGTACTCCACTGTCTAGGTCTATAAGAGGTCTGTGCTTGGGCCCCCTGGGCCTATATCTACCCCTCTGAGGCCTGTCCGAGCTGGGAAAGGACCAATTTTTTGTTGGCCAATTTCTGCTAAATCTTGGGGGCTGAACTTGTAAGAAATCCTTAACCGTTTGCATGGATTTTGCCTTATCCTCCATTTTCTTTATCACCTCTTCAGCCTTCGACTCAAACAAAACATTATGTTGAGCAGGAGTCAGCCGACCGGCACTTGCAAACTGCTTCCACTGCACGGCAAGAAAGACTGGAGAACATGGCGTCGGCTGGGAGCTTTGTACCCCTGGTGCTCTGACGTCAGGGAGGATGACTGAACAGCTGACACCGGACCCAGACTTTGGGATTCTGGCCGACCGAGGGCTGCCTGCCGGCAGGAAGAACCCTACAGTGATGACTACAACAGTGAAACATGATGAACATCTGTAATAGTGTGCATTACTATTATTGCGTGGTGGTGCTGCGGTAGCGTTGTCGCCTCACAGTAAGACGCTGTCCGGTTCGATTCTCAGCTAGAGCTTCTTCTGCGTGGAGACATGCGTGAATGGGCATACCTTCTTTGAAGGTTGTGCGTCAGGCCTGGCAAGCCGGTACGTAAAAATCAACTGCCAATCATTAGCGGACCGGAGTTCCGCTGTGGCGACTCCTAACCGGGAAAAGCCGAAAGACACAAACAAACTAAATTGTAAACTGCTTTTTCATACTGAGACTTGTATTTTCTCTTTGTGGGTGTTCTTTCTATGCTTTTAAAGTGAGGTTTCTGTGTTCTGCTCAGGTGGCATAATCTTGATAGAGGCCTGTTGTCTAGGGTGGTAGTTTTGTTTGAGTTTCCTGTGTTTCCGACAGCCATTTTCTGCTGATTGTCTTCATTATTATTGAGAGTAACAAGGCCTCCTGACCTTCTGTAGTACGAGTGATTGGGTAATAGCAGGGGCTGAGCAGTAATTTGATCTTCCAACTCTTCCATTCTTACTGCTATATAAACCCTGTGTCTTATAAAGGTTGTGCCTGTATTCCTCAGGATCTGGATTGCATTGCATAAGTGGAAATTCCTTAAGATTCCCAAGAGCAGGATAAGTTATTTCTTACACTTATTTCACTGAACTGCACTTCTGAAATGCTTATAATTGCGCTATACAGTTGGTCTACTACATTTTGCACTGTTATAAACCTTTTTTATTGTTTCACTGCATTTATGTAGTTTTAAATAGAAGTTATGTTCTTACCATAACGTTCCATGTTAGTTGTCTTCTTCTCGCCTTCTTCTTGCTGGATGGGTTCGGAGCCGACTCGGCCACTCTAAAGCTCGAGAGTTGGTTCCACCGGCTCGAGGCTCCCCTTATATCCCACAATGCTAGGCGAGAGTTACCTCAGATCTCGTTTGTAAGCTAACCCCAGCTTATGATAGTAACAATATAAAACAGAATAGCTATAACAGAGTCCACCTCTAACAACAGGAAGAAGAAGGGTGACCTACATCCTGAAACAAGAAATATGCATAATAGCATATAGCTAAGAAAGAGGTGGTAGAAAGAGAGGTCACGATCACAACTCCTCTAGGTCTGTCCAGGCCAGGGGGAAGGAGGGTGGGACGCAAGAAGAAGGCGAGAAGACAACTAACATGGAACGTTATGGTAAGAACATAACTTCTATATGTTAAGTTGTCTATCTCGCCTTCATTCTTGCTGGATGGGACCGCGTCCTAGCACCTTGTCCCGGTGGCCTAACGGAACAGACTCCTGAGAACAGTGGAACCAAAATTAGCTCTATGCCTAGAAGCTAAATCCAACTTATAATGGGAAATAAAAGTGTGAGGAGTAGCCCAAGTAGCCGCTGCACAAATGGTGTCAATAGGCAGTCTGTCTTGGAAGGCTAGAGAAGTAGCCAAAGCTCTGGTGGAATGGGCTTTAGGTTTATTAGGCAGCTTTTGGTGTCTAATCTCATAAACAAGGGTAATCAGAGATGTTAGCCATCTGGATAAAGATACCTTTGAAACTGGAAGTCCCTTTCTGCTTTCCGCATAGGAGACAAACAGCTGATCAGATTTTCTGAATAGTTTCGTCCTGTCCAAGTAGTACCTTAATTGACGATGAACATCCAGGTAGTGTAATTTTTGTTCAGACCTATTTGAATACTCCGGGAAAAAGACAGGGAGGTCAATGCATTGGTTTAGATTTGATGTTGAAACCACCTTAGGCAAAAGGACGGGTTAGTTAAGGAAACTCTGTCCTTATGAAATACAAGGTAAGGAGAACGACAACTGAGTGCTTGAAGTTCTGAAATTCTTCTAGCTGATGTGATAGCCACCAGAAAGAGAGTTTTCCATGATAATAACTTTAAGGAACATGAAGCTGCAGGTTCGAAGGGAAAGAATCAAAGAAGCAAGAACTAAATTTAGGTCCCAAGGAGAAGGAGGATTTCTTAACAGGAGGTCTGAGAAGAAAAACTCCTTTCAAAAAGGCTTTGCAGAGTTTGTGGGACATTAGGGCAGATTCAGAAATACCCACATGGAAATTAGAAATAGCTGCCAATTGAACCTTAAGAGTAGATGGAGATGAACCTGCATGGAAGAGTTCAGCTAGAAAATCAAGGACTAGTTGGATGGAAGCGGTGAAAGGATCTATGTCCTTTCCTTGTGCCCAATATGAGAAGCGTTTCCACTTACTCAAATAAATCTTTCGAGTGGAAGATTTATGGGAAGCTATCAAAATATCTCTAACAGAGTGAGATAATTGAAGAAGCCTGGCTACGGTTGGAAGTGGAGGAACCAAGCAGTGAGGTTCAGAGAGGGGAGGGAGTGATGAAACTGACCCGACTGATGGATCAAAAGATCTGGAACTAGGTCCAGATTCCACGGTCGCTCCAAAAGAAATCGATGTAGAAAGGGGAACCACACTTGTCGAGGCCAGTAAGGAGCAATGAGGATCAATGAGGCCTTCTGAGCGATAGCTTTCTGTATTACTTGAGAGATCAGTGGGAAAGGAGGAAATGCATACAGAAGTCCCGGGCCAAACTTGGACTAGCGTCCCTGCTGGGTTGGCCTGGTAAAGGGAATAGAGTGAAGTACTCTCTGCACTTGCTGTTTTGGGGAGTAGCAAAAAGATCGCAGCAAGGCTGACCCCACTTGAGAAATATCTCTCACTACAGAGTCTTTCAGAGACCACTCGTGAGGCATGAGAATAGCTCTGCTCAACTTGTCCGCAATGTGATTGGACTTCCGGGATGTGCGTTGCTATCAGAAAACGCTGAGAAGAAATCGCCCATTGCCACAGTCTGAGTGCTTCTCGACACAGGGGTATGATCTGGTTCCGCCTTGTTTGTTGATGTACCACACTACAGACATATTGTCTGTCTGGATTGCAATCGTTCCCAAGGGAAGAGAGTCTTGAAGGGCTTGCAACGCTAAAAGCACTGCTCTCATCTCCAGAACATTTATGTGCAAGTGGCATTCGTTTGGTTGCCATGTGCCCTGGACTGTCCTGCCCTGATAATGCCCCCACCCGATCAGGGAGGCATCCGTTGTCAGAGTAGCAACCGGAGGAGGTGGAACAAATGGTCTCCCAACAGGAGCTGGGGAAGACATCCACCACATGAGATGCTTTTGCACGCTATGATCATAATGGTGTGAGACATTGGAAGTTCCTGGTATGACCATTGAGAAAAGAGCATCCACTGAAGGATCCGCATGTGGTATCTGGCCAATGGGAGGAGAGGTATGGCAGCTGCCATGATTCCCAACACCTTTAGAACTAACCTGGCCTTGGCTCTGTTGTTGTTGAGAAGAAGTGACACCAATCTTTGAATGTCTGATATCCTTTGGTTCGTTAGTGTTGCAGACATGTTTACAGTATCTAAATTTAGCCTATGTAGGTAATAGTACGACAAGGCGACAAAACAGACTTTTCGCAATTTATTGAGATACCCAGTTCTTGACAGATGAAAAGTGTAATCTCTGGCCATCAAAAGGAGATGCTTGGTGGGAGCTGTGAGGAGCCAGTCGTCCAAATATGGAAACACCTGGAATCCTTGTCGCCTCAGGTGAGAAGCTACCACTGCCATGCATTTGGTAAACACCGGGGCAGTGGTGAGACCAAAGGGCAGGGCCCTGAATTGAAAATGACTGGTTCCCAGCCTGAAGCGGAGGAATCTTCTGGAGCGCCTGTTCATTTTATGTGATAGTACGCGTCCTGAAGGTCTATAGAGCACATCCAGTTTCCTTTTCCCAACAGGGAAGAATGGATTGCAGCGTGACCATCCGAAATCTTGTTTTCTTGACCGATCTGTTCAAGATACTGAGATCCAAAATTGGTCTCCAGTCCCCTGTTTTCTTTGGAACTAAAAAGAACCTTGAGTAGATTCCGGATCCTAGTTGGTCTGCTGGCACTGGCTGAATAGCTCTTTTGCAAGCAGTTTTGAAATTTCCAAAGCTGCTATATCCCTTTGAGCGGTGGAACATCTGGAAGGGATTTTTTGACCGACTTGGAAAGCGAAGAAAGGGAATAGAATAACCTTGAAATGATGGACTGTACCCATTTGTCTTTTGTCAAGGATAGCCAGGCTTCTGGGTACAGTGACAATCTTCCCCCGACTGCCTCCGAAGATGGGCAGCCGGGCAACACCTCAGGGATGCTGAAAGGGCTTATCGGAAGGCGTTTCGATTGCCCTGGTTCTGGACCCCCTCTGCCTCTAGGCGTCTACCATTGTTGTTCCCCCCTCTGCCTCTGGCGGGGAACCGACTCTGTGCGTCAGGCGAAGTCCCTTGAGATTGTTTACGGAACCACATCTTTCCCCCCTTCTGACCTTTGGGGTAAGGCCTCGAAGGAGTGGAAAACGGACTCCGGCGGCAGAAAGGGTCTTGCCATCCGTCTCGCACCTAGTCAGGGTTTCTTTCACTTGTGGACCAAAGAGATGATCCATCAAAGGGGAGTTTGTGAAAGACGTCTTGAAAGGTTCCGCAAAATTGCATAGTCAAGATCCAGGCGTGCCTACGTAAGGCTACCCCTGTTCCTCTGCTCTGCTCGCTCCATCGGCCGCATAAGAGAGGAGGCATGGAGGAGTTGGAAATAGAATTAAGGATAGCCAGCTGCGTGTTCATTTTTTCTTGGAAACCCGCAGCTGTAGGGTTAAGCATTTCACTCGCTTCTTTGATCAAGTCCCTTTGAAGACGAGTGAAATGGCACAGGTAATTCAGCGACGATAGTAAATGTCGCTGAGGAGAACATCCGCTTGCACCTATCCATGGACCTAGATTCCTTGTTAGGTGGATGGACAGGCACTGAAGGATCAGCCAGTTCCTTCTTTGTGGCGGCAGCTACCACCATAGCATCCACAGAGACTCCTTTTGATAAAAATTCCTTGTCTGCTGGAGCTGTGATGAATTTGGAGGGTCTCCTGGGAGTGGGGTCCACTGAATCAGGAGCCGTCCATGCCTTTTAGCAACCACCTGCATGAGGGGGTGAAGGGGGACACCCAGGAGGTGGAAGGACGAGCCAAACGCCTCAAGATACACAGATTCCTCCGAAGGGTTGAGGGCTGGCCAATTTCCCCTCTGTTTAAAGATCTCCAGAATGTCTGCAAATGAGACATCTTCAGAAGGGGAACGGGGGAACCCTCAGAATCATCCAGATCTGTGTCGGACGTGATAGACTCAGGTGAGTCAATGTGCTTCCTCTTGCACTTCCTCTTCCGAGGGGCTCTTCTGCCAAATCAGGAGAGGCCTCGGAAGAGGATGAAATCCCACAGGGGCTCCTGAGGAGTTGGCTCTCTGCGGTCCGGGATGAGGGAGTGAGTCGACTTACCCTGAGGCAGCATAGAGGAGGGGCTGACGGAGCCGACTGTGGAGTAGAGCCAGGCTCTAACACACTCCGCATGACCTCGAAGCACCCCTGTCAGGCAGAGCCAGAGGTCCCCGCCCGAGGAGCTAAAGACCCCCTCGGCACCGACAGTGATGGCTCGAGGCCGATGTCGGAGCCGAACTCACCAGTGCCAAGCACCGAGAGGGAGAGGGGGTGGGACAAGGGTCCGATGCCACTCACCCCTCGAGCCGACGAGGGAAGTCCGGCGCCGAGATTCCTCCATGGAAGAAAGCGGAGCCGACGACGGAGTCAAGACAATTGTCTCGGCTCCGAGGTGACTACAGTCTCGGTTCCGACACGACCCGGCCCGAGCTCAAGAGAGTCGAAGGAGGAAGGAGTTGATGGACGGGACAGGCACCGACTGATGAGTCGGGCTCTGAAGCATCTGGGCCAGTGCCTCAGACTTGAGTAGTCGACTCACCACCCTCTGAAGGTCATGATCAGACAACCTCGATGACCTAGAGGAATGAGACCTTTGGCTCCGTTCAGACAGCAGGGGAGATCCTGGAGCCGAATGAACGGAGCCAAGAGAAGGTGACCTAGACCTCTTTCTGGTTGTCGGCTCAAGATCTTGTCGGAGCCGACACGGGTACCTCGATAACCTCGGCTCCGGTCGCCACAGAAACTGTGGACTGAGTCTTATCGGCTCCAGCCGGAGCCGATAAAGGCAAAGGTTGAACAACCTGAGGTCTCGGCTCAGAAGCCGGAGCCGAAGACCTCGATGCCTTGGAGGGCTTCCCTGTTGAGACAGACAGGGAATCCTCAGGCTTCAACAAGCCTCTCAATATGAGCTTGTTTTTCCTTTCCTGCAGGACCCTGGGGCTGAAGCCATGGCAGACAGCACAGGATTCCTGCAGGTGCAAAACCCCAGACAATAGACACAAGAAGTGTGAGCGTCTGTCAGAGACATTTTCTGACAGCACGCATCACACTTCTTGAATCGAGACCTTTGCTTCTTTAGACATAGCCTAACTGGTGAACACAAACACACACTCAAACACACCAGTTATACCCTGTCAAAATAACAACTATATTAAAAATATACTAAAAATAAGTACAATAAACAGTAGTACACTACACAAACACTCCCTAGGGAAGGAAGGCCAAGGCCCAAGGGAAGAACTAAAAGTTCTTTTGACAAGAAACGGAAGAAAATAGGTTCGGGGATAGAGTTTAATAAACTACACTAATTTAGGAATAATTAAACTAAAAAGGGAAACAAGAGTAACTTTTTATAGAAAAAGCTAAAACTTACCAGGAACCGGTAGAATAACCAACCTCGAAGCTGTAGCGGCAAACGAGATCTGAGGTAACTCTCGCCTAGCATTGTGGGATATAAGGGGAGCCTCGAGCCGGTGGAACCAACTCTCGAGCTTTAGAGTGGCCGAGTCGGAGCCGAGGTCGGCTCCGAACCCATCCAGCAAGAATGAAGGCGAGATAGACAACTTAACATCTGTATTTTTCATTGCTAATTGAATGTTTACTGAATTACTTAACTGTAAACTGCTTTTTCATACTGAGAGTTGTATTTTCTGTTTGTGATTGCTCTATCCGAGCTTTTCTGTGCATTTTTGATAATTGTCTGCTTACAGTTAAAAGCATTCTCTAGAGTCTGCTCCTTGATCTGTTTAAAACTTTCATTTAGTGGCTACAGCTAGGAACTGTAATTTTTCCCTCCCTAGTGTTGTGTGTTCCTATACTTGGTGACTTTGCAGTTGCCCGCCCATACTGTATATTTGATCTGTGACACTCCTCCCAGTCTAGTGTCATTAGTTCACTTAATCTAATAGAGAACATTTGTAAAGGCCAACCCACTCAGTTTCTTAACGTTGAATTAACTTCTGTTCCAGCTTTCTCCATTTCCACGTTTACTGGAAAAACAATTATAGGCTTGCTTCCCCCCTTTCCTGTGGCAGGTCTTGTCCAGATACGGATTTGCTCTGTCCAGGACTGCCCCCGCCACTTAAAGTACAGTTTTGTACCTACCATAAATGTAGATGTTTGAGTGTACACCCTGCTGCTGTCATCACACTTGGGTTATTCCTGTCATCAGGCGGTCCCGCAGTCGGCCGGAATTCCAAAGTCTTGGTCCGGCGTCGGTTGCTGTCGCTTCTTCCCTGACGTCAGTGCGCCAGGGGTATAAATAATGCATCCGACGCCATCTTCTTCAGTTTTTCTTGCCCCAGATGTCAGGTGCCCCCAAAAAGGTGGTCAGTAATTAGTACCAAATAAAGTAATTTTTTGCACAAACACAAAATCCCTCCAGCTATAAGCAAGTACATCAGGAAGGTATTGTATAGATTTAGTCAGTTAGATCAGAGGGGATGGAGGGAGGGTAACCTGGACTGCAGCAGGGTGTACACTCGAACATCTACATTTTTGGTAGGTACAAAACTGTACTATGTTCATTGTGTTACCCTGCTGCAGTCATCACACTTGGGTAGAATCCCGAAGCTATGGATGGGTGGAGGAGTTATAGAGGGTTAGAGGAGGCTAGAAGGCCCTGCAGAACTGCAGTGGCGAAGCCAGCCCTAGTCTTAGAGTAAAGTGGTAAGTGATAGTGTTTGGTAAAAGTGTGTATTGAACTCCAAGTTGCAGCTTCCAAAATCTACTTGGTTGGTACCCCCCTGAGGAAGGCTGTAGATGTAGCTGTTGCCCTGGTAGAGTGGGGCCTAATGGTAGCAGAAACTGGTTTTCCATAATGGGTATAGCAAAAACGAATGCAATGTCCTATCCATTTGGAAATGGTTTGTTTTGATATAGCCTTCCCTTGTGAAGCTGTAGCGTAGGATACAAAGAGCTGGTCTGATTTTCTGAAAGCCTTAGTTTTATCCAAGTAGTAGCGAAGTTGCCTTTGAATGTCCAAGGAATGCAGGAGTCTTTCTCCTTTGTTCTGTGGGTTTGGGAAGAAGGTGGGTAAGTGAATGGTTTGATTTAAAAACACACTGGAAACCACCTTAGGCATGAAGGAAGGATTAGTTCGTAGAGAAACTCTGTTTTGATGGAAAATGAGGAAAGGTTCCACTGCCATTAGTGCCTGCAGCTCTGAGACTCTTCTAGCTGAAGTTATTGCTAGCAGCAGGGCAGTCTTCCATGATAGGAACTGTAGATCTGCAGAGAAAGCTGGTTCAAAGGGAGGTAGCGTAAGTTTTTCCAGAACAAAATTGAGATCCCATGTTGGTGTAGGTGCTCTCCTGGGGGGCCTAATGTTTTTTTGCCCCTCTGAGGAACTGCCTTAGAAGTGGATGCGAAAATAAGGGTGGTTCTGTGTTGTAGTGTGCTGAAACAGCTGATGCATGGATTTTAATGGAAGAAAAAAAGTCCTTTGTGCAACATCTCAGTTAAATACTGTAGAATCTGAGGCAGGTGAGGCTGAAGTGTGTTTTCGCCTTTAGTTTGGTTCCAAGCACAAAACCTTTTCCATTTGTCCGCATAGGCCTTCCTGGTGCTGGGCCTCCTAGCTACCAGAATAACATCCAAAACTGCTTGGGAAAGAGGAGCTGGCTGGATGTTTAGGTGATTTTCCATGCAGCCCGATTTAAGGTTTTTAGCTGGCTGTGAAGAATCTGATTGTTTTGCTGTGTGAGAAAATCGGCAGTTTGTGGTAAAATCCAAGGTGGGCCCTGGGCCATATTCCTCACTAGTGGGTACCAGTGCTGGCATGGCCAGTCTGGGGCTATGAGTATCAGTCGTGGTCTCTCCTTTCTGACTTTCAGAAGCACCTTTGTGAGGAGAGGCAATGGAGGGAAGGCATATACTGTCAGGTTTTTCCAGCTGAATGAGAGTGCGTCCACTTTCCAAGCTTGATGGTGAAGTGCCCTTGTACAAAATTTTATAGTTTTGAGGACTGGCAAACAGGTCTATGTCTGGAAGGCCCCATTTTTGAGTTATCATTGCAAATACTTGTGGATCCAGTTTCCACTCGTGGTGATCCATGATATTTCTGCTGAGGTAGTTTGCCAATGTGTTCTTTTGTCCTGGCAGGAATTGAGCTTGTAAGTGAACTTGGTAAGCCAGAGCTGTGTTCCACAAGGTCATTGCTTGCCTGCATAGAGGGTAGGAGTGTGTACCCCCTTGTTTGTTTATGTACCACATTACTGTGGTGTTGTCCGTCCTTATTGTAAGTTGTCCTGGATGTAATAGATTCTTGAAGGCTGTCAGAGCATTCTGTACAGCTAGCATCTCTTTTTGATTGATGTGCAGATTCCTTTGATCTGCAGACCATACGCCTTGAACGCACTGTCCTGCCATGTGTGCATCCCAGGCGTAATTCGATACATCTGTTGTCATAGTTTGCCTGGCTGGGGGCAAGGTGAAAGGCTGACCCTTGTTGAAGTGACATGCCAGTGACCACCATAGAAACTCCTGTTGTAGGCAGGGAATGAGAGATATCATTGTGTCCAAGCTGTGGCTGTGTTGAGACCATACGCTTTTTAGGTACCACTGTAATTTCCTCATATGCAGCTTTGCAAATGGTATTAGTAGTATGCAAGATGCCATGAAGCCCAAGGCCTGCAGAATTTTTCTTGCAGGTAGTTGGGTCTTTGTTGCCATTGTTTTGAAATATTGAGTCAGTTGTAGTTGTTTGTCTGGCGTCAGATAAGCCTTCTGGGCCGTTGTATTCAAGCTGGCACCCAGGAATGTCATATTTTGTGAGGGTACTAGTTTTGATTTCTTTTCGTTTAATGTGTACCCCAGGCAACTTAGAAGATGTTTTACAAAAGCCAGATGTTGTAAGAGGATATCCTTGCTTTCTGCTTAGATGAGGCAGTCATCCAGGCATGGGTATATTTGAATTCCTCTTTGTCTGCAGTATGCAATTACTGGTGCCAGGCATTTTGTGAAGACCCTGGGCGCAGTAGATAAGCCAAAGGGCAGTGCAGAGAATTGGTAATGGGTTGAACCTGCAATGAAACGGAGGTATCTTCTGCAACTTTGTCTGATAGGGACATGCAGGTATGCCTCCTTGAGGTCCAACGTTACTAACCATGCTTTCTTGCCCAACATGGGAAGAAGCTGCTGTAGTGTTAGCATCTTGAATTTGGGTACTTGTAAGTAAGTGTTTAGAATTGAAAGGTCCAGAATTGGTCTCCAGGCATTGTCCTTTCTGGGGACTACAAAGAGTCTTGAGTAAAATCCTTGACCTTGCTCTTGAGTAGGTACCAGTTGAATGGCTCTCATGTCCATGAGAGCTGTAATTTGTTTTTGTGCCTCTGCCCGTTGATTTTGTGGCAGGTTTGGCATTCCTCTTTTCATTGGCAAGGTGTGAAAATGGAATCTGTATCCTCGTGAAATTATGTCTAGGACCCATTTGTCCTTTGTGACAATGTGCCAGTTGTCTGAAAAAAGTGCGAGTTTTCCTCCCAAGGGGGCTGCCAAGAGAGTGTTGCTTGGCCAGATGAGGTGCAAGTCATTGAGTTTGCCTTCTAGTAGTTTGGGACCTGTGTTCTCCTCCCTTCTGTGCTGCAGTACCCCATTGTCGAGGTTTGTACTGGGCCTGTGGTTGTCCTCTGCCTCTTGGATGTCTGTATTTACCCCTCTGTGGCCTGTCAGTAGCTGGAAAGGACCAATTTTTTGTTGGCCAATTTCTGCTGAAGCGAGGGGGCTGTACCTGTAGGAAATCTTTGACTGTCTGCATAGATTTTGCCTTATCCTCCATTTTCAAGACTTCTTCTGCTTTAACTCCAAAAAAGAACATCCTGCTGTAAGGGAGCATCTAGAAGCTTTGCTTTAACATGATCAGGCAGAGTTTGTTCCTTTAACCAAGCATGCCTACGTATAACAGACCCAGTGACAGCTGCTCTGCAGGAAGCCTCCAAAGAATCAAAACCACATTGTAAAGTATGTTTGCCCACCTGTTCAGTTGCATGCAACAGATCCTGCATTTCTTTCAATTCAGACTGTTGAGGGAGTGTGCTCATTTTTTGTTTTAACTGAGACATTAGAAATTGCTGATATTTTAGCATGTGAAACTGGCAATGTAGTGCCCTCATAGCTAGAGTGGCTGAGGAGTAAACCTTTTTCCCCCACCTGTCTAGTGCTCTGGAGTCCCTTTCAGAGGGTACAGGATTTTCTGCCATAGAAGCCTTAGCCCCTTTGAGACCCTGGGAGATAGTCTCTGGATCAGCAACAGGACTTTTGTAAAGAAATTTGTGGGAATCAGGCACTCTGTAGTATCTGTCAGGTTTGGCCGGAGCAGGAGGCAGAGAGTCTGGGTTCAAACTGGATTCTAAGTAAACATCATCCACAATGTCTAAAACTGGGGGGATGGCAAGCGGTCTGTGCTGGGGGAGTAAAAGAATCTCTCTGAGCCTTTTCTTTGAGTCAGAGTAGTCCTGACCTTCCCAGTGAAAATGTTCCCTCATAGTGTGTAAAGTTTCCCCAAAGAAGTAGTCTTCAGGGGGAGAAGCTGAGGGAATGGAATCCTCATCATCAGAATCTTCATAAGGGGAGAAGGAGTAATCTTGGTCCTCAGAAGAGCCTGAGGAAATAGACACTTGTTTAGAGGATGCATAATCTTCCTCTCGTCTAGGCCTTTTGTCAGGAGGGGGTTGGGAACCCCTGATTAAAGAGATCAAATCTTCAGCCATTTTGAGCATCTGTTTCTTAGGCATGGGGCCTTGAACAGGGGACTGAAGTGCAGTCTTTTTAGGTTTAATAGGAGTCTTCATCTTAGGATATGTTTTAATGGTGAGTGTCGTTGGTCTGAAGACGCCTTCAGAAACCGAAGGTGTTTCTGCAGCACCATCTTTTTCCGCTGTGTCGTCGGTAGGGGTTAAACAAAATGGCTGCGTCGGCTTTGTACTTTCCGCCAAAAGTTCCGAAGCGGTCTCTGGTTCCAGATTTGCGGTAGTCAGGGGCTGCGTCGGAGCCTCACTGAAGACCGGTGAACCGGAGACCGGACCAGCCGAGGCCTCGGAGTCTGGCTTGGGTTTAGGCTGCCTGTCCTTATCCTTGTGTTTTTTGTGCACGCCGGTAGTCGGTTGCTCCGACGGCATAGTGTAGTTAAATTTTCTACCGAAGTAGTGTCGTGCGAAATCAAAGCGTCTTTTTATAGTACGCTTATTAAACTAGTGACATCGTGGTCTGGGCCTAGGCAAGGTATGCAGTAAGAATGAAAATCCTTATGAGGTATTTGTTTCCCACAAGAAATACAATTGTTAACTTTTCCTGACATCAGTCTGAGGCAAGAAAAGTTTCCCCAACGGGGTACTTAGCTTTATTGAAGACTTCATACTTAGCTTTATTGAAGACTTCAGTCTGAAATTCGAGTTTGAAAATCTCAGGAGTCGGTCGACCGGCACTTGCGAACTGCTTCTGCTTCGGGCACTGCGCGGCAAGAAAGACTGAAGAAGATGGCGTAGGATGCATTATTTATACCCCTGGCACACTGACGTCAGGGAAGAAGCGACAGCAACCGACGCCGGACCAAGACTTTGGAATTCTGGCCGACTGCGGGACCGCCTGACGACAGGATAACCCAAGTGTGATGACTGCAGCAGGGTAACATGATGAACATCTGGGGTTAAACTATTCTTGGTGCCATAAAGTCTGTTCTTCAAAATTTCCCTTGCAACTAGCCAGCTTTTTAGTTTTAGCACTCAGATCTGTTTCTTTGAGCTCAGTACTTGTTCAGAACTCATTGTAAGCACTAAATAAGTTACAAATTACTACAGCACTCAACTTTCCTCACTTGTCTACAGGAAAACAGTTTTTAGTACTTAATAAATAAGCACCTACTCAGGCAGGTCTAAAGGTCAGCTCCCGGTGTTTTCTCCTGTCTACCTGATGAATCAGGGCATCTTGGGACAATGCAGCAATTGCCTCATGTACACAGACAACCCTCTCCTCCTACCACCCAACACTACGTCCTGCGAGAGATGCACTTGTATAGCCAAACTGGAAGCAAAGCTCTCTTCACCAAAGACTGGCCTAGACAGTCAAGAGAAGGTAAACACTTGCACCGCACCACACTCATCACATAGTCCCTCAAAACCTACACCACCAAAGCACACACACAAGCACAAAACAAACACCTACATTCGCGGAGGCTCTCAGTACAAATCTGCCCAAACAAGAGACCTCCAAGCAGAAATGCAAGCAACCTCCACCCCCCAACACAACCCAAATGACACATAGCCCACATACTCAGTGTGCCACTCAACTACAGCCCATAAGGCATAATGTACCCAGCACTCTAGTCATAGGTGACTCTATAGTCAGGTACACTGATGTTCCACTCAGCAGGCTAAACAAGTAAAAAGTTACTGTCAGCTGACTGTCAGGTGCCAGGATCTGCCACATAATGCACGCACTCAGGTCACTCCACAAGTACAAATATGACTCTGTCATTGTCCATGTTGGTGTGAATGACCCGAGACGTACCTCCCTGGACTACATGAAAAGAGACATGGAGGAGCTCTCCGATCTTGTAACCCAGGCAGGTATGACCCTAGCCCTGAGTAGCATCCTGCCATCACCCAGAATGATACCACAGCACAAGGACAAAATGATTGACTAACAATTGGCTAAGCTTCTGGGGAATCCAGTATCTGTCTGCCTGGGATGACATGATAGACAGACCACGCTGCTTTGCCAGAGATGGCCTGCACCTGTTGCCCTTGGGATTCCAGATACTGGCAAAGGCTCTTGCCACCCCTATAGTGCCTTTTTTTAGGCAAGGTTCAAATGACAAATTCAACACCGTAACAGGTACAAGCAAGCAAAATCTGAGGGTAATGCTACTCAATGCTAGAAGTCTAAACCTCAAAATGCACTCATTCAAGGCACTCCTTAAAATGGAGAACACTGACATCTGTGCAGTGACAGAGACCTGGTTCAAAGCTCCAGAGAGCACCCCTACATTACCAGGCTATAATTCATACCACACCTTTCGGCCACCAAACCCGGACCGAAACACTAAAGGTGGAGGCGTGTCCATATTCATTAAGGATATCCACAGCTCCAAGCTAGCTGCTCAGCATAATGCATCAAAGATTATCCAAGTTCAACTAACACTGGGCAAAACCGCAATCCAGATTGCAGCTTGCCCCAGGATTCCCACTCCTTTTTTCTTGATACACTGGAAAATATTAAGGTACAACCCAACACTCTAATAATGGATGATTCCAACTACCCTACCATTAACTGGGAAAACTACTCATGTACCAACTCTTTTGCTCAACGTTTTCTGGAAATCATCAATTCCAATGCCTTGGATCAACTTATCCACACCCCCACCAGGGGCAGCAATATCCTAGACCTGGTCATCACCAATATGGGTGACCGGTGTTCCACACCAGAGGTCAGCTCCTCGTTGGCCAGATCCGACCACAAGCTAATCATCCTAGACATCCATATCCTGCTCCCACCCCCCATTAGGAAAACAACCGTGAAAAATTTCTCCAAAGCCAACTTCACGCTTCTTAAGACAGAAGTGGCAAACTTCACGACACCCATGCAGATGGACAATAGAGGTACGACTGCTGAATCCTACACAAATGCACTTTATAAGCACTTACACGAGTGCATGGAACGTGCTATCCCTAACAGAACCAAGATGCTATCCTTCAAAAAAGGAAGCCAATCTGGTGGTCTTCTGTCATAAACAAACTCTACAACAGAAGAAAGAAACTGTTGCAAAAAAAGAGTAAATTCCCTGGTCAGCCTCAGTAAGAAGCCGAGATCCCTCAAAAAATCCTCCAAAGCTAGTTATGAAAACAAAATTGCCACTGATTCTAAAGACAACCACAAAGCATTCTATAGCTATGTCAAAAATCTCAATGGCAACACTCAGATCTGCTCTGAGTTATAGCACAATGACACTAAATATACAGAACCAACTGATATTGCCAACATCCTGGCAGATAGGTTCAGTGCTAAATTTACCCCCCTCTCACCCCCTAAAGTGCCCATCTTTATACCGGAAGAATGCAAAGTTCCTGTAATCACGGCTGCACAGGTAAAAACCTCACTCTCCAAAGCCAAGAACACAGCATCCATGGGACCTGACAACATCCCAGGCTGCCTCCTACATAAACTACAGAATGTACTGGCACCCCACCTAAGTACCATGTTCAATCATAGCCTCACCTCAGGCTTTGTGTCCATTGAATGGCACACCAAGACAGTTATCCCACTCCGCAAAGGGGGGGGGGGCACAACAGACCCCGGGAACTACCGCTCCATTAGCCTGACGAGCCTGGTCTGCAAAGCCATGGAACATATCATCATGGAACTCAAACAAAGACACTGGAGATCTCCAAACTCTGGACCCCACACAGTTTGGGTTTGTAAAAGGCAGATCATGTCTCCTAAATCTGATAAGACTTCTTTGAAGTAGTCACCAAAGCCATAGATGAGGGTAAGGTGGTTCACACAGCTTATCTAGATCTCGCAAAGGGGTTCGATACCATCCCCCACTCTGGAATTATAGATAAACTCACTAAACTAGGAATAAATCCCTATGTCACAAGATGGGTTGCCAACTGTCTTACTGAAGAACCCACACTGTGAAAGTAGCAGACTCCAAATCAGACTTCAGACCAGTGACAAGTGGAGTACCACAGGGTTCAGTCCTGGGTCCTCTCCTGTCTGGTATCTACTTCTCTGAAGTACAGGCTAACACAGAAGGTCTTTGCCTAACTAAATTCGCAGATGACTGCAAACTAGGCGCCATAATCAAAACTCCTAACGATGTGGACATCCTACAAAAGGGCCTCACTGAGACAGATGCCTGGTGTCAAAGACATGGTCTCAAGCTCAATGCCAAAAAGTGCATTGTCATCCCCTTTGATAAAAACTCTGTACCCATGAACTACCACATAGGCGGTAGTCTACTTAACATCGAAAGTGTGATAAGGGACCTTGGGACACATCGCCACAGTGGTCAGGAAATCCTTCTACGTGGCACACCTCATCACAAAAGGTTTCTCGTCCAGAAAAAAAAGAGGTCATTGTTCCCCTCTACTCATCAATCATTACACCCATTATAGAGTACAACGCCCCTTTTGGTATGCACCTCACAAGACATCTGCAACAACTGGAAAGGCCGCAAAAATACCTCACAAAGAGGATTACTGGCCTCAAACACATGCCTTGCGCAGACCGTCTCAAAAAACTCCAGCTTTACTCCGTCACATATCGCCTACTCAGAGGCGATCTCTGCCTAACATACAAAGCTATGTCAAACCTAGAGCTGTTAGACATGCTCCACTTAAAGAAATCCCAATCCCTCCAAGCTACACGCTCTAGGGACCTAAACCTTGTCACCACAATAAAAAGAACATGCTGGAGGGATAGATTCCTGTCCCAGAGACTTTCCATACTCTGGAACAGACTACCTATCTATGTCAAACAGAGCTCCTCATTAGCACTCTTCAAGAAAAATCTTGATGATTGGATGGGTAATAGGAAATTCATCCCGGGGATCAATTCTGTGGTTCTGCTTGAGAGGGACACAGGAAAATAATTTTCTTGGGTGGCAAAAGCCAGGGTACCTTTTTGGCTAGGCTTGTATAGGCCCTACGGCAAACAGCCTAGTACCTACCTATAAACCTATGGTGTATAGTGACAGGGACTTTAGTATGTCTGTGTACCGCACATGCTGGAGCCCCTTGATCTTCTTTGTTAGGGGCCTCTGAGGTCCCTCTAATTGCTGCAGGTGCTTAGTATGGTACATTCCAAACAGGGTGTTATACTCAATTATGGACCGGATAAGTCCCGAGTATAGGGGGATTATAAAGTTCTTTTGCTTTCAATTTGATGCTTTTACTAATCAAGTGTGCTAATTAGAAAGCTTTCCTTGCTACAGTAGAGACATGGTGGTCGAAGTTAAGGTCAGAGTCAACTTGTGATCTCAGGTCCCTTACCACTTCAAGGGTAATTAGGGTATTCTTGTTGATATGATAGTGTGAAGGGACAATGTTTGTGTCAAAAGGAATGATGATGCATTTCTTAGAATTCAGTTTGATATTGTGACTAATATACCAATCGCTGGTCTACATGAGACCCTCCCAAACAGTAGGGGGCCCCAGCACTGATCCCTGTGGCACCCCACTGGCAGGTCTGCTGGCTGATATGGAGTCACCCACTTTGATAGTGTATGCCCATTTTGTGAGCCAGATGGCAATCCCTCTTACAATGAAGGGATTTCCATTGTTTGCTAAGTTTATCAGTAATGTTTGAATGTGGGATTGTGTCGAAAGCCTTTGCCAAGTCAAGTTATGCTGTGTGCACAGATATGCCCTCATCAATGGCCTTGGTCACATTTTCAAAGAAATCCACCAGATTTAACAGGCAGGATCTGCCCTTCACGAAGCCAAATTGGGTAGGATCAGAGTTTGGAGGTCATCTATGTCTATTTATGAGGTCCATAATGACACGTTCCATGGCCTTACAGATGAGGCTGGTCAGACTTATGGGTCTGTAATTCCCCAGGTCTGTTGCTAGGCTACCCTTGTGAAGGGGAATAACTGTTGCTGTTTTCCATTCTGCAGGAACAAAGCCTGTGGTTAGGCTATGATTGAAATATACTTAGTGGATATGTTATGCTAAGTTCATGTTTTATCCTGTTTAGAAGACAGCCTGGGATGTCGTCTGGTCCCACAGGGGTTGTGTTTTTTGCTTTGGACAAGGCTTTCAGGACCTGTTCTTCAGATATGTAGGGTAGGGGGGAGTTTGAAAGAAGGTTTGTTGCAATTTAGGAGGGGATAAGGGAATGAAATTTTCAAACCTATCCACTAGCAGGTTTATTATCTCTGAGAGGTCAGTGTGTATGACACTGTTGGCTACTAGTTCTGCACCTGCTTGGGTCATACCCTTTAGGATACATATGTAGCTGTAAAAGGCCTTATGGTCATCCTTGGATCTACTTGCTAAGATTCTCTCAAAGGAGATCTTGGAGTATTTGGCAAGTTGTCTAATTTGCCTGTTGCCGCTGAGGAGGGTGCTTTTCCATTGTTGGGGCCTTGCCTTTGTTTTCTTGGACACAACATTTTGTGTTTATTGCAAAGTTTGTTGATGCTGGATATCCACTATGGTAGCTTGCTTTTACAGATACAGGACAAAAAATAATTTATTTGAAAGGAGAGCAGGAAGAGAGACAGGGCAAGCATTCAATAGTACACACTGATTCTTCTCATTACACAGGGCGATTTAGGTTTACCAGATGCAAAGGGGTATTTTAAAGCTATGCAGTTAAAGCTTATATGCATAACTCAAGTGGAAAGGAAAAGAATCAAACAGGGAATCTTTTAGAGATAGAGACTTGGATTTTGGAATCAAGTCATTAAGGAGAATAGCAACAATCATACAGAATATCATTTTCATAATATAGCATAAAGTACTGTTAAGAACTAAGCCAATTGGGAACGGAGAAAGACAATTTCACCAACAGGGTAACAAGTGGATGCATTGTTGTTTGCATTTGCTCTGGTATTTTTTCATCTGAGAAGTTCTCTTGGGTTAACTTGTGTGTTAAATAAAAAAACGGGGGTAAATATATGCAGATTAGAGTCCATGCTGAACAAGTAGTTTTGGTGCAAAGGGTTAACTACGTTGCCACTATGGAGTAATTGCACCAGTTCAATATTCTTTTAGGAATTTTTATAATAAAATATTACACGACTTGTCCATGTTATTGAGAGTAGTTATTACTGTAATGCCAGATGCTTAATTATCATTCTCCATTTAATAGTAAATGTGTTTGTTAAAATAAAAAAAAAGAAATATGAGCAGTGAATTTGAGGACATATTCAGTGATCAGCCAGGGTGTACCCAGCTCATAGGAATCCAATGGTAAGTCAGACAGGCTCCTTGCAAGCCAAGCACAGTGTGTGGGAGGGCTTATAGGAAGTGTTAAATTCTAGGTAATGCAGGAATCCAATAGTCCTTGGGCCGTGTCAGTCATACTGGTACCAAAAAGGAGGGAGCACAAGGTGTTAACAGTGACTACAGAAAACTAAACAGCCACATGAATGCAGACGCACACCCTAGAACCAGGGCATATGAAGCTTTATAACAGTTAGTTAGACTAAGTATCTGACAACAACTGGCCAAAGGGTTACTAGTACGTACCCCTGATACTCAGAGCAAGCAAAAAATCATCATTTGCTATCATGTCTGGGTTGTAAGAATCTGCCACAGTGCCTTCTGGGATAAAGAATTCATCATCATCTTCCAGAGAATGCTGGATGGTATCCTAGAAAGAGATGGAAACTATGTTCTTCTTTGTGAAGATGATTTTGCTATTTGTTAGTTGGTACTGGAAGGACTGCCACTCTAAACTGCAGCTGTAAGGTGAAAAGCGTATTTGAGTGTAACAGGTGGTGATTACTACCAGAAGCAGCACTGCCTATTGACTGTACCCTTTAAGGCCAATCGTCCATCACATACTTATTGGCCTGGAGTGGTGTAGATTGAGAGATCATGTCCCTTTTCATCACATATTTGGTGACAGCGGTGAATAATTGTATACCTGTTTGTCATATATTTTTTATGGCGGTGGCTGAAATTTATACACCTACACACCATACTGTCCATTCATTTTTCTATCTTCTTTGGCTGAACTCTACCCCAGCACGACAACCTGCCATCCCTTTCTCCTTTAGGCAATTGAATAAGCCATCTCAAGCATGTCTATAAACATGAGTCACGGTTAAGGTAAAAATATGGACTTTTGGGGCTCAAACTCATTTAATCAGTAGAGGGATTGTGGATATAAAAGTATATCTGAACTAAAAATAAAACTATTGTGTTCACTATGAATGTTTAGCCCTCCATGTCAAGGCAGCAGGGCAGAATTTATCAGTAAACATTTTTAGTCAGCTACAGAACACCAAACTGAGCAAATTCCCCACTTCCTTAACTTCATTATAACTACCCTCATATGCAGGAAAAAGATGCAGTCATGGCACACCTTTTACTGAGTGATACAGTTCTGTAACTAACACCAATGATAAAAAAAAGTTAAGTCCATTTATTCATAAATAAAAAATGAACCACAGATATGTCTAAATTGTAGTATAACATTATGAGAAGTTAAGATTAAATGTTACTTACAATCTCTACAGGTGCAATACTTGTCACAAGCTGATGAAGAAGTGTGGCTTCACAATAAGGAAATTTTCGAATACATTCTCTTATGAGTTTCTCTTGGTAAACGGGAAATCCATCATTTTCCCTGCCTTTTAATAAACTGTGGAAATCAGGAAAATGTATATCTATTAATAACTCATTTTAAATAACCTGTTTTCTAACAGTAACTGACTATACCACAAACATTTATAGAAGACAAGTCTAATAACAAACATGGCTGCAGTACATAAAAGTATGTGAATATTCACATATTGTTTGATTCTCAAATGGGTCATGTACAGTAGGTGAAACTTTTGGGTACAGGCTTCTTCAGCTCTATTATGTCTCTTCTTAACGTCTTGACCTCCTATGGTTTAAGTATGCATACTCATTTGGTACAAGTACTATGTCTCTCTCGATTTCAATTTTAAGGGTTACGTATCCTAGAATTCCAGTTCTCTCACATCAATAAGGGTTACACCTGCAAGAAAATAACTTATTTAATAAAGTTATCAAATTATAAACTTGAAAATAACTTGCATTGTTTTCTATAACAGTTCAGCTGGAGTACTTCGACATAAATGATTGTGTTGGTGTGTGTGAGAGGAGTAATGCACACCTGTGCAGTAGTGGGCTCTCTTGAAGATCAACTAACAGTATAAAGGTCAAATATTCACATATTTGCCATGTCTTAGTTTGAACAACCCTCCGAAGCATGTGCAACAAGCATTTAGGTAAAAAAAAAAATCAGACAGCATCTCAAAATGTCAGGTTAGTAGAGGGGTAATAATATCAAAACATAGGGGATGAAGTTCAAGGCAAAACTGCTTTGAAGAACAGGCCCCACAAAAGACTCTACCACAGGACTAGAAGTTCAAACTACACTGCTTGCACAGGTATGCATAGAAGATAAGCCAGTTGTGGCACATATATAAACCTTGCACACACACAATAGAAAGATGTACAATACCTTCACCCGCGAGGTAATATTCTGCCATCTCACTGATCAGGGACATAGCCTTTTGGTGATACAGCTAGCAAACCATCTGAATACTGGCTGGTGTGCAAATGTAAAATGTTCCTTTTTAGGAGTGAAGGGAGTAAACCACCACTATAAATAATCAACTCCCAAATGGTAATTCATTGAATACCGATGAAAAACAATGTAATTAACCCATCTGTTATGACTGCAGCTGTATGCACGATGAACATCAATGTAATTACTCAAAAATCCTACACCTCATAACAGTAATTACAATTTTTGCAGGGAGGCTTGGAGCCATGAGCCCTGTACAGCCCCCTTACTTAAGTATACTATGTATACAGTCAGAAAAATCAAAGTAATACAACTGCAGTCATGTTGTGTCAGTAATATAACAGAAAATGAATCAGAGAGATAGCACTGAATGTCAACCAGTTGTAGTCAGGCCAGGAACGACAGAAGTACTTATGATACCCACTGCAGATACAAGTGTGTATATATACCTTTAAGAAGCTATCCAAAGGCTTGCACTAGAGTATAAATACTGAGCATGTGTGAGACTGACTGCCACTTTGTAGTTTGCTGTTGAGATGTGAACGTATATGTGTGTAAGCTCGGTTTAATTAGTTAGTTCATATTTAAAGATGCTGCTTATCCATCCTGATGTGTTTGTATATATTAAAGCATCTAAACGAAACCTCAAGCCTTTTTCTTATTATTTGCAACAGAGACGAATGAATGACATCCACACTCTACACAGAAGTAGAAATGTTGCTGAAAGTAACCATCAGTGGTATAAAGGATATGCTCTCCCCTCTTTCTAGGCCTAGAACGTATACCAACTAAAGAATGAACTAAGACCAACAGCTAATAAGCACATTTCTGGAGGAAATGAAGATCCATCCTGAGAGGAATTCAGCCCTCAAGTAAAGCAACAAAAGACTATATAAGAACATTTGAAGTTAAGTCAGGTAGAGATGACCACCATGGAAAGCATTTTTTAAGAATGAAACTACTGGGCCACAGAACCAGTTGTTTTTTTTAGGATACTTGTTTAAAAAAAAATCATAAAGTTCAAATCTCATGGTGGGGATAGTCTTTAACAGGAGCTGGACAAAGAACCTCCCTCAAGATTTATGTCACCATATTATGCTGGGTTCAAAGTCTTTCCCTCCACTAATGCCAGATCAAAAATATGGACAAAAGGTTATCAGGGAATCCTAGTGAGCTACAGACTGAGGAGAAATGTACTTCTTGGCCTACATGAAACTATGAAGAAATTTCAATCTGATCTTGTGTCTAGTCAAAACAGAAAGCTTCCTTGCAACATCATAGACTACCAAAATTTAGTGTCTGCACCACAACAGCCTAGTTTCTGGGTCGAAGTGTACTGGTGAAGGACTGAGTGAAACACTGGAAACTGGTCGCCTAGATCAGTGGCAGAGAAGCCCACCTTTCCACTGTCTGTTGAAAGACTGCAGGATCTAAATGCCATTCATGATACAGACAATCTGCTTGTTGACTGAGTCTGCCAAATCGTTTTGCCAGCCTGGCATGTGCTTACCTTAGAAAGTAGAAGACTGTTAAAAATACCCAGTCTCAGATCCCAAACACTTTACTGCACAATTGTCAGGATAAGATATTCCCTTCCTGGCAGGTGTACCATATCACTGTGGTGCTGTCTATAGTAATTTGTAATGGTACTGGCAGGAAATTGTTCTGAAAGACTGCCGGTATCCAAGCAATTAATTTGTTTGTTTAGTAGCTAGTTGTCGATTTTGCAGCTTGACGGAGCTAATTTTCAGTGGAGGCCCAGAGCGAAAAAACTCATAAAAAAAAGGTCCACATTAAAGCTAATGAAGCAGAAAGCAGAAAGTAGCAAGTACAAGAGAGTTCAGTTTGATGTGCAACAGATTTCCTGCTGTGTCCAGTAGCCCTACAATGGGAGATCACCAAAGTGTACATCTGAAGGTGCCTGCTGTAGCATGGTAGGAGGTATGCAAGATTCCTCCTTTGCCATGCTGACAGTATCCTGCAGAAAGAGAACCAACTACATTCTTTACTAACTGTCAGCACGAAAATGATCATCTCCAGAGGAAGTACACTGATTCCACACATTTTTTTGTTTCAACCCTTATGTATTTGTCTTGATGTGAATGCAGGTGGTGCAGAAAGTTTTACTAGACTCTGAATATCAATCTTCTCTGTCAACAAGATTTTTATATGAACTAAATATGCAACTTCCCAAAAGACTGCTGCAGACTCATCTGGGCAAAGGGAAATAGAGCAATGCCATAAATGTCCTGAGATGTTGAAATAACAGCTACTGAATCTGAGCTAATGCTACTAAAAAATAGTCATCTTGATAAAAAAAAAAAAAAAAGAAGTTCACTAGAATGTTCCATGTGTGTTGTCTATCTTGCCTTCATTCTTACTAGGTTTGGTTCGGATCTGATCCTCGGATCAGACTCAGCCTTATACACAAGCTCAAGGTCTTCCACTAGCTTGTGGCTAAACCCTATCCCATCATGCACTATGAGAGCTCCCCAGATCTTGTTTGCAGATATAAACAGAATACTAAATAAGAGTCGCTTAATACCTTACAGAGCAATCAAGAAGGTCAGAGATCACTAATAGCCAATTGTATCAACTCGGTCTTCCAGGAGCAAAAGGGTGGGGGAAGGAGGGTGGGATGTAAGAATGAAGGCGAGCTGGACAACACACATGGAATGTTATGGTGAGTACATAACTTCTTTATGTGATGTTGTACTGTCTCGCCTCCATTCTTACTAGGTTGGGACAACATCCCTAGCGACATCGTTCTTGGGTGGCTCAAGGGAGAATATTCTTCAGAAATGTGGAACCAAAGGAAGCACTGTTCCCGAAGGCCAAATCGACTTTGTAAGGAGTGATAAAGGTATGTGGCCTTGCCCATGTTGCTGCAGCACAAATGGCATCAATAGGCAGTCTAGCCTGAAAGGCAGAAGAGGTTGCAATGGCTCTTGTAGAATGACCTTTTACTTCATGGGAAAAATCTTTGTTTTGAGATTTGTAAACGAAGGTTACACAATCTGAGAGCCATTTTGAAAGTGTCACTTTAGAAAATGGAGCACCTTTCTTTGAATCTGAAAAGGATGCAAATAGTTGGTCAGATTTTCTGAAAGTAGAAGCATAACTGTTTATGTGCATCCAGTTGGTGCAATATATATTCCCGCCTTATTCTCATAGCTAGGGAAAAATACTGGTAGTTCTATGGATTGGTTCAAATTAGGTTCTGAACATACTTTGGGTAAAAAGTAAGGGGTTTGTTCATAAGGATATTCTGTTTCTGTGGAAAAGCATGTAGGGGGGCTTTACTGACACAGCTTGCAGCTCTGACACCCTTCTAGCAGAAGTAGTAGCTATCAAAAGAATAGTTGTCTAAGTCAAAAATTTGAGACTGCAGGATGATGCTGGTTCAAATAGGGAAAAAATCCAACGGGATAAGACAAAATTCAAGTCCCATGGTGCTGGAGGGTTTTTAATAGGTGGTCTTAATAAAGTACCTTTAAGAAAGGCTTTGCATAGTCTGTCGGACATAACACTGAGGCCTGATTCACCTAAATGGAAATTGGAGATTGCTGCTAATTAAACTCTAATATTAGCTGCAGCTGCACCTTCACTAAACAGTTTTGCCAAGAATTCTAAATGGAAGTTACTGGGGCAGGAAAACGGATCAATGTGATTATTTGAAGCACAAAGAAAATCTTTTCCATTTACTTCTATATATCTTTCTCTTAGACGTCTTTTGAGACAAAATTAGGATTGGTTTTACTGAAGGAGAAAGGTTAGGGAGCCTGGCTATGGTTGGAATCGGAGCTGCCAAGCAGTCAACTTGTGGGTTTGAAGGGAGGGTGGGAGGGATGGAGGGTCCCTGATGCATGAGTCAGGAGGTCCAGAACTGGGTCCAGAATCCAAGGCTCCTCTTGGAGATGAGGCCACAGGAAGGGGAGCCAGATTTGACGAGGCCAGTATGGGGCAATGAGTATCAAGTCCCTTCCCAAGTAACTGGCTTTCTGAAGGACTTTGTGCATCAATGAAAAGGGAGGAAAGGAGTAGAGGAGACCCGGAGGGGGGATCAGGGCAAAGTAGCTGCTGCATTTGGTGTAAATGGATGTGGCAAAAAGGTCACAGCAAGGCTGGCCCCATTTGCAGAAAATCTTTTCCACCACTTCCTGTTTTAGGAATCACTCGTGGAGGGATCAGAATCACTCTGCTGAGTCGATCTGCAATCATGCTGGATTTGCCCGGGATGTGTGTTGCTATCAGAATGTGTTGGGAGGACGCTGCCCAGTACCATACTCTCAGGGCCTCCTGACAAATGGGGTAAGATCATGTTCCTCCTTGTTTATGTACCATGCAACTGACATGCCATCTGTCTGTATTGCAAAAGTCCCCAGCGGAAGAGAGTCCTGGAATGCCTGCAATGCTAAAAGCATTGCTCTCATCTCTAGGACATAGATGTGGAAATGGGCTTCGTGATCCTGCCAAGTGCCTTGGACTGTCTTTCCCACATAATGCCCCCCCTCCCATCTGGGAAGCATCCGTGGTCACTACGGCTAATGGTTGGGGGAAGTACAAAGGGTTGACTTACACATGAGTGGAG
The DNA here is from genome assembly GCF_019279795.1 of Protopterus annectens. NCBI lineage: Eukaryota > Metazoa > Chordata > Ceratodontiformes > Protopteridae > Protopterus > Protopterus annectens. The sequence goes on along the minus strand of NC_056731.1, from coordinate 264,407,516 downwards.
TATAGTCCCCAACGAAGATCTTTTTTGCAAGATTCCGTTAGCAATATCTTGTGGGACATGGGCAGTTCTTGCATCGACCACTGAGTGGAAAGTAGCCACTAGAGAATTCTCATGTGCAGACGTGCTAAGGGTATTGCTGCTGCCATGGTCCCTATGACTCTTAGAAATGTCTTTGTTTGTACTTTTTTCTTGGAAAGGAAATTCAAGACCTGATGAAGAACTTGTACCCTTTCTGGAGGACGTATGGCCATCATTTTTGTTATATCTAGTTCTGCTCCTATTTATTTTTTATTTATTTACTTTCAGTTTGATTACCGGGGAAGTCCACTGGGCTGGAATGTGCCCATTTTTAGTGGAGGCCTGGGGAGAAAAGCTCCATAAGCAATACAATGTAATAATGGTTACATAATGTTAAAGGTAAAATACATGTATAAAATTCATATAGTCAGGAAATACAAAATGCATAAAATGTACATCATAAAAACACAGTTAACAGATAATGGAGAACACAGTTTACAGGTATTTCCATTCAGCGCAGCATGATCAACTGTCTGTAATATAAAGATCTGAGGTTTCTTGTGTTTTTACATTAGAAGGGGGGGCAGTTAGCATGCAGATGTTTTAGATAAATAACTTGCTGTGCAGAAAATAGAAATACTGTGATATTTACAATATTTGCATCCTTGGAGTCAAGTGGGAGAAATTGCTTAATCAGTGACTGTCAGCTTAAGTCTATTTTAGGAGAAATAGAAATAATAGTTGGAGGGTGATCAGTGACTGTCAGCTTAAGTCTATTTTAGTAGAATAGAAATAATAGTACGAGGGTAGAGTGGAGCAAGGAGAATGGAGAGCTCATTGGGGAAATTAGCTTGAATTTAGGTAGGGTGTAAGCAGGAACATTTCCGTTTGGATGACAGGTATGAGAAAAGTTGGGTCTTGAAGGTTTCTGAGTTTGGTATTGTCCTAAGTGAAGAAGGGAGAGTTCCATTTCTTACCTAGAGAGAAAGAGTAGAAGCTGGCCAGCAGGACGTTTAGGTTTGTGGATAGAGATTAAATTTTGGTGTTCAGATTTCAGAGATCTGTTTGGGATGTATGGGGGAAGGATGTTTGTTAAGGCTGGGCATTTATCTGGGTAGAATATTAATTTGTGAGCGGTGGTTAGTTGAAGACAGTCTAGGTGGTTAGAGAGTTCTAGCCAGTTGAGTGATTGTAGGGTAAGGCAGTGGTGAGTAGAGGTTTTGGATTTAGTTGCAAATTTAGAGATTGTATTATAGCAAATTTCAAGTTTTGAGGTGTTGGAAGAAGACAGATTAGTTAGAAGAGGGGCTCCATATAGTAACGAAGGTAGATAGTTGCCAAGGTACGCCTAGAGGAGTTGGAGAGAAAGAGGTTATTCCTATAGAGCATACCTAACTTTTGGTGGTTTTTTTTATGTTTTGTTGTATGTGGATATCGAATTTAAGGCGTTCATCTATGGTAATGCCAAGAAGTTTTGCAGAAGGGACCACTTCTATAGCAGTGTTGGTTTGGCTTAGGACACTGAAAGCATTTTTGTCATAAGAGAAAGCCCTGGCGGGAGGGAAAAGTAGTATTTTAGATTTGAGTTGAGAGAGAGATGGTTTTGGTGCATCCAGTTCTCAGTAGTAGAAAATGCTATTTGGGTTTTAGTCAGTAGTTCAGGAAGGTTAGAGGCGGCACAGACTAAAGTTGAGTCATCAGTGTATTGGATAACTGTTATGTCAGGGATGATAGCATGAAGGTTATTAATGAAGATGTTGAAAAGCATGGGTCCGAGGATGGACCCCTGAGGAACGCCGGTGGGTTTTGGCAAGGAGGAGGAGGTAGAGTTCTTCCATCTGACAGCTTGAGATCTGTCTGATAGGTAACTGGAGAACCAGGATAGAGTATTAGGGGAGAGATTAAGGTTGGCGAGATGAAAGAGAAGGTGTTTATGGGAAATGGTGTCAAATGCTTTAGAGAGATCTAGCAGTACTGTGGATAATGGTCGTCCAGAATCTCGGGCTCAATTGACTGTTTCTAGGAAGGATAGTAAGGCAGTTATGGTGCTGTGGCCGGGGCGGAAGCAGTGTTGGGTGGGTGTTAGGAGTTGATTCTGGGTTAAGAAAGGCATAAGTTGGTGGTGGACACATTTTTCTAGAATTTTCGATATTGGAGACAGTAGGGCAATAGGGTGGAAATTGGAAATATTGGTGTTTTTGCCTCCTTTGTGAAGAGGAAGAATGTAGGCTGAACGCCAGAGTTTGGGTACATATGACTCTTAAGTATCTGTTAATTAGGATACTGACTGGGAGAGCAATACCATCAGCAGCACATCTGAGGAAGGAGGAGGGTATGATGTCAGGGGCATTAGAGCATGGCTTTAATTTGGATATGAGCCTTTTTATAATAATGGTTGAAAATGGTTTGAGCTGGAAATTAAGGGGACAGTTATTAAGGCTGTTGGGTGTTGAAGAAAGAGTTGTGTGGATTGTAGTTTGGGAAAGTTTTGGTTAGGTTAGCTATGGATTCTGTAAAGAATGAGTTGAAATGTGAGCTCAGTTCAATGTCAGTTATACTTGGGTCAGGGCAGGGATTATTCCTGGACCCTGGATGGAGAAGGGAATTAACTGATTTCCAGAATTGTTTTGGGTTCTTATTATTGTTGGACTGAAGCTTATTGTAGTAGTTTTTTTTTGTCCATGGTGATTAGTTTTTTTACATGGTTGCGGAGTTGGGTGTATTGGAGCAAGGTAGTAGGCATTTTATTTTTCTGGTAAAGCTTCCAGGATTTGTCCCTGTGGTGCATGATTTGTTTTGTTTCTTTGGACAGCCAAGGAGGAGAATTAGCTTTGACTCGTTTCTTTCTTAGAGGGGCTAGGGAGTTAAGAGTATTTAGGAAGACAGAGTTGAAATGTTCTACAGTTTTGTCAAGGGGAAGAGTATTTAGGATTTGCCAATTAATTTGTTTAAAAATGTTTGAGAAAGTAGTGGGGTTGAAGTTGCTAAGATTACGAGTGGGAACGTAACAGTGTTGATATTGCGTGGAGTTAGCTGAGCAATGAATGAAAGCAGGGAGATGGTCACTAAAGATGTCTGGGATAGTGCCAGAGAGAATTATTTTGTTTGGATGGGAGACTAGGATCCAGTCTATGATGGATCCTGGGGGGTGATTTTTGTTAGGACGGGTGGTCGAGTGGATTACTTGGGTGAAGCTGTAGAGGTTAATGGATAAGGAGGGAGAATTCATGTTGATTTTATTCCAATCAATATTAACGTTGACTAGAATGTAAGTTTTATATTTTATTTCAGTTGAGGCCCAATAAAGAATATTTTCAAGGGTAGAGATGTTGTCACCTGGGGAGATATATAGGGAAATAATGCAGATATTCTTATGTTTATTCAATCATAGGAGACTTGCTGTTAGTTCAGAATTTTTGAATTGTGGAGTTGGGATTTGAAGAGGGATTAAGGAAAGAAGGTTAGAGTAGATTAGAGCAGAGCCTCCACCTTTTTTATTTAATCGGTCACTTCTGTGGATATGGAAACCAGGAGGTAAGATTTCAGAGTCAGCAATATGGGGTTTTAGCCAGGTTTCGGAGATGGCTAAGATGTCAGGTTGGTTGTGGTTAATCCAAGCTTGTACTTGGTGTACTTTGTTATTAAGGCTCTGGGCACTGATAGTGAAGAACTTAAGAGTGTTGAGAGAGAAGGCAGAGGAAGAAGGGGAAGGGGGGAAGGGTTAAATGTAGTAGGAGAAGTAGGGGTGGGAGGAAGGAGTTGTTTGTAATGAGACAAGGGCCAGGGTTGGGATGGATATCTCCAAACAAGGCTAGGACATTACAGGAAGTAACTTTTAGCCTTTTGGGTTTGTATAGTAGGAAGCTGTTTGGGGATAGCAGTAGTTTATGAGTAAAAGTGTTTGTTGTGGTGGAGAAGTGTTTGGGATGGAATAGATACAGTAGGTTAGGTGGAATAAGAGAGGAGGATATGGAGTGGAAGTGAGTGCATAAAAGTGGTTGAAGGTGAGTGTAAGGGATAGTTTGAGTAGAAGGTAGGCATGGGGGTGCTCTGGAAGAGTAAGAAGTAGCATAATAAAGAGGAATTAGTAGTACAAGAAGGGAGCAAGGGACCCGGACAATATGGAGGATTGGGGAGGGCATGTTTAGAATGGGGGGTAGTGAAGGGAGTATTATAGTGGAAAGTGAACTGGCTTAATGAGGAGGAGAGTTATAGAAGTAGATGAGGTTATATTAATTTACAGGAGGAGACTAAGAGAAAAGAGGGGTATAGGATAGGGGAGTGGGAGAAGTAAGAGTGGGATGGGTAATAAGGAGAGGACTATGATTAGTTAATTGATATAGGTGGGAGGAGTATGTGAAGAATAAATGTAGAGGTGCTGGGGTGGGTGGGATTCGGGGGAAGGGTAGGGGAGCGGAGTGAGCCCGCAGGGTGAATGGAGCAGGTTGAGCCAAAGGAAGGAGAATGTGAGGAAAACAAATCAGTAGAGTGTGAAAGCCTGAAGGTAAGTTTGCAGTGATTTATAGGAAGGTAAGAGACTTACAGAGAAGTAGAGTTGAAGATAGATATATAGATGAAAGACAGTAGAAGAAGGTAAGAGGCTTACGAAGGATAGAGATGGGGTGTTAGTAGAGTGATATGTGGATAGGTAATCCTGGGACAATAGTGAGGGAGTGAGCAATAAAAGAGATGTCTAGGAACTGTGTAGGGGAGATATGGTAAAGAGTGGGTAAAGTAATAGAGACAGCAAGATGGTAGAGGGGTGCCACCTAGTGGGCAGTCAGTTTGTTGCAGCAAAGTCCCCTGAGGGGGCTAGCAGGTTAGGGGAAGGAGGGAGCTATCGTAGTTCAGGATACGGGGTATAATATAATAGGGAGAGTAGGGGTTATTTAAGTGAGAAAAGGGGGGTTTGGCTGCTGGCTAACCTGGCAGGGAAGCGCACTGCGACCTAGTAGAAATTATGTACCACCTTTAATTGTTACAAAATGGTTAAAGCAGTATACATACTTTCACTGAAATTCCTTGCTTGGAATGACTCTCAGGGAGCAGATGGGATTTTAGTTTTTGTTTTTTTAATTTTCCTTGTTTGTGGGTTCTTATCATGGACTTCCAGTAGGGCACATTCAGGTGGTTAGAGCAGGACAGGCAGGAACACAAGCTGGAACATGCAAGGAGAGAGAAAAATGTAATGAGGCAGGCAGTACAGGAGTCAAGAGTTCACAAGCAAACAGTTTTAAACATACACAGTTAAGTCTGCAAATGATAGATATAGCAGCTAAGATGAAATTAAAGTTAAACTCTATCAAATACCATAATATCACAGATAAAGCACAGATAGGTAAAACTGTGTTAATCAGTTCCTAGTGCACAGTGTTAATTGCTATGAGCAGTTATAAAATTAATTAGCAGACTAAATTTAAGCAACTGGGACATATTGCATTGAATGCACCTTGTCTAGTGACTATGTTAATAAACAGACAGTAGGAGTAGGTGCTCCATGTGTGCAGTGCTATTATAGTTTTGAGCGTTTATAGTAAACACAGCACATATTCAGTTAAGCGACTGAGACAAATTACTAAGTTATAATCCTTGTTTGAACAAATACATTAGGATTCAGGAAAAAAAGTTAGTTTATAAAACAACTAGCACAGATTCAGTTAAAATGACTAAGACTAGACCCTAACAGCGGATTCAAGATCCGCATGCAAAGTGCTGTATTAGTTGAGCGTTTTCATTACATTAGGATTCAGTCAAAAAGAAGTTACAGTTTATAAAACAACTACCACAGATTCAGTTAAACAACTAAAACAAGCCCCTAACAGCTGAATACAAGTTCCGCATGCAAAGCGCTATAAAAATGATACACTGGGATGGCAGCAAGGCAGCTTTTTGTAGTTTATTGTGATCTCTAGTTGAGAGCAGAGCTGCAAGGTGGTGTCTCTCACTTTTGTAAGTAGATGCTCCGTGGTGGCGGTTAGGAGCCAGTCGTCCAAGTACAGAAACACTCAGAATCCTAGGCGTCTCAAGTGAACAGAGACTACTGCCATACACTTGGTGAAAACTCTGGGGGCTGTAGTGAGGCCAAAGGAAGAGTCTGAATCTGATAGTGGCTGGCTCCCAGCTGAAAGTGCAGGTGTCTCCTGGATTGCCTGTCCATTTTTATGTGGTAGTACACATCCTGGAGGTCTATCAAGCACATCCAATTGTCTTGTCCCAGAAATGGGAGTATTCACTGCAGTGTCAACATTCGGAACTTTGATTTTTTTTTTTTACAGACTGTTTAGGTTGCCGCGATCCAGAATTGGTCTCCAGTCCTGTTTTCTTTGGAACTAAAAAGATCCTTGAGTAAGTTCCAAATCCTATTTGGTCTGCGGGGAATGTTTGGATAACTCTTTTGTCTAGTAACTTTTGAATTTCTAGAGTTGCCTGTTCCCTTTGACTGGGTGGAACATCCGGGATCTTTTTTATGCTTGGGAGGGGAAAGGAAAGGGGTATAGAGTGACCTCTGGATATGATGCTTTGTACCCACTTGTCCTTTGTTATTGTTACCCAGGCTTTTAGGTACAAAGATAAGTGGCCCCTGACTGCTTCCAGAGATGGACAGGTGGGCCTCCCTTCAGGAGCACTGAAAGGGCTTACCCAAAGAAGGATTCCTGGTCGCCCTGATTCTGCGGAACCCCTCTGCTGCATGGTTGGAGTCTTCCATTACTACTTCCCCTCTGCTCCTGGGGGAAGGATCACTACATGTGTCCTGGAAAGCCCTCAGGGATTTTTTAAACCACATTTTCCCACTACCTTTCTGACCTTTGAGGTAAGGTCTGGTAGGTAGGGAATAATGGACTCCTACAGCAGAGTGCATCTTTCCTTCTTATTCACACCTGGTTAATGTCTCCTTGACTTTAGGCCTGAGCAGGAACGAGCCATCAAATGGGGCATTCACAAGGAAGCTTTAAAGGGCTCCACAAAGTCACACAAGCGCATCCAGGAATGTCTCCTTAGGGAAATCCCTGAACCCACTTGCTCTGTTCGTTCCATCTGCTGCATAAGAATTCAGTCTCATGGAGGAGTTAAACACTGAATTTAAGGTGACAGCTGAGAAGAAACTTTCTCTTACACCCCTTCAACTACTGAACCTTAGAGAGTATCTCCTAGCTCTTTCAGGAGAACTCTCTGTGATCTGGTAAAATGAGTCAGGTAATTCAGCAACCTAAAAGCAAATGTCGCTGACGAAAAAAATGCACTTTCCATATTTGTCCATTGTGCGAGACTCCTTGTTTGGTGGATGGACAGAAGACTACGTCTCTGACAGTTCCTTCTTGGTGGCTGCCGCCACCAACATAGCATCTACTGGGACTCCCTTAGTTACAAAATTTTTGTCCGAAGGAGAGGTAATGAATTTATTTAGCTTCCAAGGAGCCGGTTCCACAGAATCTGGAGACTATCACACCTTTCAACAAACAAAATCCATAAGTTTGTCGAAAGGCAGAGACACCCAAGTGGAGGAAAGGTGAGATCCAAAAGCCTTCAGGTACATAAAGACTCCTCTGCTGAAGAGTTGGTGGACTTCCAGCCGCCTCTCTGTTTAAGTATTTCCAAGACGACTGTGGGGACTGTTCATCTTCATCTAGGTCCATATCCGAAGTGACAGACTCCTCTGGGGAGTCTAAATGCTTCCTCTTGCATAAACCTCTTCTGAGGGACATCTTCAGAGGGGTACACTGGAGAGGTTTCAGAAGAGTGAGGGGCACCCAGTGGAGCATCCTGAGGCTTAAGATCTCTGCGTCCCTGTGGATGCAAGGGTATAGAGGCGGACACCGGTGCCTTTGGGGAAAGAATGTCCAGAGGTGAGAGTGGAGC
>NC_056731.1:264282141-264392141 GCF_019279795.1 Protopterus annectens | reverse complement strand
AACCTTGCCTCCCATGGGTACAGGGGAACAGATGAAAAGATAAAGGTAGTAGTCTGTTTCTGGTAAAAGAGCATGTTACTATCAGGAACATTCTGGGAAAACAGAGTGTTGGGGCAAGGAACAAGTCATTGACTATAAAGCTTTTCCTTTTCTTCTGAAGTGCCTACAATATTATCTGCTTTTTCCCCAAGTCACAGTGCCTGGGTATACTGGTACATATTGTAATTGGGCTTTCCCATCTTTAGGGCAATAACTTTTTTCTGCAATTCCACTGTGGATTCAACATCAATCTTATGTCAACTGCACTGCAGATGAGCTGTGTTAAATATCTTGCACAGTTCCCATACAGCAGAGTCAACACAGCCTTCAGCACATCTCACAGCCCCTAGCACGGTCCTACTATGTTGTCTACTGCTCCTTTAGGACACATCTCAGGGCTTTCCTTTGCTGGGAGTGAGTTCAGCCTCTCCTGGCAAAACCACCCTATGGCTTGCAAGTGCTGTACATGTCCTGGACATGAGAATGAGACCGCTATCACACTGAAGTCTACTTGTCAGCTGGAAAAACTGCAGTAGAAGCCCCAAGATGCACCAAATTCTTATAAATTATTACATGTTGTAGGGTGTTGACTAGCAGTGGTGTCCATAAAGCTTGCCCAATACACACAGCCTAGCCTCCTGTTATCTCCTAGTCTCAAAGGGACAAGGCAGCGCATCACCTCAACCCTTCCCCATGAGCAGTGTGCAGGCAAAGCCTAGTCATTCATCTCCTCCTCCATGCCAGCTCCAAAAAGTACTTCAGCAACTAATTGAACTTAGGTCTATTGGGTCACAGGCAAGCCTTTATCTTCAGTGCCAATAGGGAGGGCAGTCCTATTTCATTTGGGATGGAGTTTAACCTTTCTAATGTATCCATGGTAACTACATATGACAGTAATGTACGAGTACATTTCGACATCTGATTCAAAACTGAAGTTGGATGTTTGCCCATATGTGACAAGCTCAAAACTGAATTCTGACATCAAGCCTTGTGTGCCAAGTAACTTACTGAGTATATAGCCAAACTACTGGATATGAACACATGCTTACCATATCTATCAGTACAAACTCCTTTTCAAATAGCAGGGAAGCAAAGGAAACTGACTTTCCCTGTTGAAAAGAAAAGGAAGAGAAAGTGCATCTGTATTTTTATTACTATACAGACCCAGTTTATCATTTGGAGCCATGTCCATTATGTCCCCACTTTTTCTGATGCAGGAACTTGTATGTTATGATGTTGATGCTTCGCTTCAATGACATCTTCCAAAGTGTCAAAATGTATCCGTATGTCTGAGGTACTTTTTCCAGAAATATTGCCTTTGGGGAAGAACAAACCCCAAAATGATACCTAAAGTATTCTCCCATATATATGACAGTCTTCTAGTTCACATTTGGGGATTCTGACTGGATGCATTCTCATTATCAGATTAAGGTTTCAGAGAGGAGTCAGTCTAGGACACAAAATAATCTTTCTTCTTTAAAGGGCATGGGGAGAGGAGCAATCTTTTCCCATTTCTCTTCTGTGTGTGTGTGTGTGTGTGTGTGTGTGTGTGTGTGTGTGTGTGTGTGTGTGTGCGTCAAATCATTATGGTTGTTATTGTGATTTAGTTTCTTACTGCACAATCTGAAAGCAATCTTCAGTGAGCAACTTAAAATCACAAGATGCCGGCATTACAGGCTATGAAGTGTGTGTGTGTGTGTGTGGGGGGGGGGGGGTATGACTTCATGTTGCTAATGAACTTGAAGAGCTTCAGGAATCTCCAAACACAGGACTGACAAGGCAATGTGCTTTATTTTCAATGGTGAGTACACAACTGGCACGTCCTGTGTCAGTGACTTGATAAACTGGCTAAATTATATGCATTGTGAGCTAATGAAATTTACATCCCATAGTCAACTAAACTAAACAGCAGCTTTTTTTCTGCTCTTTTTTGGCCACACTTTTCACAAAACATTTGTTAGATTTTGCAGTTTTCTGCTTCATCTTACGCTTAGATAATTCCTTATAATAGGACCATTTCTTTTTAGAATACTTTTGTATTCTTGTTGACCCTTTTTTAATAGAATAACAATGCCCTAAGCCTTTTGAGTCTTGTGTCTTTGTTAAACTTTAAACACTTCAGTTTTCTATGTTGTTGTCAGCCCCTTAAAAAAAGTATAGAGTTTTTGGAAGTTATTTGTCTGTCACAAACATGATAATTGACTTGGGGGGAGGGGGTATACGCAAAGAGGAGACTAAAATTGACAATCCTCTAAAATTTCCATCAATATAAGATATAAGAAGCTACACAGCAGCTAAAGAGACTTTTTTTTGTCTAACACAGCTGATTGACTACAAGTCCCTCAACTGAGGGACATGAAGACCTCTTACCCCCACATTAGTATCATGTTTGACATGACAGCAGCATCAGCCTTTGTGGGGATATACTACTGAATCAATGACAAGACAAATGCAGATCCACTGGTGAGTAAATGCAAATGTTTGGCTTATTTCTGCACGGACGCTCACCAAAGGTCTGTGAAAGGCCTGCCTTCCTGAATAAAGGGAAACTTCTTCCTTCTCACAGGAAACGATAATGAAGCATCCACGGAAACATGCAAATATTAACACAGATTATAGTTTTTTATTAGGACAAAAATCCACAGAAATATGGAAAAATTAACACAGATTATCCTTCTTTATTACAAGAATCCATGGAAACATGGAAATATTAGCAAAGATTAACCTTCATTAGAAGAAGCCACAGAAACATGGAAATATTAGCACATATTAATCTCATCATTAGAAGAATCCACGTTAACATGGAAATATTAATGCAGATTATCCTTCATTAGAAGAATCCACATTAACATGGAAATATTAGCACAAATTATCCTTCTTAACTACGTCTTCCAACTTGTCTATTTGATTCTCTACTGAATAAACAGTACACACTGCAAAAGTGGAAGAGTTATATTTGGAATATCGCCTAGATAAGGTTAATTTTCTAACGCAACCTGACTCCTTTCATTTGAGGAGAAAGCAGTGAAATATGCAGTATTATGCATACACAGGTTAAACCAAGTGAATACAAACATTTTCATAATTTTTGAAAATTTGTCTCCTACATCAGCGCTCTGAAGCAAGCAGTAAGGTAAACTTCTCACTTACAAATGACTTATAACTGACATCAGACACGAGGAAAAGCTCTGACGGCCATTCATTAAGTCTGATATTTTCACAAAGATTTCATGTGGTTTACACCATCAGAATGACTAACTGCATCCCAAAAGAGTGTTCTCATTCACTCCATCTTCCTGTCCAGATTCAGAATTATTTTGCATCTCTTCAGGGAAAAAATGGGAATCACTCTTTCTTTTACCAGAAACCACCTTACAAGGATCAATAGCTGGAATTAAACCCTGAGCCAGACCCAACAAACTACTCCTAAGGAAATGTGAGAAGGAGTTGATACATATTTAGTTTCTGGTTTATTTTTGACAGGACAATGGGGCCAACAGAGTTATTAATGGCAACAGTAGCATCCCCAGGGATAGGCACAACATTCTGACTAAACAGGGAAACCTTCCATGTTCCACCTCCCAGGAGTGGCTCTTCCTTGTCAACTGAAGGGACCCCAACAGCCGCAGAAGATGTGGCTAACCCCCAGTCCATAGCTGCTGTAGCTGCTACAGCAGAGGGTTATGTGGAAAAAGATGAGAGGTTTGAGGAACAAGCTACAGCCACAGCAGTGTCACCCATTTGCGGCTGCGGCAAATTGCTAGCCTGCTGTGGTAGAAAAGGCTATTTGCTTAACTTTTACTTTTTGTGGCTGGAAGAAAGACATACTGTGGGACTGGTCAAGCTGAAAATGTTTCCTCTTTCCCAAGGAAAAGAAGCAGCAAGCACCGGTAAATTTTCTAAAGTTTTTAAAAGTCACTTTTTTTTTTTTTTACATAAAAACACTGTAAAAAACACTTTAAAAAGTCACTCCCAAAAAGTAAAAACAAATAAAAATTCTCCACTGAAAAAATGGTTTTCAATTACTTTAAACAACGTTTAAAGCCAAATGGAAAAAAAATTGTTCCCATTTTAAAATGACATTTAAGTCTGGTGACAGCCCATTAAAATACAATTGCCTAGCTTAAAACTAACTTTCATTTAAAAAGAAAATTACAATAAAACAATTTTTAAATGTGGAAGGTTCCCCCCCCCCCAAACGGAACTTATCTGCCCAGCACAAGCCATTTGACAGTCCTCTAACACCTGCAAGGGAGCAACTCTATTCAGGGGCAGGAAAGCTCTGAAGGGCTTGGTGTCCAAACATGTCTTTCTAGTCATCTTATCTGGAGCTGAGTGACAGTTTGGGTGCATGGAAAGTGCCCTGAAGCTTTGGAAACTGGCCTGCTTTTACATCCTTGGCAGGATATAAACCCATATAGCTAAGACTAGTGCAGCAGTGCTCAATATGATGGACATTCTGTTTTACACCACCTTTAACTGCGTTTCTGAAGTGTATTACATTTTCTGCTTGAATCCATAGAACTGTAATTATCTTTACTTCATTGCTCAGTCCTTGGGTAACTCCTCTTTTGCATTTACTTCTTGATGTCAAATATACTGTTAAGGGTTTATGGCTGACCAAAGCTGCAAATCACTGTGAACTTCTTGCCATCATAAACTCCCCAGAGGACCCCAAGATCTTCCAAGACAGCATTTCCCAAACTAATAGCTGGTGTCAAAACCATGTGTGATACCCCTGCACTGGCCCAGTAATCAAGGAGCCTCAATCCCCACCACTGGCAACAGCTAGAGGGTGTACACACTGGGAGGACGACAATTACACACACAGTAAAGTGTAATTTCCCTTAAGAACACACAGAGATCACAGTCAGTCTGGGGCTGGTTTCTCCTTCTTTCTCCAGATCCCTAATAAGACTCTCCAGTAGCACAGCTATAGGATTGAGATCTCAGCTGAGTGGCCAAGCCAAAGCCTCCAGCACCCTCTCTGTACAACCAGTGCTTCATGTCCCTGCCCAAGTAGCTGACAAACACACATACTCTGAGGTTTGATATATATACAAACACACACACACTCCTGGGAAAGGCTGGCACAGGTTTACTAGCTACGCCCCCTTCTGCCCAAACTATAAGGTAGTTCCAGCTGCCACCAGCCACTACTTATCAGCTACTTAAGGCCCTTAAAGGGTGCCCAATCCTACTGTGTAATGTTACTATTAATCCAAATGGTAGTCTGACCAAGAGCAAGGCTATTTAGGAGTGGCCTGTACAGTGTCACCAAATACATATGCAAATACTCTCAAGAGTTTAAATATGTCTCACAAATATCAGCCACAAAGATATGTTTAAATATATTTAATAATAAAAGAACAAGACAATACTCAGTAAACAAACACAGTTACTTCAGAGTTTAAAATCACAGGAACATTTAAAACAACACTGCAGGACAGTCTCAAATAAATAAAGAAAACATCTAAGCTATACTTCACTATATTCTTAACTGTATCTAAGAAAAAATATTGTACCCAAGACTTAATTACAGCAAGGTAAGTGCAAACTGTGATGAGTGGATACTCTTGTTAGGTCAAAGACAAAGCACAAAATGCGCAGTCTCTCTCTCTCTGAGACAGTTCTTAAATTAATATCAAAGATTACTGCTTATTTAGCTTGACTGAATCCGTGGTGGTGCAGCGGTAGCGTTGTTGCCTCACAGCAAGAGGTTCTCCCATTCGATTCTCAGCTAGTGTGCAGGGAGTGCCTTCTGTGTGGAGTCTGCATGTCCTCCCCGTGGGTAGAGTGGCATTCCGAAAGACATGCGTGAATGGGCGTGCCTTCGCTGAAGGTTGGGCGTTGATCTGGCAACTCGGCACCATGAAAATTTACTGCCAATCATTGGCGGACTGGAGTTCCACTGTGCCGACCCCTAACCAGGAAAAGCCGAAAGACAGCAACAACAACTGCTGGGTTAGCTTGGATGACATCACTTTTTGTCACCTGACCTTAGTTCCCAAGCTACCCCCATTGTCTAAAAGTACAAGCATTTTTGCACCTCTCTGAAAAATACATCTCTCTCAGATGTTTGCAGATCCTGAAAGTCATAAACACTTCTGTACCTCAAACCTAGTAATTACGTCTCTTCCAAGACAATACAAAAAACTTCTAGCTCTAGACATTGTGTCTGCTACACTGAAACGGAGAGAGAACTTTTACAGCACAATCATAATTCAGTTTCAACTTATTTTCTTGAAGTTTTGCAAGTTAACTTCTTATGTCTCAGTTTCTACTGTTAAAACGTATACAGTTACAGAATTACAACAGTTTATATACATTTATATTCTAAGCCAGCAGGGCATGCTGTGGTTATATTTAACTCAGTATATAACATATAGTTCTGTATAAATCATATCAATATTCACAAATGATGCAGAATTATTTACAAATTTCCAGACAGCTGGGCTGGCAATATTTCTTTTTGTGATGGAATAGACTAAATCTGAATACCAAGGAATATGTAATAGTATCCTTTGGCAAGCAAGAAGTCCCTTGTAACTATCACATGGACAACACACCCCTTGAAAACTCATTCAGTAGTTAATGACCTGGGGACCTATGTAGACAATGAACTGTCTTTTGATCACCATATATCCACTCTTATAAGAAAGTGCTTTTTCATTACACAGCTCATTACCGAGGGTATGGTGTCCAGGTCCAGGGATGTGATCAGTCAACTGTATGCTGAACTCCTCAAGCTGATCATAGTCCCTTTGGTATGCAACTGTCCAACTCAAATGCCCATGATGCTTTCTTACTAAGAACACCAAGGACGTAAAAACTATGCAGGCCATCTCAAAGCCTTGTCTTCTTGTCATACAGACTACTGAGAGGCAATCTCAGCCTTGCGTACAGAGCTTCAACAGACCCTATCCTCTCAGAACTAATGCACATTCACAAGTTCAATGAGAGTATAAACATCCGCTTGAGATCTAAATTTCTTTTGCAACATAAACAGGACATGTTGGAGGGACAGATCTGTGTCACAGAGAATACCACTTCTTTGGAATTGTCTTCCTCTCCACATACAGTACACAAAGTACTTCTCTCACACAAACTCAATCTGGTTGAGTGGGTGGGAAACTGTAAATTCGCCCCTTTATTAGAACCGTTGCCCCTCATGGATAGGGGTAACATGTAATGGTCAATATATCTCTAGGTTATTCACATTTAAAATACATGAGCTAAAAACTTCGGGTCTATATCAGCTTATCGAAAGGTGATAAGATCAAGCGCTCTTAGATTGACCTCTTAACTCTGAATGCACTAAATAGCGAAGACATGGAACAGCGATTATTTTCCCCAGGGGGAAAAAAAAAATCGCTGTTCCATGTCTTCACTATATAGTGTGTTCGACGTTTACAGGTCGATCAAACAGTGTTTGCTCTTATCAGCTTTCGATAAGTTGATATAGACCCAAAAACTTCATAGAAATTTGGGGGCTAGGCTTTTAAAAATCCCCACAGATCAATAATCTAGTGAAAACCTGTGTAAGATCTTGCATACCTTTGTTTAGATACTGTGTGTACTTCTAGGCTGAGAATGAAATTAAACAAGGTCATAAATAAATAAAACAAATATTCTAAAATTCTATCACGACAAGGGATGAAGATGACCAAAACATCATCCTTGAAAAGATTTACCCCATTGGAGGAAAGGTCCATTAACAAATAGATTCATAAGATATGAAAGTAATTTCTCAGCCAGATGGCTGATGATTCTGTAGACAATTTATGACATACTGCAAGGCAGGACCTGCCCTGCTAGCACTATGTCAGAAAAGATAACTAGTGAATACCACCACCTTTACAAGGATATAAATTTGCATGTTTCCAAGATCACTCTACAATATATTCAAGACAGCCTATCAAATATTTTTTTATAAATCCATGCTTATAATTGCAAAGGGAATGGAGTAATCATGTGAGCTACCTTTAAGAAACCTACGTGTCTCCTTTTGAGGTCTCCTTGTCTACATCTCTGTGATAAAGTCTAACCGATCCCTATATATTATCTCCTTAAGAAAGGAGTCCAGCTGGCTGGCCAGATATAATGCTTCCAATCCACATTAAATACCAGTGCAGAGCAATACAGAGATGGAATAGCTAGGCTCCTCCAATTTTGGGGTCACAGCTAATAAAGTCCCATTCCAAGATGGAAGCAGACTGGGTCATTATGAAAACATAATGTCAACTGATCATTTTTATCAGAATTTCTTAGTCCTCTGCAGGAGGAGCCTACACAGCTCACAAGACAGGCTGTCACATCTGATGGATTTCCTAGTTTCCTTCTTCTGCAAAGTAGTTCTGCCTGGACCTCTGTAAACTGTAGTACACATGAACCAGTGCAACTCTCAAACAGATCCCCAAGGCTGAAACTCTCTACAGCACAAATCACCACCTCAAGCTCCTGTGAAAGTAATTCAAGTACCCCCAAATTTAAAAAAAATGCTTTCTTCCCTGACACTGGTTCTCTAAAGAAATTTATATTCCTCCTCATGCTACAAACTTTAGCCAAATTGGTTAGCTTTTTTACCCTCTGCACAGTTGTTTGATAAGGCTGACTTTTCATCTTTTCACCTATCAAATAAACCTTTATATCCAAGAATTCCTAGACCTATTCCCACTGCCTTGTTATAATTCTGGTTCCCAAGAAAGTCAGCAATATTTTTACATTGAAGGACACATTTAACTCACTTTCTGGGACTGAAGAACCAAAGTACACATATCAGTACTATAAAACTTGGCACACTGGGCAGTAAACAGATGCGTAATTTCACTCGTTATTTACCACATTATCATTTATAAAGTGATTCAGGGTTCTGTTCTCAATTCTTGAGTTCAGTAATGCAAATGAAAAAAGTCTTTGTTTTTCATGTCCTCAGTGAGACTTTCCTCATACAGTTATCTACCTTTCTTGGAATGACTCGATTTTGTCAAACCTACTGATTTCCTTTTTAATATAGCTTTCTTCCATAGTTCCATTTTTAAACAATCTGCTTCTCTTTTTCTAATTAATATTCTAGTTGGCAGAATTCTTATTTAATAACCAATATTTCTTAACACATACTGCAAGTTTCCTTCTTACTTGGAAGTTGAGGAAACAGTTTATGAAATGCAATTAAGTCAACATCCTTCCTCTTGAAAAATAAATTCCAATTTACTTCATCCAAAGTTTGATACATTGCCATATAATCAGTAATTGTCCTACACTGTCTGGACAGTTTCTAATGATTTTATAAAAATATTTGTGAGGACTGTGGAGTGGTCACAACTAGCCCTTAGAGGAAGAGTATTGTAACAAAAATCCTCATATTCAGGAATACAGACAACATCAAGGATGTTTAACCCTTTGGGTGTTGGTATGATTTGACTGTATTTATTTGCAAGGTATTTACAGAAAAAAATATCAATTTATTTTGAATCCAAAGAGTCAAAACCATTCCCAGTTTATTTTAGGGGATTTAATATGACCAGTGATGAGTATCCATTTACAGAATGAATGAATGTAATTTATAACTCCCAAACTCTGGACATTAATTCCTACAAAGAACAAAATTACTGAATTGACTGTCAAACTCAAAACATACACAACCAATATTGCTGCTGTTATTATCAGTAGCATGCACATCACTGATCACTATACTGTTCTTAAAGAAGACGGTGACACCTTCCCATGCACCTATTCTTTTACTGCAGACATATGGTTTACAGTTATTAAAGATGGGTTTCTAGTCATCTAATTTTAATCCATTCTTAGTGATCACAGCAATTTTCACTGGCACGACTGACTAGATCATGGTTTTCATTTTTAAGTTGCACTGATAAAGACAGAGTTTGGTATAGAAAAAGAAAAACTGCTTTGTTTCCTCTGCCAACAAATCCCTAGCTTACTGTTAGACTGAGCTTAACAATATACTAAGGTCAAAAGTAACTTTGCTACAAATATGCAACATAAATAAGGTATAAGATAAAGCTTGCTTAAATGTAGAAATAGAGTTTAGCAATATGTGATTAGCATCCATACTAAATGGCTGACTTGGAAAATAAGAAATCTGCTGAATGGACATTTTTCCTTACAGACTTAAAAACAGGATGTATGCATTTCATTGTCAGTGAGAGCAAAAAAGTAAAATCTGCTTTTTTTAAAGAATGGACAACAGGACATGTTTCTATAATATAACACTGTTACAATGTGTTTCCTTAAAAAACATGCTTTTCTGCACTTATCAGCATTTGCACAAGAAAAAGAAGTTATGTCTTACCATAATGTTCCATCTGTATTGTTGATCCTCGTTCAGTCATTACGTATGGGTATCGGTTCCGACCTCGGAACAGAGCCGGCCATCTTCCAAGCTCGTGTCAGCCACAAACTCTCGATCTAAAACTCTTACCCAGAAGTCCCCTCTCCCTGTTACCTCAGATTGAGTTTGCAAGTCAAAAGAAGGTAGAGGCTACCTCTGGTCAAACGACCTAAAGGAACCGGATGGTGAGATCCACTAGAAGCCACAGGAGGGGGAAGGAGAGAGGGTCATAATGACTGAACAAGGATCAACAATACATATGGAACGTTATGGTAAGACATAACTTCTTTATCTGATATTGTTAATCCTCGTTCATTCCTTACGTATGGGACAGAGTCCCCAGCTACCTCTATTCCTGAGAGGCTCTCACGGAAGGGCATTCCTGAGCACCATAGAACCAAAGGATGCTCTTCTCTTGGAGGCCAAATCCAATTTGTAATGATTGATGAAGGTGTGAGGTGTAGCCCAGGTTGCAGCTGCACAGATGTCATGTAAAGAAGCTCTGGCATGGAAGGCAGCAGACGTTGCCACCGGCCATGTCGAATGTGCCTTGATGGTAGTCAGCAAAGGAATATTACGTTGTGTATAAATGAAGGTCACAAGGTGCTTCAACCACCTAGCCAATGTGACCTTAGCAACAGCACATCCAAATCTAGGTCCAGAATAGGCCAAAAATAACACGTCCGATTTACAAGAGGCCTTAGTCCTATTCAAGTAGAAGCAAATTTGCCTGTGAATATCTAGGGTATGTAGGCAATAATCTCCTCTGTTTGAATGATTGGGGAAGAAAACTGGCAATTCAATGGTTTGAGTAATGGACATTTCAGAGATCACTTTTGGCAGAAAGGGAGGATTAGTTCTCAAAGACACTATCTCTATGAAAAATCAAGTATGGACTCTTGATGCATAAGGCTTGAAGCTCAGAGATACGTATGGCAGAAGTAATGGTGACCAAAAACAAGGTTTTCCATGACAAATATTTGAGGTCGCATGAAGAAGCTGGTTCGAAAGGAGGCAGTGTCAGAGCTTGTAGAACTAATGTCCCATGGTTGAACAGGTTCTCTAAAAGGGGGCTTCAGATGATTCACACCTTTCATGAAGGTCTTGCATAATTTGTGTGACATAAGAGAGGAGTCTTGGACACCCTCATGGAAATTAGATATTGCAGCCAAATGAACTCTAATGGTAGAGGCCGATAGACCCGACTGGAATAGATTGGCTAGATACTCTAGTACTATCGACACTGGTGCTGAAAAAGGATCTACTTGCTTTTCTTTCAGCCAACAGGTAAATCTTTTCCACTTGCTTAGATAAGTAATTCTAGTGGAAGACTTATGGGATGCAATAAGAATGTCCCGTACTGGTAAAGAAAGATCATTCTGCCTGGCAATCAAAGGAAATGGAGGAGCCAAGCTGTGAGCTTCAGGCTGTCCAAGTTGGAATGAATCAGATTCTGCGGATGGGAGATCGACCCTGGGGTTGGATGGAGGATCCATGGTTGATCTAGCAAGTGAGGTCAAAGGAAGGGGAACCAAATCTGACAAGGCCAATATGGTGTTATGAGGATCACCTTGCTCTTCAACCGACGGTCTTTCTTCAGAAACTGGGGAATGAGGGGAAGAGGTGGAAAAGTATAAAGAAGACCCGAGGGCCAATCGTGGACTAGAGTGTCCCTGGGTGACTGTCCCGGAGGGGGAATCAGGGCAAACTAGTTGCTGCATTTGTAGTTGGTCGGGGATGCAAAGAGGTCGCAGCAAGGACGGCCCCAGTGGTGGAAGATCTCTGCCGCTATCAAGGGATTCAGGGACGAATTCGTGAGGTTATAGAATGCACCTGCTGAGTCTGTCTGCTATCACGTTGGAACTCCCGGGAATGTGCGTTGCTAGAAGAAAACGGTTGGTAGCCATCGCCCATTGCCATATCCTCATGGCCTCTAGACAAAGGGGGTAAGATTTGATTCCACCCTGTTTGCTGATGTACCAGACCACCTCCATGTTGTCTGATTGTATAGAAATAGTCTCAGATGGCAGCAGGGTATGGAATGCTTGCAACGCCAGAAGCACCGCCCTCAGCTCTAGAACATTTATATGCAGTTGGGCCTCCAATTCAGACCAAGTGCCTTGGACTGTCTGACCCTGACATAGCCCCCCCACCCCATCAGGGAGATGTCCGTGGTCACTGTAGCCTTGGGCTGCTGGGGGGAGAAGGGGCGAGACCATCGTGACGGGTTGTGGGTCATCCACCAATTTAAATCCTGTTTGCACCTGTGAGTTACTCGAATCTTGGCTGAAAGAGGATGCTGAAAAGGATACCATTGGGTGAGCAGTAGCCATTGTAGAAGCCTCATGTGAAACCTGGCCAGGGGGACAATGGTGATGGAGGTTGCCATGGAACCCAACAGCTCTAGGACAGAGTGAGCTGTGGATTTCTCCCTTGAAAGGACTGGGATCAGTTGTTGCTTTATCCTTAGAATTCTGTGAATGCTCTGCAATTCTTTGTATCCAATATGACCCCTATGAATTCTGTGGACTGAGATGGGGTGAGATTGGATTTTTGCCAGTTTATGGTTATGCCTAATCTTTTTGAAACAAGGAGAGAGTATGCCAGGGCTTCTTCCAATAGATGTCTGGTGGGGGCGGAGATGAGCCAGTCGTCTAGGTATGGAAACACCTGGAATCCTTGTAGTTGCAAGTGAGCTGTGATGACTGCCATGCACTTTGTGAACACTCTGTGGGCTGTAGAGAGTCCGAAGGGCAGTACTCTGAACTGGTAGTGACTGGCTCCTGCACGGAAGCACAGAAATCTCCTTGATGGCCTATCCACTTTTATGTGGTAGTATGCATCTTGAAGATCTATCGAGCACATCCAATCATCTTTTTCCAAAAGCGGGAGGACAGACTGTATAATGACCATCCGGAATTTTTGTACTCTTACAAACTTGTTCAATACACTGAGATCCAAAATTGGTCTCCAGTCCCCGGTTTTCTTTGGCAGCAAAAATAGTCTTGAGTAGAATCCGGATCCTATTTGGTCTGGAGGGACTATTTGGATGACTCCTTTTCTTAGCAGCTTTGCTATCTCTAGTGCTGCTTCTTCCCTTTGACTGGGTGGAACATCGGGTATGTTTGTTGGGGGGGGGGGGTAGGACAAAGATCGAAGGGGATATGGTAACCTCTGGTTATTATCCTTTGTACCCAAGAGTCAGTGGTGATGGTGAGCCAGGCAGAAGGGTACAAGGAGAAACGACCCCCAACCTCCTCCAGAGGAAAGGAGTTGAGCTGCTCTTCAGGAGCGCTGATGGGATTGACCAGGAAAGGAAGCCCTGGAACCCTGGTTATGCGGACCCCCTCTGCCCCGAAAAGGGCGTCTTCCCTGTGAGTTTCCCCCTCTGCCTCTAGGGGAGAACTCGGCCTGTGTGTCATGGAAAGGACCCTGACACTTTTTTTACCATATCTTCCCACTCTTTTGGTTTCTGGAGAAAGCACGTTGAGGGGAAGAATGCACGTTGAGGGGAAGAATAACAGACACCTACAGCAAAAAGGGTCTTACCATCCTGTTCACATCTGGCCAGTGTGCTTTTAACTTTGGGGCCAAACAATGAAGAGGCTTCGATGGGAGCGCTGATATAGGAAGCCTTGAAGGGTTCCGTGAAATTACATAAGCACATCCAGGGGTGCAGTCTCAAAAACAACGCCTGAACTCGCCACTCTAGCTGCTCCTTCTGATGTGTGAGATATCAGGCGCATGGAGGAGTTTGACATTGATTCAATGGTAGCCAGCTGAGAGGCCACTTTGTCACGGACCTCATCAGACATGGCACCAGCCAAAGTTTCAGAGAACTCAGATACTAAATCCCTTTGAAGCCTGGTGAAGTGTGCCATATAATTCAGGGACCTGATTGCAAAGGTTGCTGATGCAAAAGTACGCTTTCCTATTCTGTCCAGAGCCCGTGACTCTTTGTTGGGTGGATGGACAGTCTGGCTTTCTTCTTCCGCCAGGTCCTTCTTGGTTGCGGCTGCCACCACCACAGCATTTACAGGAAGACCTTTGGACCAATGGGGGTCAGTAGCAGGAGGGGACAAAATTTTATCTGGACTCCGGGGAATGGCCTCAATGGTGTCAAGAGCCTTCCACGCATGCTGCAGAATAAGCCGGACCAGTTCGTCGGCAGGTGGAGTAACCCAGGAGGTAGGGGGCCGGGCGCGAAAAGCCTGCAGGAACACAGACTCTTCAGAGGTCGGGTTAGAAGGCTGCCAGTCATCTCTCTGTTTAAGGGTTTCGAGGATATCAACAAAGGATACCTCAGAGGGTGAGCACGGGGACCTTTCCCCATCATTAAAGTCTGTATCTTCAGTAAGGGACTCCTCTGTGGAGTCCATGTGCTTCCTCTTGCACGAGCTTTTGCAATGAACTTCCTCAGAGGGAGAAGCTGGGGAAGACAACACAAAAGGGGTTTCCTGTGGGAGTACATCCTGAGGCCCTTGCGCCCAGTGTCCGCTAGGAGCGACTTTTGTACATTGTGGTCCAGAGGAGGGCGGGGAGATTGACAGCACAGTATCGCCAACAGATGCCAAAGCCTTCTCCACTAGTTGGAAAGAGGGGTCAGTGTCCAGGACAGGGGTCACCCCTCCCCAAGTGGCTCAGCCTGCCGACTCGGGACTCCCTGGATGGCTGTGAAACGCCAAATTACGTATGCCACAGCTGACATCCTGGGTCGTAGCAAAACTCTCCTGCCACGAAGGCAACTGCGGTTCCTTAGTGAGGTCCATAAAGGGAACCGTAGAGGGGGAAGACTGTGCTATATCAAGGGGCTTCAAAGGCAATGAAGGAGAATAAGTAGGGGTCTTTGGCAAAGGGTGATCACCTCCCAAGGAAGGATAGGTCCTGGGGGGCGGGATACCTCTGGCCAAAAGCACTTGATCCACAAGACGCAACACGTTGTGTTCAGAGAGGCTTCTAGTGGATTTCACGGACACGGCTGAGGGGGAGTCAGGTCTATCCACAGATGGGACAAGTTCGGCGCCCACATCACCAGTCTGCACTGAAAACGGTGCAGTAAGAGACTGTACTACAGGTGTCTGCACCATCAGTGCTGAAATCATGGTCTGCACTGACAGTAAGGTCGGTGCCGAAGTGGTTGTCGGTGCCGAGGCTGGGACCAACAAAATCGGTGTCAGTAACTGAGTTGTCAGTTCCAGGTAAGGTATCGGAGCCGATGTGGTTACAGTCTGTACCGAACGGATAGTCGGTGCTGGTAGAGAGGTCTGAACCGAGGAGCCCCTCGGTACCGATACAGTAAAGGGCACACTAGTCGGTGCCGAAGTCACAGATGGCGCCGATGGCCTCAGTGCTGAGGGTCTAGGCACTAGCGCTGGAGCCGAAAGTCAGATCCGAAGTAGAAAACGTAGCCTTCTTGGGTCTTGGTTGATGGGAGTCCCCAGCCGGGGACGAAGGAAGAGATTTGGCCTTTGAAAGATCATCAGTCTTTTTCTTATGGGGTCTAGGAGGGGTTAAAGCCTCCGACCCATAAATAGCCTCTGAAAAAGGAGATTTGAGTAGCCCCTTCAGTAACAATTTATTTTTCCTCTCAATCAAAGTCCTGTTAGAGAAGTTCTTACAAATTCCACAGGGCAGATCAAGTGATAAATGAGACACACCCAAACAATAGACACACAGAGAATGTGCATCTGAAGTAGGTAATTTATGGCCACAATCTGAACATCTCTTAAATCCTGGACTACTTTTTTTATTCATGATAGAAAAGAAGGAAATCAGAAAGAATACCAGCAATGGTACAAGAAATACCCGAAGGTAATGAAGAAAAGGGGTCTACCAACGATGGTATAGAAGAAAATACCTCGCGGTAAAAAAGATTGAAAAATTTTAAGAAGAGATAGTCACTAAATGCGATAAGGTAAGAGAAAACAATTTAGAAACTTTTCTGAGAGAAAAAGTTGTTTTAAACTAGTATGATACATTATTGTACTTAGCTCAAGAGAAGTAGCTTGACATGACCAAATGGCGAAGTGGCAAACGAAATCTGAGGTAACAGGGAGAGGGGAATTCTGGGTAAGAGTTTTAGCTTGAGCGTTTGTGGCTGATGTGAGCTTGGAAGATGGCCATCTCAGTTCCGAGGTTGGAACAGATACCCATACGTAAGGAATGAACAAGGATTAACAATATCAGATCAGATGTTCTTATACAAAGATCCAAATAGAATACTAAAGACAAAAACAGGATGTTCACACTGTCAGAAAAGCTGGCCTCTTATAAATTCAGCAAAAATGTGACAGGACATATTCGAGCAACAGCAAAACACGTATTTCCCCATATGAAATAATGACAGGCCACAAAATGCCGATACAATTACCATTTGACATAGATTTACCTAATGGTAGGCCCATGCTAGAAATCAGAAAACATCAGGAATGACTAAAACAACTTACTAGTATATGTGACTATAATGCAAGGGAGCAAGCGTTCCATCTATGGAAAAAAGTGCCAATATTACCAGCTGAAGAAAACCTTCCCTGTGGAATCAAAGTATTGGTAAAAACATTCCAAACAGAAGGACCATGGGCTAGCAACTGGCAAGGCCCTTTTGAAGTAGTGGAACAAATTGGACCATTAGTGTACAAAATCAAAGGAAAAAAGAAAAACAGAACAATGTTGGTACATAAAGATCAACTAAGAATGATCAAAAATAGTGAGTAATGTAAATCTGATTAAATGTATTCGCTTGCAGGTTTCCATCAAAGAAAACCATAATGAAATTGACATGGTTTAAAGTGCATCCTTTTAGAAATCCAGTTTCGGATGACCAAAGGCAAAATGATTCAACAATGGAATTTCTATTTAAAGGATGTTTTTTTAAAATTGATAATAGCTATCATACTAACTATTATTGTATTGCTTAGCATTAAATTATACTTATAACCTGTTAATCAAACTATAAAGTTACATAAGAGAGAGAGTAAAGAAATGTGGAAAAATGAACAAGATTGGTCACCATATTTTAACACATTTTTGGCAAGACAATGTTGGTATGCAAAAAGCATGAATGCTTCTAATTGTTGGGTATGTAGTTTAATACCAAAAATAACAGGGGTAATGCCTCTAATACCAATTCCACTAAATTCCCTTAGTAGTTGGAGGGTATTAATAAATTAAACAGTAGATCAAGTCATAAATGTACAATTACGTAAAGCAAGAGTACAGGTATCTGCAATAGTGCGGGGGATCACATGTTTTCAACAAAATGGAACTGTTCCAGTGGGTAATAGCAATTGTATTCAAACAACTGAAATGATAACTTTTCACAACCACATACTAGTACGTGGAGTATTTTCTCATGGTTTTCCTATTTTAATACCAATTAAGGGTCAGTTAATATTATGTGACACAGCAGTATTTCATTTTTCACAAAATGATAAAAATGAGTGTAAAACCAATACTACATGTTGGTGAAGTAAAACAGATAAAAACTTTACAGTTGTACATGATAAAACTCCTACTATGGGGCAAGTAAATGGCAGTCTGGTAAATAGCAGTGCTGCTCTATCAGATGGGTTATATTACATCTATGGTAAATATGCTTATAAATGGTTACCAAAAGGATGGGATGGCATCTGTTATATAGGATTAGTGGTACCAGCAATACATCATGTAAAACAGTTACCAAAAGGAAGCATTAGAAATGCAAAAAAGAAAGGGATATATTACCTGTGATTGAAAGTCCAGAAAATCTAGTAGACACCTTAGATACATCACATATATATCATCAAAATCTTGATTATATTAAATTAAAAGATATGGACTTAGGAAATGATGTAATCTCTGGAGCAGGTATTTTCCCTTGGTACGGGCTGCAAAAGCCATCTGGGAGCTGAGAAAACTATTTAAACTAGTTGAGATATTGGCAAATGCCACTTTCAATGCAGTCCTTGACATTACTGTCGAAATGACAGCTACATGAACTCTGGTTTTGCAAAATTGAATGGCATTAGATTACATATTAGCATCCCAAGCGGGTACATGTGCTTTAATAGGAGAACAATGTTGAACATTTATTCCAGACAAAACGGAATCTGTAAAAGCACATTTAGAAGTGATTGCACAAGATGTCTCAACATACTAGAAAAAACTGGAATGATGATTGGAGTGAATGGTTTAGTAATCTATTTACAGGATGGACAGTAAAAATCACTGTATTTTTAATTTCTTTTATTGTTATTGTAATGCTTGGTTGCATATTATCTACACGTAAGCTAGTCAAGTTACTGTTGTTAACCGTCATAATGAAAAAGTATTATCAAATAATGCTGAATTTATTGGTTTAAAATAAAAAAGAGGGAAGTGTTAGAGTGTGCTCAACAATATACTAAGGTTGAAAGTAACTTTGCTACAAATATGCAACATAAATAAGGTATAAGATAAAGCTTGCTTAAATGTAGAAATAGAGTTTAGCAGTATGTGATTAGCATCCATCCTAAATGACTGTGACTTGGAAAATAAGAAATCTGCTGAATAGATATATTTCCTTACAGACTTAAAAACAGGATGTATGCCTTTCATTGTCAGAGCAAAATGTAAAATCTGCTTTTTTAAAGAATGGACAACAGGACATGTTTCTATCATATGACACTGTTACAATGTGTTTTCTTAAAAAACATGCTTTTCTGCACTTATCAGAATTTGCACAAGAAAGTACAGTTTTGTACCTACCATAAATGTAGATGTTCGAGTGTATATACTGCTGCAGTCATCACACTTGGCTTATCCTGCCATCAGGCGGTCCCGCAGTCGGCCGAATCCCAAAGTCTTGGTCCGGCGTCAGTTGTCGTCGCTTCTTCCCTGACGTCAGTGCGACAGGGGGGATAAAAGAGGCAGCCGACGCCATTTTCTTCAGTTTTTCTTGCCCCAGATGTCAGGTGCCCCCAACTAGGAAGGCAATACAAATAACTTTGCAAAAATACCTTAGTAGATAAACAATAGTACTAGCTGTTAGCAAATACACCATATAGACATGCATCCAACAGATTGATGTACATGGAGTTATAACTAACACCCTGGTATGTAGAGGGGATGGTGGGAGGGTAACCTGGACTGCAGCAGTATTATACACTCGAACATCTACATTTATGGTAGGTACAAAGCTGTACTATGTTCATAGTGTTATACTGCTGCAGTCATCACACTCTGGTTCAATCCCAAAGCTATGGATGGGTGGCTGGTACTAAACTGGGTTAGGTGAAGCTAGGATGTCCTGCAGAACTGCAGTGGCAAAACCAGCTCTGGTTTTTGAGTATAATGGAAGGTGGTAGTGCTTGGTAAAGGTGTGCACTGAACTCCAAGTAGCTGCCTCCAGAATGTCCTTGGTTGGAACCCCCCTGAGAAAGGCTGCTGAGGTTGCTGTAGCCCTGGTAGAATGGGACCTAATATTAACAGGCACTGCTTTCCCATGGTGCGAGTAGCAAAAGCGGATACAATGTGCTATCGATTTGGAGATGGTCTGTTTTGAAATAGCCTTTCCTTGTGAAACTGCAGCATAGGATACAAAGTGTTGGTCAGTTTTTCTGAAGGTCTTTGTCTTATCCAAATAGTAACCTAGCTGTCTGTGGATGTCCAAAGAGTGAAGGAGTCTTTCTCCTTTATTCTGGGGGTTTGGATAAAAGGTGAGTAAATGAATGGTCTGATTCAAAGCCACACTGGATACTACCTTTGGCATAAAGGTAGGGTTAGTTCGTAAAGAGACTGTGTCCTGATGGAAAATGATGAAAGGTTCCACTGCCATAAGTGCCTGTAGTTCTGAGACCATGCGTGCTGAGGTGATAGCCAGCAACAGAGCTGTTTTCCATGACAAGTATTGTAGTTCTGCAGAGAAAGCTGGTTCAAAAGGAGGCAGTGTTAATTTTTCTAAAACGAAGTTGAGGTCCCAAGCTGGCGTTGGGGGTTTTCTGGGGGGTTTTATATTCTTAGCCCCTCTGAGAAACTGCCTTAGTAAAGGGTGTGAGAATATGGGAGGATCCGTATTATATTGAGCTGAAATGGCTGAAGCATGGATCTTAATGGATGAGAAAGAAAGGCCTTTGTGTAGCATCTCAGTTAAGTATTGCAGTATTTGAGGAATGTTTGGTATCCAAGAATTTTGGCCTTTAGCCTGGTTCCATGCACAAAATCTTTTCCATTTGTCTGAGTAAGTTTTTCTGGTGCTGGGCCTCCTGGCCTCCAAAATGACATTCAGGACGTCCTTTGAGAGAAGTGCTGATTGATAATTCAAGGTATTCTCCATGCAGCTAAATTTAAAGTCCTGAGCTGACTGTGAAGGATCTGACAGTTTTGCTGAGTCAACAGAAGTGGGAATTGAGGTAAGATCCATGGAGGGCTGTGAGTCAAGGTCCTTAGTAATGGGTACCAGTGCTGGCGTGGCCAGTCCAGAGCAATGAGGATCATTTGAGGTCTCTCTGATCTGACTTTCAGTAATACCTTGGTCAAGAGAGGTAGTGGTGGGAAGGCATAGACTGTCAATGCTGTCCAACTGAATGATAGGGCGTCCACTTTCCAGGCTAGGGAATGATAAGTCCTTGTGCAAAATTTCTGTAGTTGGCAATTGTTGGGGGAGGCAAATAGATCTATGTCTGGGCGTCCCCACCTTTGAGTTATCATTGAAAATACTTGTGGGTGTAGTCTCCACTCGTGAGGATCTGCCAAATTTCTGCTTAATTCGTCTGCCAATATGTTTTCCTTTCCTGGCAGGACTTGTGCTTGCAGTTGTACTTGGTAAGTCAATGCTGTGTTCCACAAGGTCATCGCCTGTCTGCATAAAGGGTAGGAGTGTGTTCCTCCCTGTTTATGTACCACATAACTGTGGTGTTGTCTGTCCTTATTAGTAGTTGTCCTGGATGCAAGAGGTCCTTGAAGGCTGTCAGTGCATTTTGCATAGCTAGCATCTCCTTTTGGTTGATGTGTAGATGCATTTGTTTTGCAGACCATTTGCCCTGTATGCACTGTCCTGCCATGTGTGCTCCCCAGGCGTAGTCTGAAGAATCTGTTGTCATAGTTTGGTTTGCTGGAGGTAAGACAAAAGGAAGACCTTTGTTTATTTGACATGATTGAGCCCACCATAGGAACTCTTTTTGAAGGCAGGGAATGAGAGGTATACTTGTTTCGAGGCTGTGCCTGTGTTGAGTCCATACACTTTTCAGGTACCATTGTAATTTCCTCATATGCAGCTTTGCATGTGGAATTAGTTGAATGCAGGATGCCATGAACCCCAATGCCTGCAGGATTTTCCTTGCAGTGAGCTGGGTAAAAGTTGCCATCTTTTTGAAGTATTGAGTCAGTTGTTTTGTTTGTCTGGCGTGAGATAAGCCATCTGGGCCGTTGTATTTAAGCTGGCACCCAGGAATATTATGTCTTGTGAGGGTATTAGCTTTGACTTCTTTTTGTTTACTGTGTACCCTAGGCAACTTAGCAGCTTTGTTACAAATGCCAGATGCTGTAATAGAATGGCCTTGCTGTCCGCTTGGATCAGGCAGTCGTCCAGATATGGATAAATTTGTATTCCTTGTTGTCTGCAGTATGCAATTACTGATGCCAGGCATTTTGTAAATACTCTGGATGCAGTAGATAAGCCAAAGGGCAATGCAGAGAATTGATAATGCGTTGTAACTGCCAGAAATCTGAGGTATCTTCAGCAATCTTGTCTGACAGGAACATGCAGGTATGCCTCTGAGGTCCAACGTTACCAGCCAAGACTCCTTGCCCAGCATGGGAAGAAGCTGCTGTAGTATGAGCATTTTGAATTTGGGTACCTCCAGGTATGTGTTTAGAATTGAGAGGTCTAAAATGGGTCTCCAGGCTTTGTCCTTTCTTGGTACTAGAAATAGTCTTGAGTAAAAACCTTGACCTTGCTCCTTTGTAGGTACCTTTTGAATTGCTTTCATATCCATGAGAGCTGAAATTTGCGTTTGTGCCTCTGCCCATTGGTTTGGAGGCAGATTTGGCATGCTTCTCATCCGTGGTAAAGTGTGAAAATGAAATCTGTAGCCTCGGGTAATAATATCCAGAACCCATTTGTCCTTTGTTATGATGCACCAATTTTGTGGAAATAGAGCCAGTTTTCCTCCCAAAGGTGCTGCCAGGGCAATTTTGCTTGGCAGGCGAAGAGGGAAGTCATTGTGTTTGTTTCCTGAAGGGTTGAGATCTTTCGTCTCCACCTCTTTGAGTTGTTGTATGCCATTGTCTAGGCCCGAAAGAACTTTGTGGCTGGCCTCTGCCCCTTGGGTATCTGTACCTACCCCTTTGGGGTCTGTCTGATGCAGGAAAGGACCAGTTTTTTTGATGGCCAGTTTCTGCTGAAACAAGGAGGTTGTACCTGTAAAAAATCTTTAACTGTCTGCATAGATTTTGCCTTTTCTTCCATTTTCTTTAAAACTTCCTCTGCTTTGACACCAAATAACACATCTTTCTGCAATGGAGCATCCAATAACTTTGCTTTGACATGTTCTGGTAACGCTTACTCTTTTAGCCAAGCATGTCTACGTATTACAGATCCTGTGACAGCTGCTCTACATGAGGCTTCCAATGAATCAAAACCACACTGTAAGGTATGCTTTCCCACTGTTCTGCTGCATGCAGCAAATCCTGCATCTCTTTGAAATCAGGTTGATCTGTCTGAGGGATCATTTTCTGCTTTAACTGTGTAATCAAGTACTGCTGGTATTTTAGCATGTGGAATTGGCAGTTTAAGGCCCTCATGGCCAAAGTGGCAGACGTATACAATTTCTTCCCCCATCTTTCTAATGCTCTGGAATCTCTTTCAAAAGGTAGTGGATTCTTAGCAGTAGAGGCCTTAACCCCTTTGGGACCCTGGGAAATGGTTTTGGGGTCTGCAACAGGGCTTTTATATAGAAACTTATGAGAATCAGGACCTCTGTAGTATCTGTCTAGTTTAGCTGGTGCAGGAGGTACGGAATCTGGGTTTAGACTAGCTTCAGTGTAAACATCATCCAAAATGTCTAAAACTGGAGGAATTGCAAGGGGTCTATGCTGTGGAAGAAGAAGAAACTCACGGAGTCTTTTCTTTGAGTCAGAGTAATCTTGGCCTTCCCAGTGGAAGTGTTCCCTCATGGTGTGTAAAGTTTCCCCAAAAGAGTAGTCTTCAGGGGGGGAGACAGAGGGAATGGACTCTTCAGCATCTGAGTCTTCATAAGGAGGGAAGGAATAATCCTTGTCCTCAGAGTTAGCTGAGAAAATGGATGCTTGGTCAAAGGAAAGATAATCTTCCTCCAGTCTAGGCCTTTTGTCAGGAGGGGGTTGTGAACCCCTGATAAGGGTAATTAAATCCTCAGCCATCTTAAGCATCTGTTTTTTAGGCATAGGGGCCTGTGGGGGTCTGTGGACCCGATTTCCAAACTTTTAAGGGGGCTTTAAGTTTAGCATAAGACTTAATAGAGATAGTTGTCGGTTTGAAGACACCTTCAGAAACCGAAGGCCTGTCCAAAATCTCCGGATCACCGTCCGGGTTGGCGTCCGAGGGGTGAGATGGAACCGGCTCCTGAGGCCCAGCTGATTCGGTCTGGGAGGCCGTCAGAATTTCTAAATCAGTGGTAGTCAGGGGCTGCGTAGGCACCTCGCTGAAAACAGGAGAACCGGCGTCCGGCCTTGCTGAGGCCTCGGTATCTGGTCTTGGCCTTGGTTGCCTGTCCTTATCCTTGCGTTTTTTAATCATTGCTGATGTCGGTTGCTCTGACAACATGCTATAGTTAAATTTTCTGCCAAAATAATGTCGGGCGAAATCTGCCCGACGCTTGATTGTACGTTTGTTGAACCTAGCACAAAACCGACAACCAGAGACGTCGAGGTCTGGGCCTAGGCAAGGAATACAATAAGAATGAAAATCCTTATGAGGTATTTGCTTCCCACAAGAAATGCAATTATTAACTTTGTCTGACATCGGTCTGAGGCAAGAAAAGTTTCCCCAAAGGGGTACTTAGCTTTAGAGAAGACTTCAGGCTGAAATTCAATTCGAAAATCTCAGGAGCTAGCCGACCGGCACTTGCGAACTGCTTCTGCTTCGGGCACCGCGCGGCAAGAAAGACTGGAGAAAATGGCGTCGGCTGCCTCTTTTATCCCCCTGTCGCACTGACGTCAGGGAAGAAGCGACAACAACCGACGCCGGACCAAGACTTTGGGATTCGGCCGACTGCGGGACCGCCTGACGGCAGGATAACCCGAGTGTGATGACTGCAGCAGTATAACACGATGAACATCATATGTTCTTATACAAAGATCCAAATAGAATACTAAAGACAAAAACAGGATGTTCACACTGTCAGAAAAGCTGGCCTCTTATAAATTCAGCAAAAATGTGACAGGACATTGTTAAACAAGGAAGCTTAAAAATAATATCATTAAGTCAGCATTTGCGTCAGCATCTGCAACAATTAGTATTGTTTCTACAGGATGAGCAATTCTCTAAAATAGAATACCAAGAGGAAATGTATGTGTGTGTGCATGACTAAAATTGTATATAAAGATCTGTATAAATCCAATTATGTTACAGGTATTGGTAGGGACACATTTGTCCAGAGGTAAATGTTATAACATCCATGCTGACTGAGAAGTAAAGTAGAACAATAACTAAAAACTGTAACATTAGTAACATGTGGTTTGTTATAAAAAGCTATTTGTTACTGCTCCGAATTGGGTGCTGCAAAGTATATTCTTTTATCAGTGTACATTCTGCAAGCTTCTGTGTGCAACAAGACTGTAAATGCAACTATAACCAAACTTTGATTTCAGCAGAATCCAGCCAGCAAGACTGAGTGTCTTAAGAAGACTTCAAATCCATCACAGTAAACAGCACCACATAATTTTTCACTTACATCCTCTTCCCAGCTTTAGCTAGATGAAGAACATCTCATGCTAAAACATATGCTTGTCTGGCAGTTGGCGCAAAGGATTAAGGTTATCAGCTGTTGAGACACTATGTGGTCCAGGTTTTAATTCCATCAGCTTCCATTTGCAGTACTGTGTGACTCTGGGCAAGTCACTAAACCAGACACTGATTTCAGAGTCTGAAAAAGAACCACGTAGATCAATGTCCTGCCCAGGTTAAATAAATAAAAAAATATTTACTTAATGAAATACATTTGGATTACTCTCCATGACCAAATGGGTAAGGTAATGCAGACTTCTCAAATGTGATGTTTTAAATGATCATGTTAGAATAGGCCCGTCTTCATCCAGGTACACCCATAGCCTTAATGAAATAAAACTGTTGGATACTGTTAACTACTCACCTATACCTGTGTTCCACCACTAAGGATCAACCATGCTGTACCCATATCACGGATTGGGAGCAACCTGGAGAATATCATGACACATGCCACTTGTCTGAGACCCCTGCTCAAATTTATAAACTCATGCTTCACTGCTCTTATCATTTTCCAGCTAAGTCATTGACAATTAAGATCTAGTTCTGTTTTGCATACAATGTTTCAGTGATCCTAAGAACTAACTTCTCATCTTTTCCACTAACAGAATGAGGCAAGCATCTAATCTCTCTATCCCTTTCCTGCTTAATTCTATTCCATTAAAAAAATGTGCTTTCCTTTTCATCTGTGGACAGCTGCTACCTTCCAGTGGATATCCTACAGAAAAACAAAAGGAAGACAAACTGGAGGTGAGTCTCTGGGTCCACCCACTATAATGAGCCCACTGTTGGGAACTGCTCCTCATTTCTAATCCTTCTATTCTCTAGAAGGAAGAAGCAGTCAACCAAATCTTCATAAGTCTGACCTGAAGATATGTTGCCTCTTTTATCAGGTATAAGGTTCTGCATATGGAATACTGCATACTCCAAAATGCATTGAAGATGGCTGCTACATCACAATCACCTCACTGCTTCAGTCCAAAGTTTGGGTTACTTTTTACTATACTGTCTTTCAAATGACCTGAACAGTGTGCCTACATTATTCCCACCTTACCAACATCCCGAGTATTCAATTATTTCTCTTCATGCTTTTGTCCAAACGTCTGTATTACTCTCTGAAGTTTGCTTTTTACCTGCATAAAGTCTTATAGCCAGACATCAAAGAGTGACTGATATTTTTTCTTAGCTGTCTCTGCAAATGCACTTTTGCTTCTAAATATGAAACTCTTACAATACTATCAAATGTTCCCTCTATAAAAATAGATCTGGTTAAGGGGGTGATGCCGGACAGACAAAGAAAGAGGGAAACATTCATTAATTCATTCTACAACTAACAGCTTTATCCAATTCAGGGTTGCAGGCGATCTGCAGTCTATCCAGCCAGTGAATGGATACAAGACACAGAATCTAATCCTGGATATGATGCCAGTTTATTACAGGATACATTAGCATACCCACTAACATACCGAGACCACTTTTGCAGAATGAAACAAAATGTACTGCAGCAACAGCTGACCATCCAATACCAATCTTCATTCAAGAATTAAAAGTCACTTGCACTCCACAGATATTATAATTCCTTTAGTATATTATTAATATTGGATTGCAACACAAAAGCTAGCATGCTACAGGACATATTTAAGACAGCAATATGTCAAAAAACTAGACAACTTCTCTGGAAAAAAAAGTCAAACTGGACGTTAAAAATGCAACAACCATTGTTTGTGCACTAACATAAACAATGTTTTGATGATTTATGAATAAAAAATACAGAAAAATATAATTTAAATGTGAACTCTTGTTTAAAAGTATAAATCTCCACAGCTGTCCGGTTTGTAAGGCTTTAAAAATTTATACTATACATTAAGTTTTACAACCAACAGGAAAAAAGGAACAACTGTGTTCTCTTGGTCAATAAAACACAATACTGGTAATACTAAAAAGTCAGTTTTGCAAGTAAATTCTATCCAATGTGGGAAATAACAATGATGTAAGGATTTATCAGGAGAACTATAATCATATCACTGCCAATCTGAACAGAGACTGGTTTTGTCTGGACAGACTAAATACAGACGGGTGGTTCTCAGTTACCAAAAGTCATTTGATAATGTAGGCACAAATGAATATTAAAGCACTGTATCTAACTTCAATAACTTCACTCCAGATGAAGGACTCCTTACTCTGAAATTGATAAACTACATTGGTCAAAAAAAAGTGTTACATCACTTTTGTCCAGTTTCTTTGTATTTTCTTTGAATGGATCAATTGCATTTTTTCCTTTTTTTCTGCCAAGAACAACACTGTTAGCTACAGATCAGAAAAAAGTAACAGAAACACTACCAACTCCTGTTTTTCTACCCAAGATAAATACATCATGAAAGTGATCACAGTAACCAAACAAGCATACAGCACTTTAGATTACTGCAGTCAGAGTCCTTACTCTAATTCCTTTTTAACTTAACATGTGAAATTCATGGACCACAAAGCTCAAATCAGCTAATTACTTAAATGGAAGCATTCAACAGTACTTCAGCACTTCACAATACACCTTGCACAACTTTATAGTACAACAGTGATATCCAGCAGTGGGCATGATAATAACTCAGGAGCACTTCTGCACTGCTCAAAACATACACCAAACATGTACATAACTAAAAGAATTTGAAAGAAAGCACTGTTTCCTTTTCTGATCCCCAGAGTATACCATTAGAATAACTGTAAACATACCACTTAATCAGGATATCAAGGTTGTCTTCGTCGTCTGTTACGAAAGTAGCACACTTCAGTAGGATACAACTGAGGTAATGCATTTTCATGGCCAGTACCTCATTCATGTCTCTCTGTTTCATGTACTTCTCACAAATAATGTCAAGCACTCTGCTACATTTCTTCAGGGCTTCAGGCACAGTCATACAGGGATTTTCTTTCACCATCATTATAATCTGAAAGGATCAAAAACAGAAAATCAGAAAAGACCAGTAAGTAATTTTATGCTTGAATAGTGACATTTTGTTTCTGCCATTCACATGAGTAAAAACTTCATCACCCGCAACATTTCCGCAGTTGACCTAGGTCTGAAGATAAAACTAGTGCTCTAGATGAAAATCACTGGGGAGGGGGGAGTAAACATCGACTGATCACAGACTATGATTCCTGCATACCTCCCTACATCAAACTGCCATGGAGGATGTACAATTAGTGCTGGCTGGCAGTATGCAACAGTGCACAGACTATGTGCAGAGTTAATGCTAACAGAACCTCTAAAAGTGAGAATGAAGAAGAATGATGACAATTTCTCGTGCTATCCCTGCATGCCTGAGCATTTGTTATGGTTCACAGCTAGCACAGGGAAAAGTGCATAAGATCCTACACATGGATAAAGGATCCTATGCATTATATACAGCATGATCTTCAAGTCATCGATCATAACCAAGATACTGTGTGTTTGAGAAACAGATGTAAAGAAAATTACCTCAGTAATGATATTTGAAAGATAAAATCTGCCCATCTTTTTCAATAGCATTTACTACAACTGGTTATGACTAAAGACAAGATCAAACTGCTCTGTAATACATGAGCAGTTACAGCTGCCATACCTGATAATACTCCTTAAAAAAAGTGTGCAAGTTTGGCAATACAAGGTATGTGGCAGCTTTCAAACAACACTTCACTTCTGACTGCTGTTTGTCCAGTAGCATAAGTAGTACTGATACTGTTCCTGCCGTCTGCACATCAATACAAGGTTCATTTAAATTTTATAACACTGAAGTTCATACATAAAACCTAGTTCAACAAAATGCAATCTTTTTAAGCAGCGTGACAGAAATCATAACATCCACTCTTGCAAAATCTTCAAGTGCAATGCAGGCGAACCGTGTGCAAGACGCTTCCATTTCTGCAAATATTTTTAATTACATTTACGATAACCAGTGTTGCTTGCCTCCAAAGAAATGTATTCAGATTTGTCAGATGTCCTGTCAAAAAAGTAAAAGAAAAAGAAAATGACTCTATAGCATCACTGAGTTCCTAGTGAAGTGGCAGGTAAAATGTGCTTGAGTGCTACTCCGACACTAGCACCAAGGGGTGCCTTCCCCTGACCTGATGACATGTTCACTGTGAGCCTCCCTCAAACCTCAGAAAAAGTCCCCTGGGCCTCCATAAAGATAACAAGTACTTGGCCTTCTTCATACATAAAATAAGCCACATACTGTAAAATATCACTGGCCCCCAACAAACAAATATATGAAATAACCAGGATTTGGCTTAGCATATTACTCTTACTATGCATTTTGCAATCACATACACATCCCCACTGATTATTATCCTACTACACTAAGCCTGATTCCACAAAAATTAATACTGAATTGCAACTTTTTAAGTAGTTAGCATTTTCAGACTTAGTCCTGCCCTGAAACAGGCCTATACTTCCTAAGGGAGGCCAGCTTTACCATGTAAGAATGCTGACCTAGCTAGAATAAGCTTCTTACAGTCAAGTGCTTACATATCAACTTGGCTAGTTCCCTTTGCCTATTTTTGACAGAATAATCAGGACACTTCAAACATTACCTGTATTTGGTTAACTGGATAATTCTTTTTTCTTTGGAGACATGGAAGAAATGCTCCAGCTACAACTGTCAACCTAGATGATAAAACCAGGAATCCAACAGGAGTTTGTAATTTATACAGGTTAGACTACTGTTACACAATATTTTTAAACTGTTTTTATATAAAAGGAGGTTTAGATCCATAATGCTCAAAAATAAACAATATCAACTCAACTCTACACATCCAAAGCTAGAGAGAGAAAGAGAGGATACTTACTAATTAATCTCAGGGACAAGTTATTTTTGTACAGCTGTAAGAATGCTCTGTCGCTGAAAGACACATTTACCTTGATAAATAAACCTATTTTGAAGACATCATTGAAATTATGCAAAGGAAGGACAGCATCTGCTGGTAATGTTTACATAGTTCAGTTTTGAAGGGGCAGAGTTTTTGAAGGTCCTGCTTATGTTCTGTGACATGATGAGATTTTCTATTAGAAAGTGATTAGCAGAATTCAGGATCCTACGTGCAGACTACCTAGTTATGAAGCCTGTCAGGTGCCTACAGAGGTGGCTCTACTCTATAAATTGAACACTGTTCCAGAATGTGTTAACATCAGCAACAAGGGTTTCTAAACGTCTTTGAAGTACCTTTGCTTGTACTCCCTCAGCACTGCTTTATTTATTTATTTTACATTTTTTGACAGGGAAAGTCCGGCTGGGCACAAAGCCCCCTTTTCAGTGGAGGCCCGGGAAGAAAAGCTTCAGTACATGAAACACAATCAAAATCTTTAATATTATATAATAATCAACAATGTCAGGCAGAATACAATTAAAATTAATTTTACATGTCAAAATAGATAAGACAGCAACTATACATACAGTAGAAAGGCTTCCTATTCTAATTGCACCTTAATCAGATACAGTTAAAGAACTATTGTCAGACTCTGGATTGCATTGCATAAGTGGAAATTCCTTAAGATTCCAAGAGCAGGATAAGTTATTTCTTACACTTATTTCACTGAACTGCACTTCTGAAACGATTATAATTGTGCTATACAGTTGATCTACATTTTGCACTGTTATAAAGCTTTTTTTATTGTTTCACTGCATTTATGTACTGTTTTATACTGTTTTAACATTACTTGACTGTAAACCGCTTTTTCATACTGAGAGTTGTGTTTTCTGTTTGTGAGTGCTCTATCCAAGCTTTTCTGTGCATTTTTGTCTGTTTACAGTTAAAAGCATTCTCGAGTCTGCTCCTTGATCGGTTTAAAACTTTCATTTAGTGGCTACAGCTAGGAACTGTAACAGTGTGCATTACTATAATTGCATTTTTTATTTAAATTACTAAATTGTAAACTGCTTTTTCATACTGAGGCTTGTATTTTCTCTTTGTGAGTGTTCTTTCTATGCTTTTAAAGTGAGGTTTCTCTGTTCTTCTCAGGTTGCATAATCTTGATAGAGGCCTGTTGTCTAGGCTGGTAGTTTTGCTGGAGTTTCCTGTGTTTCTGGCAGCCATTTTCTGGTGATTGTCTTCATTATTATTGAGAGCAGGGTTGCCAGATTTCCAGCCCCGCAGGTAGGGACAAAAAAAAAAAAAAAAAAAAGGGGGGGGGGTCTTTAGTTCCACATTAAAGAACACTAGCTCTGCACTAAACACGGAGCTTCTCGTGTTTAATGCATTGCAGTTCCGCATTCAACACAAGTAACTCCATGTTTAGTGATTTTTGATTGCCCCGTATACCGGCATATGGGCCAATCAAAAATCGCTAAACACGGAGCTTCTCGTGTTTAATGCGGAACACAAGAAGCTCCGTGTTTAGCAATTTTTGATTGGCCCGTATGCCAGGTATACGGGACAATCAAAAAAAAAAAAACAAACAAAGCGGAGGCTGGCCGGGATTTAAACCGGCAGGGCGGGACTCGGGATCAGGCTGCAGATCTCGGGACAGTCCTGCCCAAATAGGGACATCTGGCAACCCTGATTGAGAGTAACAAGGCCTCCTGACCTTCTGTAGTACTAGTGATTGGGTATTAGCAGGGGCTGAATAGTAATCTGATCTTCCAACCCTTCCATTCTTACTGATATATAAACCCTGTGTCTTATAAAAGGTTCTGCTTGTATTGTCAGGCTCTGGATTGCATTGCATAAGTGGAAATTCCTTAAGATTCCAAGAGCAGGATAAGTTATTTCTTACACTTATTTCACTGAACTGCACTTCTGAAACACGTATAACTGTGCTATACAGTTGATCTACATTTTGCACTGTTATAAACTTTTTTTATTGTTTCACTGTATTTATGTACTGTTTTATACTGTTTTAACATTACTTAACTGTACACTGCTTTTTCATACTGAGAGTTGCATTTTCTGTTTGTGAGTGCTCTATCCGAGCTTTTCTGTGCATTTTTGTCTGTTTACAGTTAAAAGCATTCTCGAGTCTGCTCCTTGATCTGTTTAAAACTTTCATTTAGTGGCTACAGCTAGGAACTGTAAATTTTCCCACCCAGCCTCCCTAGTGTTGTGTGTTCTTATACTTGGTGGCTTTGCAGTTGCCCGCCCACACTGTATATTTGATCTGTGACACTCCTCCCAGTCTAGTGTCATTAGTTCACTCAATCTAATAGATTGTGAAGGCCAACCCACTCAGATTCTTAACGTTGAATTAACTTCTGTTCCAGCTTTCTCCATTTCCACTTTACTGGAAAAAAAATTCTAAGCTTGCTTCCCCCCCTTTCCTGTGGCAGGTCAGATATGGATTTGCTGTGTCCAGGACTGTTTGTGAGCTCCTAAGCCCCACCCCCCACTTAACTGGGGTTAAACTATTCCTGGCGCCATAAAGTCTGTTCTTCAAAATTTCCCGTGCAACTAGCCAGCTTTTTAGTTTTAGCAGTCATCTGTTTCTTTGATCTCAGCACTTGTTCAGAACTCATTATAAGCACTAAATAAGTTACAAATTACTACAGCACTCAACTTTCCTCACTTGTCTAGAGGAAAACCGTTTTTAGTACTTAATAAATAAGCACCTATTCAGGCAGGTCTAAAGGTCAGCTCCTGGTGTTTTCTCCTGTCTACCTGATGAATCTGGGCATCTTGGACAATGCAGCAATTGTCTCATGTACACAGACAACCCTCTCCTCCTACCACACAAAACTACGACCTGTGAGAGATGCACTTATATAGCCAAACTGGAAGCAATGCTCTCTTCACCAAAGACTGGCCTAGATAGTCAAGAGGAGAAGGTAAACACTTGCACTGCACCACACTCATCACATAGTCCCTCAAAGCCTACACCACCAAAACACACACACACAAGCACA
Source organism: Protopterus annectens (assembly GCF_019279795.1). Lineage (NCBI taxonomy): Eukaryota > Metazoa > Chordata > Ceratodontiformes > Protopteridae > Protopterus > Protopterus annectens. The sequence goes on along the minus strand of NC_056731.1, from coordinate 264,358,942 downwards.
AAACACACACCTACATTCGCGGAGGCTCTCAGTACAAATCTGCCCAAACAACAGAGACCTCCAAAGCAGAAATGCAAGCAACCTCCACCCCCCAACACAACCCAAATGACACATAGCTCACATACTCAGTGTGCCACTCAACTACAGCCCATAAGGCATAACGTACCCAACACTCTAGTCAAAGGTGACTATAGTCAGGCACACTGATGTTCCACTCACCAGGCTAAACACGGAAAAAGTTACTGTCAGCTGCCTGTCAGGCACCAGGATCTGCCACATAACGCACGCACTCAGGTCACTCCACAACAAGTACAAATATGACTCTGTCATTGTCCATGTTGGTGTGAATGACCCGAGACGTACCTCCCTGGACTACATGAAAATAGACATGGAGGAGCTCTCCGATCTTGTAGCCCAGGTCGGTATGACCCTAGCCCTGAGTAGCATCCTGCCATCACCCAGAATGACACCACAGTACAAGGACAGATGATTAACTAACAATTGGCTAAGCATCTGGTGTCATTCTAAGGGAATCCAGTATCTGTCTGCCTGGGATGACATGATCTACAGACCATGCTGCTTTGCCAGAGATGGCCTGCACCTGTCGCCCTTGGGATTCTGGATACTGGCAAAGGCTCTTGCCACCCCTATAGTGCCTTTTTTAGGCAAGGTTCAAATGACAAATTCACCACCGTAACAGGTAGAAGCAAGCAAAATCTGAGGGTAATGCTACTCAATGCTAGAAGTCTAAACCTCAAAATGCACTCACTCGAAGCACTCCTTAAAATGGAGAACATTGACATCTGTGCAATGACAGAGACCTGGTTCAAAGCTCCAGAGAGCATCCCTGCATTACCAGGCTACAATTCATACCACACCTTTCGGCCACCAAACCCAGACCGAAACAATAAAGGTGGAGGCGTGTCCATATTCATTAAGTATATTTATACCTCCAAGCTAGTTGCTCAGCATAATGCATCCAAGATTATCAAAGTTCAACTAACTCTGGGCAAAACCGCAATCCAGACTGTAGCTTGCTACAGACCCCCACCATGCCCCAGGATTCCCACTCCTCTTTTCTTGATACACTGGAAAATATTAAGGTACAACCCAACACTCTAATAATGGGTGATTTCAACTACCCTACAATTAACTGGGAAAACTACTCATGTACCAACTCTTTTGCTCAACGTTTTCTGGAAATCATCAATTCTAACACCTTGGATCAACTTATCCACACCCCCACCATGGGCAGCAATATCCTAGACCTGGTCATCACCAACATGGGTGACCGGTGTTCCACACCAGAGGTCAGCTCCTCGTTGGTCAGATCCAACCACAAGCTAATCACCCTAGACATCCACATCCTGCTCCCACACCCCATTAGGAAAACAAATGTAAAAAATGTCTCCAAAGCCAACTTCACGCTTCTTAAGACAGAAGTGGCAAACTTCACGACACCTATGCAGATGGACAATAGAGGTACGACTGCTGAATCCTACACAAATGCACTTTATAAGCACTTACACGAGTGCATGGATCATGCTATCCCTAAGAGAACCAAGATGCTATCCTCCAAAAAAAGGAAGCCAATCTGGTGGTCTTCTGCCATAAACAAACTATACAACAGAAGAAAGAAACTGTTGCAAAAAATAAAAATAATAAAATCCCACGACTGGAGGAACTCCCTGGTCAGCCTCAGTAAGAAGCTGAGATCCCTCATAAAATCCTCCAAAGCTAGTTATGAAACCAAAATTGCCACTGATTCTAAAGACAACCACAAAGCATTCTATAGCTATGTCAAAAATCTCAATGGCAACACTCAGATGTGCTCTGAGTTACAGCACAATGACACTAAATATACAGAACCAAATGATATTGCCAACATCCTGGCAGACAGGTTCAGTGCTAACTTTACCCCCTACTCACCCTCCTAAAGGGCCTATCTTTATACTGGAAGAATGCCAATTTCCTGTAATCATGGCTGCACAGGTAAAAACCTCACTCTCCAAAGCCAAGAACACAGCATCCATGGGACCTGAGAACATCTCAGGCTACCTTCTACATGAACTACAGAATGAACTGGCACCCCACCTAAGTACCATGTTCAATTATAGCCTCACCTCAGGCTTTGTGCCCATTGAATGGCGCACCGCGACAGTTATCCCACTCCACAAAGGGGGGGGGGGTGCCACAACAGACCCCGTGAACTACCGCCCCATTAGCCTGATGAGCCTCGTCTGCAAGGCCATGGAATGTATCATCATGGAACTCAAACAAAGACATTGGAGATCTCCAAACTCTGGACCCCACACAGTTTGGGTTGGTAAAAGGCAGATCATGTCTCCTAACCCCGATGGACTTCTTTGAAGTAGTCACCAAAGCCATAGATGAGGGTAAGGTGGTTTACACAGCCCATCTAGATCTCGCCAAGGCGTTCAGCACCATCCCCCACTCTGGAATTATAGATAAACTCACTAAACTAGGTATAAATCCCTGTGTCACAAGATGGGTTGCCAACTGGCTTACTGACAGAACCCACACTGTGAAAGTAGCAGACTCCAAATCAGACTTCAGACCAGTGACAAATGGAGTACCACAGGGTTCAGTCCTGGGTCCTCTCCTGTTTGGTATCTACTTCTCTGAAGTACAGGCTAACACAGAAGGTCTTTGGCTAACTAAATTCGCAGATGACTGCAAACTAGGAGCCATAATCAAAACTCCTAACGATGTGGACATTCTAGAAAAGGGCCTCACTGAGACAGATGCCTGGTGTCAAAGACATGGTCTCAAGCTCAATGCCAAAAAGTGCATGGTCATCCCCTTTGGTAAAAACTCTGTACCCAGGAACTACCACATAGGCGGTAGTCTACTTAACACCGAAAGTGTGATAAGAGACCCTGGGACACAAGTGGACAGTAGTCTCTCCTTTGATAATCACATCGCCACAGTGGTCAGGAAATCCTTTTACGTGGCACACCTCATCACAAAAGATTTCTCATCCAGAAAAAAATAGGTCATTGTTCCCCTCTACTCATCACTCATTAGACCCATTATAGAGTACAATGGCCCTTTTGGTATGTACCTCACAAGACATTAACAACTGGAAAGGCCGCAAAAATACCTCACAAAGATCTCTGCCTAATATACAAAGCTATGTCAAACCCAGAGCTGTTGGACATGCTGCACTTAAAGAAATCCCAATCCCGCCGAGCTACACGCTCTAGGGACCTAAACCTTGTCACCACAATAAACAGAACATGCTGGTGGGATAGATTCCTGTCCCAGAGACTTCCCATACTCTGGAACAGACTACTTATGTATGTCAAACAGAGCTCCTCATTAGCACTCTTCAAGAAAAATCTTGATGATTGGATGGGTAATAGAAAATTCTCCCCGGGGATCACTTCTGTGGTTCTGCGTGACAGGGGCACAGGAAAATAATTTTCTTGGGTGGCGAAAGCCAGGGCACCTTTTTGGCTAGGCTTGTATAGGCCCTACAGGGCCAATAGCCTAGTACCTACCTATGAACCTATGAAGTAGGACAGATGTCACAATACAGACTACTGCATTATTTACAAAGGCCGGAAAGCAAAAAGTTGATTTAATGATGAGATATTAATGAAATGATTAGTAAAAGCGTTAAGAGGTATAGTTAGAAGATGGGGTAGATGAAGACAGAGTGACAGTAATGGAGTACAGGAGAGGAGAGCAGAGGTATAGCAGAAGAGAAGAAAGGAGAGATGTTATACGTATTCTGGAAATGTACAGCTACAGAGCCAGGATGTTGAGAGGTGTTTTCTTAGATGTGTTTTGGATGCCTGTTGGTTTTCAAAAAGCTTAAGAGCATGTGAGAGGGCATTCCAGAGGGTAAATACTGAGTTTGATTATAATGAGACTCCCAATGCATTTTGGACTTTTGTGACACAGAGCTTTGGTAGAGATGAAGGATGCCTTTTAGTGCCTGACACTTAACAGGCTAGTATCTTACTCAGAGTATGAGCTAATAGTAGTGGACTACAATGGAGATGATGTGGGAGTTCAGTCCAATTTAACTGTTTAAAAGCAGTTAAATTCGAGGGTGGCTTTGTCTAAAGGAAGACTTTTTTAAACATATTTCAATCATATTGCTTGAGAGTGGAGATAAAGTTGTCTAAACTAAAATTAGATAGGTTACGCACATTCTTCTATGTGTGATGTTCTACTGGATTGCATACTAACATGTTAGCATAACTGAGCAGATTGTTACCTAGGTTGTCAGACAGTGTACCACAGTTAGTTGAGAGAATCCAGCCTACAGCAGAGGCCTTAAAGGAGGGCTCATTATATCTTGTTGCTGTACTGATGTGCTGAGAGAAATCTATCAGGTTAATTCTGGTAATGGGGGTATCAGATACAATCTGGGCCCAGTCTGTGTTAAGGTCCCCAAGGATGATGGTTTCTTGGGGTATACTGGTAGATGCCCAAGAAAGTATGTCCACTGCCTGTGCTGATGTTACTGCCAGGGGTAATGTATAAGAGTATGATACACATGGTCTTATAAGAGTTTAGCTTGACTAAGGCAATAAGAATCTCTGCATTATTGAGTAAGGGATGCTTTTTCTGATAAAGGGATATGTTCAGGTATTTTGAGACTATAACAGCCACCCCACCTGCTTTTTGGATATGCAATATGCTCAAAGGATACTACACCTTGATGGAAGGATTTCAGTGTCTTTGACTCCAGGCTTTAGCCAAGATTCTGTGATACTGAGGATATCAGGTTTGTAATGCGATATGAAAGCATACAGTTCAGTTACTTTCTTACAGATGCTTCTAAGGTTAATGTTTATAAAATTTAGACTTGTTTTACTTGAGTTGCAGAGGTGAGGTCTTGCACTATTTTATGGTTTTGTGGGCCACTATGGGAGAGCCTGTTGTGGTTGGATCTGGGTTGTGGTAAAGGTCAACACATAGTTGCAGACTGGGCAGGAATAGCAAGAATATAAAATGGCACTCTGTTTTAAATTTGCTCTTTGTGACTAATTTGTGACATTAGTTACTTTTATGTACATGTGTTTGATGCAAGACAGGTAGTAAAAGTTGTAGGCTATGCAGAATGAAATATGGGAGAAACTGCCAGTGAGAGCAAAGGACTGAGCACTGGGCATAAGACTGGTGTTAAGATGTACAAGATAGTCTGTTATGTGTGCTAGAAACAGGAGGGACATGAATTGTAGTACACTGAATAGTATGCCAATTATTATAAGTGTTCATTTAATGAAAATATAAACAGGATAGCGATGGTGGGCTGGATATGGTTGGACTGGTTGTGGGCTGGATGAAGTGTGAGGGATTGCTGCAATATAGAAGATATCCAGGTGAAAGAAAGAAAATTAGGAAGTAGTAGTGGGTGTGTGAAGGAGGAGAAAACGTACAGATTGTAAGCTTTTTTTTATTTGTGGTAATGTGATGGGTGGGGATTAGACTAAGATAAGTGCAAATGACTGGGGATGTGTGGGAATTAGGGGTAGGGTAGGAAGAAAATGAGCCTAAACTTATCAAGGGTAAATGGAGCAGGCTCAACCAATCATGTACTTCAATTAGTTACTCCCCCCAGATTGCTTCTGGTGGAAAACTATCAATCAATGAAGTAGAATGTTTATGGATACAAAGATAAATTTGTTTAACTACTTGATGCAAGTCATGGCATTTAAATTTTACTACAAAAATAATCACTTGTCAGAAACTTGTTGCAACTCAGCCTGTGCTGTACCATGTATTTGGTAAACAAACAAAACAAAAAAAAAACAAATGGGTAGCAAAAATAAATACTTTGAAACCATAAAATATTAAATAACTGTAAACCAATAGTTGAACTTTCTCTGTTCACATTAACTTTACAGGCAAGAGGGATATTAAATTACATAAAAGAAACTTCATCTAATCTCAAAACAGCTAGACATTTAAGCTAAAACACATTTATCTAAAGCACATTTAAATGAATCACATTTCAACTAAAATTTCATATATAACAAATATTCCTCAGACTTTTTTTTTTGTTTGTTTGCTTTGCACAGGGGGCAAGCCCCTCATCCACACCCCCTCCATATATGAGGCTTCACCCACTTACTAATTACACAGTAACAAAATAACAAAATAACAAAGGAGAGAAAAAAAGACCACATGCAGTTAATCAATGCTGGCGCAGAAACACAAAGTTCTTGGCGGGCAATGGCAAGGTACAAACAGAAATGGATCCTGCACTAGGTGACCTAGGCAGATACCTAGGGCACATGTTGATGGGGGGAACACAGCTTCACAACAAAAATAAAATAAAAAAGTTAATTATAGAAATTCCCAGAGGGATTCATAAACACAGCAAGCATAAGGACCTCACAAGAGAATGTCCTTTCCACAAGCACCATAAACCTCATTAGGATAATGTCCTAACATCACTAAATGCAGGAGATTAGAAGCTGGCAAAATCTATACCTTCATGTGGATACAGTCACTTAATATAGAGAACAGGATCATACTGTCTGGACATACAGAGCAACAGGATTGGAGAGATAACAGTCAGAGTAGATATGTTCTGTTGAGTGCACTGATGGTAGTGTGTGCACGCTTGTGTGTAAAATGCCCCAGTTAGGGGCACTGTCTACTTCAGTGACTCTGCTCAGAGTCAAACCCTGAACCTTAATAATTAAGATGAGGCAAGTGCCATAAACCTCCACACCAACTGCCAGGCCTACATTACTTATATTTATGTATTTACTTTTTGTTAACAACTGAGGATTACAGTCTGGCAATGTCACTCACAGAGTTTCAGAGCCGTGTTTTTCAGTGTCAGTGGTGCAACAGGTAGCACACTTATTCCTTGTGCAGAAGGTTGTGGGTTCTCTTCCCACAACAGGTAGACTGGTTGCTGACACTACTGTGCAGCATAAGGGGGAATAGGGGTGAGGCACTTAAGTGTGTTCTCCTTTGGATGAGATGCCTAGTAACTATGCACCTGTTATCAATTTACCAGTCCTTCTTTATTGCAGTATTACATGCACACCATTTTTTTAATGTAACATAGGCAAATTTATTCCAATTTATTCTTCATGGGCAGTAGGCACTGAATTTGTAGATGAAACACAAAAATGCAAAATTTGCCAGCAGCATCCTGTTCGTTATTTACAGTTCTCTTTAATGTGGAATGATTCAGATGACTTTTACTTCTGCAGAGACTGTGCATATTGACTGATATTGGTGGACTGCTGTAATGACAAAAGTTTAAGTGGACTTACTATGGTTGAAATGTTTTCAAATCAACAGTATTATCATTATTGCTTCATACATTTTGTTTCATTGCTCATTGGAAAAATGTTCAAAACTACAAATTTAAAAACACACTGTAACAAGGGGTGCTGTATTATACAAGGAATATAATGTAATACAATCAGAAAGGTGAATCAAAGAACACGTGCATGTATGCATGGTTCTAAAAATGTGTGCAAGGGGCCAATAGTTTAAAAACAGCCAAAAGGTAAACTTAATACACCACTGGCCAGAAGCATTTTCTATGAATGTAGGTTTCAATGCAGTTTCAATGAATGTGAGTTTCAAGGGCAAAGAAGTTTATGGCTGCTCACGCAGTCTGTTTTGGTTAGCAAATGGCTATCAGTGTTTTGTGGTACAAAATTTGAAATAAAAGTTTTATACTAAATTCAAATATATGTAATCACTGTAGAAGTAAAGCGGAAAATAGTATGCACACTAGCAGGTTTGAACAGTGTTTGTAATGGGACACGGGAATGGCTGCAGGGGAGGAGGGAACAGATCCATTACCCTTCGCCTAGGAACCCATTTGACCATGATCTGGCTCTGGGCACAAATGGTACAATACACTAATTTACCTTGTAATTCCTATCATCATAACATCCTAAACCATATAGGCATTAATCTTGTATAACCTCCTAGCCATTTCTATGAAATGTGATTAGACTACATGTCTTAAACGAGTTTCAGATAACATTTTTTTAGATATTTTGGGCTTACACAAAACTAGTCTTAGATCACACGTTAAGTATTCATATACATGTTATGTACATATCGTTTTAGTGCAGTTCATCTACATTAATTCAAACACATTTCATATAAAAAAAAATGAAAGCAAAATATAATGCTTTAGGGAGGTGACGTTCTCAAAAGACTACATTTTTTCATGTTTTTGTTTTGCATACAGCTTTTCTACAGTTTTTCTTGTAATGTTTTCTGTAGATTTATACACCTGCAGGCTTAAGACAGATGAAGTGTATACTCATGAAAGTTTGTTAGATGAAGCAGTGTTAGAAGAAAAGTACAGTTGTGTATACTTACCATAAATGTAGCTGTTAGAGTGTATTCACTGTTGCAGTCATTACATTTGGGTCATCTGCTTGCAGGTAGCCCTCAGTCGGCCTGATTATCAAAGTCTTGGGTCCTGCATCGGTTGCTGTCTCATCTTCCATGACATCGGGTAGACAGGGGTATAAAACATGCAGCAGTCGCCATTACATCAGTTTTTCTTGCCCCAGATATCAGGTACCCCCCTAATGGGAAGTATTTATATACAAGGTTACACCTCCAACAAAAAGCAAATACACCAGAAAGCTTCAAGTATAGTAAACAAGAAGAGAGGTATAGTCAATAGAAGTCAGGGGGCTGGAGGGAGGGTAACCAAGACTGCAACAGTGAATACACTCTAACATCTACATTTATGGTAAGTGTACACAACTGTACTATGTTCTTCTTGTTTCACTGTTGCAGTCATTACATTTGGGAAGATTCCAAAAGCTAAGGAAGGGAGGAGGCAATTAGCATTAGGACCAGCTATAAGGCCCTGCAAAACTGCAGTGGCAAAACCAGCACTGGACTTAGAAAAAAAAATGGGAAGTGTTAATGCTTGGTGAAGGTATGTACAGAACTCCAGGTAGCAGCTTCTAGGATGTCCCTGGTAGGAACACCTCTGAGAAAGGCTGCAGAAGTAGATGCATCCCTGGTGGAATGGGATCTTATCCCCTGTGGGGTAAGTATTCCATGGTGCGTATAGCAGAAATGAATGCAATGGCATATCCACTTAGAAATGGTTTGCTTTTAAATGGCCTTTCCATCTGCCCCTGCAGCAAATGCAACCAGCAGCTGTTCCGATTTCCTGAGAGGCTTAGTCCTGTCCAAGTAAAATCGAAGTTGTCTGTGCATGTCCAAGGAGTGCAGCATTCATTCCCCTTTGTTTGTGGATTAGAAAAGAAGGTGGGCAAATGAATGGACTGATTAAGGGTTACACTGGATACCACCTTGGGCATAAAGGAAGGATTGGTCCTGAGGGGCACCCTGTTTGCATGAAAGATGATGAAAAGGTTCACTGCCATGAGGGCCTGTAGTACAGACACCCTTCTTACTGAAGTGATGGCTAGAAAAAAGGCTGTTTTCCAAGAAAGGAATTTAAACTCTGCAGGAGGTAGAGTGAGTTTTTCCAATACAAATGTAAGGTCCCAGGCTGGAGTAGGGCCTCTCTTGGGTGGTCTTGGTCTTAAGTTTTTAGCCCCTCTGAAGAATTGCTTCAGCAGTGGATGAGAGAAGATGGGTGGCTCCATATTACAATGTGCTGAAATGGCCGAGGCATGAATTTTAATAGAAGAGAAGGAAAGGCCCTTGTGAAACATCTCAGTTATGTATGGAAGAATATGCGGTAAATTGGGCACTGCTGCGCCCATCCCCCGAGTTTGGCTCCAGGAACAGAATCTTTTCCACGTTTCAGCATAGGATTTTCTAGTACTAGGCCTCCTTGCCTCCAGAATGACATCCGTAACTTGCTTACTGAGGGATGGTAATGGAGAGCTCAGGTAATTAGTCAGGCTGCAAGGTTCAGGGTTTGAAGCTGGGGTGCAGAATCTGGCCCTCCTGCTGGGACAGCAGGGAAGGGGTCTGAAGCAGGTGCCATGGTTCCAGCAGTTAAAAAGTATACACAAAACTGGAGAAAACCACTTTATAGAACATAAAATAACAAAAAACAGCAAAGCTTTCAGGCATAAAACCCTTCTTCAGTGCATTACAGTTCAAAAGTTAAAAACATACTGAATATATAGTGGGTCAACATCACATGACCAGCAGCCCATTAGTCATATGACACATATACATTTAAAACAATTAAATACACTTCATTTCAGTTTAGTCTGTTGCATATATTTAAGAACAGGTTTTAAAGTGATAACATCATTAAGTCCTGGCCATCTATCTGCCTTTAATCTAATCATCCACTCATATTCCTTTAATTCAAGTTTATTGTTAATATCACCTCCTCGTGGTGTTGTTGCAACAATCTGTATAACCCGAAAGAGAAATCTATGTTGAGCTCCATTCTCCATTATGTGTTTAAAGGAGTTGGTGGTTACTGCCCTATTAATCTCTGATTTATGCTCAATTATTCTGTCCTTTAATTTTCTTATAGTTTTTCCTATATAGAAGGATGAGCATTCAGAACAAGTGGCCATATAGACCACAGATGTATTGCATGAGGCTTTAACATTAAAAGTATATGTTCTATTCATAATAGGATGTTTAAACTGATGACTATTTTGGTCAAAAATGTCAGGACAGCAAGAACAGTTGTAGCATTTACAAGTACCCGGCTTTACAAAGGTTGGTACAAAAGGAGCATGTAAATCCTTATAGCACAACTGTTGTTTAAGTGTTCTCATATTCCTAAAGGAAAAATAAGGTCTATCATCTAATACTTTTCTAACATCCGTACATGCCATGAGAATAAGCCAGTTTTTTTGTATAACCTGTTGTATTAAATGCGTCTTTGAATTAAAAGAAGTAACAAATCTAATTTTAGTATTAGATTGCCTACCCTGATTCCTAATAATCCCTTCTGTAAATATTGGTTTAAGGGTGGTGGCTCTATCAGCTACAGTTTTATTCTTAAGCACTAAAATTAATTTATTATCATATCCGCTAGAAATCAATTCTTGTGACATAGATTCAAGTTGTAATTTAAATCTACCATCATCTGTATTCAACTTGCTTACTCTACCTAGTTGAGATGTAACTACACTTTTGAATACATGAGGCGCGTGCATGCTGCTAGTGTAGGTAACGTCCAGAGTGTACTACCTTCTGGTGTATACTAGTATGAAAGGAGTCACAAGTCCTATTTAACAATAAATCTAAAAACACTATCTTATCTTTGGAAAAATCCATTTTAAACTTTAAAAAATTAGTACTATCATTCAAATATAATAAGAACGAACTTAATTGGACTTCAGTACCCCTCCATATCAAAAAACAATAGTCTACGAAACGTTGATAAAATACAATATTTTCAGCAAAACAATTATTGTCATTTAATATAAATTTCTGTTCCCAGATATATAAAACTAAGTTAGCGTTAAGTGTTTGCTGTAGATGTGCCCATAGCCACACCTGACGTTTGTAGATATAATTGTTTATTAAATAAAAATATATTGTTAGTCAATACCAAATCAAGTAAGGTACATATGCTTTCTATCTTACGTGATGTTTTCTCCAGTTTTGTGTATGGTTCCAGCAGTCACACACTGCGCAAGAGTGGGTACCAGTGCTGGCATGGTCAGTCTGGTGCAATGAGTATTGTCCTTGGTTTGTCCTGTTTGATCTTTAGTAGAACTTTGGAGAGGGGAGGCAGAGGGGGAAAAGCATAAATGGATAGGTTTTTCCAGGTGAAGGACAAGGCAACCCACTTTCCAAGTTTGTCTGTGGGGAGTCCTTGTGCAGAATTTATCCACTTGGTAGTTCTGAGGGGAGACAAGCAGGTCTATCTCTGGGCTCCCCCATTTGTTTCTCAAAATGTTGAATATCTTTGGTTCCAGTTTCTACTCGTGTGGGTCCATGAGATTTCTGCTTAGGTCGTCTGCCAGTGTATTTAGCTTGCCTGGCAGGAATTGAGCTTGTAGGTGCACTTGGTAGCTCAAAGCTGTGTTCCACAAAGCCATGGCTAGTCTGCAGAGAGGGTATGAGTGGGTCCCCCCCATGCTTGTTTATGTACCACTAACAGTGGTGTTGTCCGTCTTTACCAATAATTGTCCTGGAAGAATGTGGTCCTTGAAGGCTGTCAGAGAATTCTGCATAGCTAACATTTCTTTTTGACTGATATGCAAGTGCATTTGACTCAGGTTCCATTTCCCTGAATGCACTGCCCTGCCAAGTGAGCCACCCATGCATAGTCTGATGTGTCTGTTAGGGTTTGGGCGGCAGGGGGTAGAGTGAATGGCAGTCCCTTGTTGTGGTGGCAGGCCTCTGCCCACCAAAGGAACTCTGTCTTTATACAAGGAAAGATAGGAATTGTTGATTCTAGGTCCTGAGAATGTTAACACCATAGGCTTTTTAGATACCATTGTAGTTTCCTCATATGCAGTCTTGCATATGGAATTAGTAGAAGGCAAGAGGCCATGAACCCCAGGGCTTGCAATATTTTCCTTGCAGATAGGCGGGCTGTCAAATAAACTTGTTTCTCTGGCGTGAGGTAGGCTATCTGGGAAGTTGTATTCAAGCTTGCTCCCAGGAATACAATTTTTTGGCAGGGTACTAGGTGTGATTTTTTTTTTCATTTATGGTGTACCCCAGTGAAGTTAGTAGTTTCTTTAAAAATGCCAGATGATTTAATAGTATGTCCTGACTTTCTGTCGGAATTAGACAATCGTCCAGGTATGAGTACATTTGAATATTTCTTTGCCTGCAAAATGCAATGACTGGATCTAGGCACTTTGTGAATACCCTGGGCGCAGTAGATAAGCCAAAAGACAGTGCAGAGAACTGATAATGTATGTAGCCTGCTCTGAAGCGTAGGTATTTTCTGCAATATTCCCTTATTGGGATGTGCAGGTAAGCTTCCTTTAAATCCAATGTTGCCAACCAGGCATTTTTGCCTAGCATGGGAAGCAGCTGATGAAGAGTTAGCATTTTGAATTTTGGGATTACCAAAAAGGTGTTTAGGATAGATAGGCCCAGGATAGGACGCCAGGAATTGTCTTTTCTGTGTACCAGGAAAAGTCTTGAGTAAAAACCTTGCCCCCGTTCCTCCTCTGGGACAGGCTGAATAGCCCTGATACTTAGAGAGAGAGAACCTGCCTTTGAGCCTCTGCCCACTGATTTGGTGGTAGGTCTGGCCAACCGCTTGGGGTTGGTAAGGAGTGGAAATGGAATTTGGATCCTTGGGGAAACTATATTTAAAACCCATTTGTCTTGGGTAATGAGTTGCCAGTTTTTTGCATGCAGGACGATCTTTCCCCCTAAAGAAACAGTCAGTTGAGCAGGGCTTGGAAGGATTAAGGTTAAGTCATTGTGACAGTTTACCCATAGGTGGGGTGTCTTACTACTTCCAGCTTTGGAAGTGGGAGCCCCCACTGCTTAGGCCTGTGAGTACCTTGAGACTGAAGCCTGGGTGGTTTGCTCATCCTGGGATTGGACTGAGAAGGCCTGGAAGAGACAGGAAAGGACCAATTCTTAGAAGGCCAGTGCCTACTAAATCTGGGAGGCTGTACTTGCTGGAAATCTTTAACATTTTGCATAGATTTAGCTTTTTCCTCCATCATTTTTAAGTACTTCTTCTGCTTTGTTGCCAAACAGGTGGTCTTGGTTTAAGGGGGGCATCCAGTAATTTAGCTTTAACATGATCTGGCAAAGCTTGCTCCTTAAGCCAAGCATGCCTTCTAAGTACAGACCCAGTGACAGCAGCCCTGCAAGATGCCTCTAATGAATCAAAACCACAGTGCAAAGTATGTTTACCAACTTGTCCAGCAGAATGCCTTAAATCCTGTAATTCTTTATTTTCAGCACAGTCAGGAATCAACATCATTTTCTGTTTAAGTAACCCAATGATATGCTGCTGATACTTTAACAAATGAAACTGGCAGTTTAAGGCCCTAATGGCCAAAGTAGCAGAAGTGTATACCTTCTTACCCAATCTGTCCAGGACCCTGGAATCTCTATCAGAGGGGGTAGGGTTTTTGGCAGTAGTAGCCTTAATGCCTTTGGGTCCCTGTGAAATGGTCTCTGGATCCACTGTAGGATTCTTAAAGAGGAACTTCTGGGAGTCGGGTACTCTGTAATACCGGTCAGGTTTCCTGGGAGCCGGAGGTAGAGTGTCTGGGGTCAGGCTAGATTCCAAGAAGGCATCATCTAAAATATCCAGTACAGGAGGGATAGCTAAAGGCCTGTGTTGAGGTAGGAGTAAAAATTCCCTACGCCTCTTTTTGGAGTCAGAGACATCCTGGCTTTCCCAGCAGAAATGCTCCTTAAGAGTATGCAACGTTTCACCAAAAGAGAAATCTTCTGGAGGGGAAACAGAGGGAATGCAGTCCTCTGCATCAGAATCCTCACAGGTAGAGAAGGGCAAATCCTGGTCATCAGAAGAAACAGAAATTTAAGAATCCTGATCAGAAGAATCGGAAGGAAAATCAGTTCTAGGTCTCTTAGAGGGAGAAGGGTGGCTTCCCCTGATTAGAGTAATAAGGTATTCAGCCATTCTTACTTCTTTTTTAGGCATAGGGGCCTGACTATGCAGTCTACACGTCAGTTTTCTAAGCGTGGATCGAGTTTTAGGCCTTGAAGAAGACGGCATCGGTTTAATATGCAAGTCAGTAGGCCTGAATACACCCTCAGAAGCCAGTGCCTGCACAGCGGCTCTGGACCCATCCAAGGTAGAGACATCTGCAGGTTCCACAGTCAAAGCATCTCGCGGCATACCAGACTCTAAATGGGTCTCAGTAGAGGCCTGCGAATCTGAAGTAGCGGGTATCAGGGGCTGCAAAAGTGCCTCACTGAGTACTGGTGAACTGGCGACTAGCTTAACAGAAGCGTCGTCGGCAGCTTTGGACCTATGCGGTCTGCCTGTCTTTATCTTTGCGTTTTTTCGGAATGTCGGTAGTCGGGTGGCTTACTGATGCCATTTCTGGATAACTGAACACAGTACCAAAATAGTTAGACGCGAAAATTAACCAACAAATAGTTTGAGGATTGAATAAGGCACAAAACTGACAGCGAGGGACATCGTGGTCTGGGCCTAAGGAAGGAATGCAGTACGAATGAAAATCTTTGAGATATTTGCTTTCCACAAGTAATACAATTGTTAACTTTTACTGACATCAGTTTAGAGCAAGAAAAAGGAACCACAACGGGGTACTTAGCTTTGTTGAAGACTTAGGATTTGAAACACGAAAATGAAAATTTCAGGAGTCGGCCGACCGACACTTGTGAACTGCTTCTGCTTCGGGCACCGCACGGCAAGAAAGACTGATGTAATGGCGTCGGCTGCATGCTTTATACCCCTGACTACCTGACATCATGGAAGATGAGACAGCAACCGACGCAGGACCCAAGACTTTGATAATCAGGCCGACTGAGGGCTACCTGCAAGCAGATAACCCAAATGTAATGAGTGCAACAGTGAAACACGAAGAACATCATTGCATCTGATGGAGATGACAGACAAAAGCAATAATTTTTTTTGAATAACCTGGACAATTTAAAGCCTAAAGAAGGATCGCTTTATGTTTTATTACTTGAGTTTCAGAATGCGTACATTCCACTCTGGTTAGCTGCCTGCCTGCAAAACACCTACAGGAATACAACAGTGGATTACTTTGAGCAAGGCTTTTCCTTTTCTGTTTACTTGTTGGTCTCACAGAGAACCAACCACTCCACCACATTCTGACAGCTTATAATGGATTATAATCCACAATAGGTAGCCTACCATTTAATATAAAGACCTACGAACAGCATAGAAATCACCAGTCCATCTACCGTATGTCTTCTGAATGTGGGAAGAAACCCAATCACTCAGAAAAAAAAAACATGCAAACAAAGGGAGGGAATGCAGACTCCATACAAATGGCACCCCAGCAAAGAAACAAACCGAAGAACCTTTCGCTGAGAGATGACAAAACCTCTTGCTGTGAGGTGACAATTCAACTCAATGGACCACTGTGCCATCAATATATCACATAATCAAATATACATGTATGACAGAGAGACAGAGAAAATAAGTGTATGTTAATTATATTCACAAGAAAGCTAAAAAGAAAATACACTAATGTTACTTGCATTGTGATCAGAAGTAAATTTATTAACTACAGGCACTTTCCACACTGCTATCACCTCTCAAGGCTGCAAAGTAACAAAAGGGGGATCAAAACCATTTAACATTCTGAATATCAGGAGCAGAGCCACAGCAATGGTGGGATGAAAGGGGTGGCTACCCAGATGTAAGCCGTGAGGGGACACAAGAAACTGTTGAGGATGGGGTACACTTAAGAAGGTGGGCAACACTGTGGCTTCTTAAATTAAACCAGATGCTACATTTGCAGTTTCTGTTCCCAGACTGTTTCAATTTATACTTGCATGGCAGTTACAATGTAGCTGAGTCAGAACACCAAGATCAATCTGCCAAAACCCATCGTTATGCTGTACCTCCTTCTCCAGAGTGGCAAAGCAGGTCAGTCCAGGTCATACCTCTCAACCTGGAAACATCAAAAATTTGGACAATGGCCCACGAAAAATAGGTACAAATTTGTATGCTAATTAACATACCATTTGCATACATAATTATTCAACCACACCCACTCCAATGGAATTGTGGGATACCAACTTTTAAATGCAAACTGAATAACAGACAACCAAAATATGGCCCCACAGTCCCCTGTTCTGCAGCCATTCCAATGTCCCATTACTTGGCTATTTCACCCCATTTACCATAAAATTGTAATGTCTACACTGCTTTATTTCCACAATGATTATTTGGATTTTATTTTACATTTTATAGCACAAACACTAATGAACATCTGCTAAACAAAGCAATACAGTCTCACAATGAAAATAGACTTGGCATTAAAACTTCTCTGCCATTGAAACTCACATTAATCGAAACAGCACTGAAACCCATATCCAAAGAAAACGCATCTGGCTAGTGGCAGATAAAGATTACCTTTGGGCTGTTTTCAAATCATAGGTCACTTGCATATGAAACATACATGTGTTCTTTGATACACCTTCCTGACTGTATTAAATTTATTTTACTTGTATAATACAGCACGTTTGTTAGAACGCATTTTAAATTTATTGTTTTGAGCATTTTTCCAGTATGCAATGAAATAAAATGCATGAACCAATGACAAAACTCCCCAATTCATAACATTTCCATCATAAAAGTCTACTCAGACTTCAACAATCCACCAGTATCGGTAAATATGAACAATCTCTGCAGAAGTAAAATTCATCTAAATAATTCCCCATTAAATAGATCTGTAACTAATGAAGAGGTTGCTGCTAGCAAAGAACTTTATATTTCATTGTTTCATCTACAAATAAAGTGCCTGTTGCCCTTGAGGAACAAATTACCTATGTTACATTAAAATAAAATGATCAGCTAGTAATATTGCAATAGGGAATGGATGGCAAAGCTATAACAGGTTCACAGTTATTCGGTATCTCTGCCAAAGAGGACATTCTCAGGACTGCAGCATCCACCCCCTTTAAAAGTATAACAGTACAGCATCACCAATCCATCTACATACTGTGGGAGTAGAACCCACAGCCTTTTGCATAAAAAGCAAGTATACTACCTTATGTGCTACTAACATTGCAAACAGACGACATAAACAGCACTAAACTTCTCTTCCCTTGAAGAACTTTGCAGCACAAGAAATCTAGAAAAAGCCAAAATGTATTGGGGGGGGGGTAAAGGCCCAAAACCATGGAGTGGTGGGGCATATTTTAAACATTGCTTGTATAATTTTAGAAAGTTGCTAGAATAAAAATGTTTTGGTGTTACCATGCACTTCCTGAAAGATAGGAGACTGAAACATAAATGGCTATAATTATTTAGTGAATTCAGTTCTCACTGATTTGCCAGAAAACCACAAATTTTAAGAGAAACACAGACCAAAAGTATGAGCCAAACATTTCAGATACTCTTTGAAACTTTGGACAGTTAAGAGCTATAGACTTGGGTCCTTGAATCAAAAGTGGTGGTATGGGTAGAGAATTCAGGCTCTTGCCCCTTGTACCAAAGGTACAGGGTTTGAGCCTCGGTAACCCTAACCACCAGTTACCCATAACTGAGGCAGTTTGCGCGCACACACACACACACGCACACACACACACACACACACACACACACACACACAGTCAATGCATCAAACAGCACACTTACTTGAATTCAATGCATACCAGTTGTTTGTTCTCAAAGAAGAGATTTCCAGCTTAAAGCACACACTTACTTAAGGACTCCCTTCCAGCAAAATTTAAATTTAACAGCAATGAACGGCCCTTTTCCCAGCACAGCAGTTTCAGCTTAACCACCCCTTTCAACTTAATGTAACAGCACACTTACAAAGCAGTTTCAAGCTTAACGACCGCTTTCAGCTTAAAGTGTAACAGCAGCACACTTACTTGACTTCAATGCATGAAACATCACACTTACTTGAATTCAATGTGGACTGGAAGAAAAATGTTTGTTCTCAAAGAAGAAAACATAGCAGCTAAAGTTACTCTGCCCCATGTAAAAAGCATTGAACAGCCCGTTTCCAACACAGTTTCATTAAATGTATACACACAGTTCCTCCAACTTAAAGCCCAGTAGCACACACTTAACGGCTACTTTCTAGCAAACTGTAAATATAAAAGCACTGAACAACCCATTTCCATTTCAGCTTAAAAGTAGTAAAAGCATACACTTACTTGAACTGAATGCACACAGTTTTCAAAGTTCTCAAAGAAGAACATAGCACCTACACAGCCTCATGTAAAAGCACACACTTACTTGTACTGAATGCACATTCTCAAAGAAGAACATAGCAGCTACTCGGCCCCATATGAAAAAGCACTGAACGGCCCATTTCCATTTCAGTTTAAATGTAAACAAGGCACGACTGCACAGACCAGAAGAAAACCATTCATTCTCAAAGAAGAACATAGCAGCTAAAGTTACTTTGTTCTTAATAGTCCCCTCCCCCCCTTTTTTTAATTACATGGAGGAGCCAGGGAAACTCTGCTGCTGCTGCCTGTGAAAGGATGGGGTAGCTGATGTCATCACGCATGCCTGATAACTGCTGAAAAGAAGAAAAAAAAAGCCAGGAAATTCAGGAATAAAGTGGGCCACTTGGGAATTTGTGGCACCCCATTATTTGGACCTCAAAAACAGTAAATGCTGAGGAATTCGGTATGGTTGACAGGTATGGTCCAGGCAAATTTACAGGAATCCATCTAGGCAAATTTACAGCTACCCATCCAATCTTCCAGGTTACATTTGATGGATGTCAGGGTGTCAGACTGTATATCTTGCTGAGCCAGTCTATTCAGAGAGAAGGTACGAGTTAGGAAATATATTTGTGCTGCTATTGAGTTTTACTCTTCATCTGATGATAGAGATTTAGGTCTGTAGTTCTGGTGTTAGCAGAGTTATTTGAGTTGCTGAGATCCAGGAGGTCAAGAAGGAAGGGGTCTTTAATGTCTCAAAATCCAAAGTATATATCTCCCCGTAAGAGCTTGTAAGACATAAAGGGACTGTGCTTCAAGTCTTTCCTGGTAGCTCAGGATTTTCAAACCAGCAGTTTCACTGGTACCCGTGCAATTGTTTAATATGTCTAGACAGGTACATCCCAAAAAGGATATTGTACTGCATAATAGGCCTAATTATGGCAGCGCACAAAAGTATAAGTCTGCTTTGATGATTTACCTTTAGATATTAATTATGCTAGACAGAATGATTTTATAACCACTGTAGCTACATGATGGTTGAATGACAGGAAATCTATCCAGATTCCCAGACCCCTAACTACCCTATCATTCTGGACAGGAGAACTAGCTATGCTATATTTTAAGAAAGGAAAACTGTCTCCCATACGAGACAAAGTTATACTTCCTCACATTTGATTTTAACCTTGTTAAATGTACTGAAACAAGAGTAAGTTCATACTGTAATGAGGTGATATGGGGGAGGGGGGGGTGACAATAATTCTCAGTATGCAGTCATGTGTCACTGTAGTTGACCAAAGGTCCTGAATTTTAGTATGGAGAGCATAGAAGCAAATGCCAAAAAGGACTGAGCCCTGGGGGACACCACTAGTTAGTTACTTTCACACTTATGGAAGAGTTCTGTAAGGATCAACATTTACGGCAAACAGCTTATTAATGATGAAGCATAACGAATAGAAACAAATGCTTTAGTAAGATCCAAATAAGCTGCGTGGCAGGATGACTTACAAACTATGAGGGGATTCACAATTTCAGCAAAAGAACTTTCAGAAGAAATATGCATGTCAGTGGTGGTAAAGATTAGGATTTCTTAGGACTTAAATACCTGTGGATCCACTTATTTTACATCTGTGCAACTCCTACATGCCTTCTGAATAGTATACACAAAGAAAAAAGGATGCACACCTGACCTATGCAAATGAAAAAGAAATGTAGAAATTTAAGTGACTTTAGCTAGAAAGAGACGACAGCTTTCTCTCAGTGTACAAACAGAAACATACTTTTATAATGCACATTTAATTTTCTTATGCAATGCTCCTTCAATAAAAAAACATTAAACTGATTTATATTTTTATGCTACTAATCTTACCTTGACAGGATGCAAGTTTGTAGTCGTGATGATTCTGTGAAGTACTCCAGCAAGCTTGTTTGGAAGTTTTGGCTCTGGGTCCAGTCCTTGAGGTTTTGTGTAATACTCCAGCTTTTCTCGTGAAAAGAAGTTGTTGATAACTGTCACACAGTCATGTTGGCCTACATAAAAACAGGAGATTAACACACATTTAATAAATATATCCACTTGTGCATTGATCATACACACTCAGCAGAAATAAAATGTAAAAACTAACATATGTTTAAAACCTGACCAACAGTTAAACAAACCACCACTACAGTAATTAGTCTCACTGATGACTCTAACATGATAAATATACATGTCAGTACCAAGGACAAAGCACAACCTATGAAGAAAGTCTGCCTGTAGGAAGCAATGATCAGTGGTTCTGTAATATGAACAAATCCATCCACAGGAAGAAAGTTTTAATGCTGCCTCACTATCTTGGACCAGAACTGGCCTAATTCTGTCATGTAAACAGCTGACCTGGATTTTTGTATATACACATTTAATTTCATCCACCCACTTCCAAAGTCAACTTTCAACACCTGTGCTGTCCTTCTAATGTTTGCCAAATACTCGCACTGCATTTTTTCTCACAGCTCCTCATCAGGCATTCCATCAAACACTAAAAAAAATCCACTTTCAATCTCATACTAACCCTGCTACACCTCACCTACTTTTTAAAATGCTCCTACCACATTCTCCAATGACTGAATGAAAGACACTCCTATATATATAACGACGAGGGAATGAGGGACAACAAAAAGCACTCTTTTTCACTTCTATCCCCAATCACTAAAGAATGTTGTGCCAAAGTGAGAGGTACAATGACAATATCAACAAGGGCTTTGCTTTTCATTTACTTAAGTAAAGAGTGAGCAAACAAGGTACTTTCAATGGATTTGAGGGAGATCATTAAAATAAAAAGCAGACAAACTTCACAGACGTTGTCAAAAGCTATTCTGTAGAAATAAATCTTAATGATGCCCTAAACAAAGCCTCAAAAAGACTCTGTCAAAGGCAATGTGGTAATGTATTTCAAGGAAGCATGCTTAATAGAATACTCACATGCCTAATGACTCCCACGTGTGTTCTTAGTATTACTAACAGTCTTTCAGTAGAGCATAGCTGATGGATCACACGAGGTGAAACCAAAAGCTCTTTAATGTAGCCAAGCCAAAACATAATGCACGGCTCAGTAGGTTAATACCACAATCTTGGAAATGCCTTGGATGCCACAGACAATAAATGAAGTCTATTTAGGACATGGGTACATGCTAATGGTTAGCATATGACAGTAAGAACCTAGCTCTGGAGTTTCACTGAAGGTAATCTAGGCTACCATCAAGTAGTCCAAGGTAATTATAACATCCAGTCAAGATAAGGCAATGGCACGTGCAAGCATGGCCAGATCTTGCTGCAGAATAAAATGTACCTCAGATAGGTAGAAGTTACCTTAACCACATTTAATGGCATGCTTATCCACTTGAAAAATATCTTAGGTAGGTCAGTCTTAATACTCTTCTCCTTAAAGGACTCATCTCAGATTTCCAAGACCATGCCATCAGTTTGTTAAATATTAGGGTGACATTAACAACGTGTGTTTGCAGGTTAATAACTTGAAATATTAGGGTGGAAAAGTGTGAATCTTCCTCTTAAAGCTGTATATGACTTTTCTCTCATTATAGAGCATGTTAGGTCCTAGCATGAACTCAGACCTCCTCTCAACTTCCAAAGACAAAAATGCTGGTTCTGCTGTTCATTTTTTATACAAGTATCTATAGGCTTCTTGGATATTATAAACCTGCCTGCTTTCTTGGGGATATATGGCTGGGAATCAGGTCCCATAGAAAAAGATTAAACATCCTCAATAGCCTGAAAAAGTGGGAACTCACCAAAGGCTTGAATTCTCCCCATGACTAGAAGATCTAACAACATTTGTTAGACACAGAGAAACCACTTTGCAGCCCCATCAGAAGTGCTCTCAAATGAGATTTAAAGTTTCCCCAAATGAAATAACCTCAGGGAAGGAGGAAGGTAACCCAGAGAAAATAGTTTCATCATTATTTATCCTGTCACTCACCGTGAGTAGTTCTTGGGAAGTGTAAGCCTTCCTCTTCTAGTTCTGAATCAGACGAGTTGGGAATGGGGGGGGGGTTCCCCTTTTCTCTGCTCTATTTTAGGAGCCTGCAGTGCTGGAGGATTTACTTTCTACAAGGTTGTGGCACGCTATTATAAACCATCTGGAATTAAATGTCTCTTTGTGAAGTACCCTTACAGCTGATATCTGGGCTACCAGCATCTGGTCTACTTGACAGGCAAATACCAGTACCTCTCTAGATGTGGGGATTATCAAACAGGCCTGGTTCTTGCTTACTGTCAATAGCAGAAGAGCCATAGTGTCATTACAGGAAGGGTTACAAAAAATCTTTGAGGAACTGTAACCCACAGAAAACATATCAGAAACCTTCTTAGATTACAGTGCTGGAACAGAGGGTACAATCCCACTATATGCCTTTGAAGAGATCAAGACAGGATGGGATTAAGTGGATGCAGAGTGTGGGGTCCAGGGGCGCATGTGTCAAAACCTCACTGGGTCTGACATCTACAGTCCTCAGAGGGACTGGCAGCCATATACCCCCCCCCCCCAACCTGTGGTCTCTAATTGATATTTTTTTATGGGGAAGGGTTAATTCAATCATCCTTATTTTTGTATTTGTATTTTACTCAGTCATTGGTGGAAGGCTCACCATAAGGATAGCAAATCTGTAACAAGGCCTCATGGTATTTTTGTTCAAGGTAGTCCTTCAGGTTTTTAGTTCTAAGAGACAAAGTCTTCTTCCCAAAGAAGACACTTTTTGCTCTTCTCCTAGGCAAGAAAAAGGTGCTGTGAATGAAAATCTTTAGGCATATTAGTTTGCTTTTTTGAGGATGTTATGGACATAGGGCTTTTTAGCTTCCCACCAAAAATTTCAAATTATATCAGCCAAAGTAAGTCCCCCTGACTGTACAAGAGGCAAGAACTAGTTCCCAAACGAAGTAGTTATTCTACTTTGGAAGCTGCCTAGAATGGACAGATAGGGTAACAACCACTCGTTTCTTGCAGCAGAGAACTGAAAATGGTGATACAGCAGTAGGTTGATATGTTCTGAATGTTACTCTTCATGACTTAACATACCCAAGATCATTTTCCTTCCCATCTCCATGAAATTGCTTAGAATTCACCAATTCACAAAAAAGAAATAATTGCAAAAAAACTACAAAGGTTAGTTAAGACTTGATTACCACAGGTTCATGGAAAATATTAGCCTATCAGTCTCCAGACTATTACAATCCTAGCTAATAATCAGAGATCAGAATCAAACCCTGCTCACAGGTTAACAGGTATACACTGGGCTAACAACCAGAGGGCCCTTTTTAAGCCTAGTGATGCATCCCAAATGTATCAAACAAATTTGTGCCCTAGAGGTTATTTTTAGGGGTATGTGTACGCTAGGGTGTGCATGGACAAACATTTACAGTTTGCCTCTGTCCATTAGAGACATTGGTGAAAGACAAGGGGTTAAGTTCTGATTTCCCATCCACTGGTCCGGATTATGCTTAAATTGGGTCAAGGAAGAACTCTGTTCACACAGATGGGAAGCTTGCTCCAGAGAAAGGATACTTTTGGAGACGCACACTTGTCCCTCCAACATGTCCGGTTTACGCTGCAGGCACAGTTCAGCCCTTGGATCTGGTAATTCTGATGGTATTTGCTTTGCAAATGTGGAAAAGGTCCATCTGAGTGGGATCCTGGAATGCCTTGCATGCCTGACATAGATCACACCTCAACAGTCTGTAGGAGACAGACTATAGGGATAGGTGTTTGAAGCAATCCGCATGGAACATATTTGTTAATGCCCTGTACTTCTTTGAACCTCTGTGGATGTTCCAGCTGCTGCACATGCATGGCCAGGTAAATACTGAAGGGGACGTTGTACTCATTAATGGGTCTGATGAGGGATGAGCACAACACAATGAGGAATTCCATGGTGCTAGATGCCATATCCTTGCTTAAAGTTGAGTAGCATACAATTTCCACACTACCTTAAACACTTGTTGATAAAAAGCCAGGTTACTGTCTACATACATCCCCAAATCCCTGACTACGTATGGGGTGCATTATCAATGAGGTAGTTTCCTGGTGTAGCAGACTTCCCAAAGCGTATTATTGCACATTTCTTGGTAATGAGTTTAAAACCACATCTATAGCATCAGGTATTTGTCTGTATTAGCCCTTCCTGGAGGATATTAGTGGATTCTATGACTGCTTCCAGTTTGCAATCATCTGTAAGCTTGGTCAGGAGAGGCCCTTTATGTTGATCTTGAGTTCTGAAACAATTTGATGCCAAAAAGGACAGGGCCCAGCACTGAGCCCTGATGGACTCCACTAATGACCAGCCTCATTGTGGAGGTGGACTCCCCATCTTAAATTCCTAGATCTTATCCAAGAGCCAGCTGGCAAGCCAGCATGCAACACAGGTGTTTATGCCCAATTCTGTGAGCTTGTTTAGAATGTCAGAGTCAGGTAGTGTATCAAAAGCCTTGGCTAGGTGCAGGTAGGCAGTATGCTCTCATCATTTGCCTTGGTCACCTTCTCAAAGAGGTCTTCTAGACAGTAGGCATGATCTTCAGTTGACAAAAAAACAAACTGAAATCTCCAGACACTGGACCAAACCCAATGTCATTATTAACAATATTCATGCTATTTCTTTCCATGGCTTTCTATACAAGACTAGCCAGACTAATGGGTTCAGTAGTTTCTGGGGTCTATAGAAAGCCTGTCCTTATGCAGATGGAAGACTGTTGCAGTTCTTGATTTGCATGGCATGAAGCCCAACTGGAAACAGTTTAAATAGTGACTACAGTGGTCCTGGTAGGTCATGTTCATGTCATGGTCATTTCTGCCTTGACATTAATTTATAGCACTGGTCTAATAACAAGGTTATTGGGCTCCATTAATCATCATTGCCTAGTATTCTTCAAAGGAAGTATTACGGAAGTGACGGTTGATGAATTTCCAACTCCTGGGCTGAATAGCTGCTATGGTAGAGCTTGTTTCTCCTTCCTTTTTTCGAGCACTTTGGTTTGGTTGCTTTTGATTGGTTCCAGCTGCCCAACATTTGTCCTTTATAGGATTTTTGTGGTCTAAGTGAAGACTGAGACGCAGTTTTGGTTTATGTGGTCCTTGTGTGGCTAATTTTAATGGCAACTGTAGCTTTACAGTCAAAGTGTGTTTGACGGAGCAACAAGAATTATTAAATTTAATGAACATCACAGCTGGTGAGTCAAACCTAGACATTCTGGTTTTCTATTTGACTGTTGGTGTACAAGGTGCTGTTGAAGCTATATTCCAAAGTGCCTTATTGGCATATCAAGTATTTTACATTTGGTTTTCTTCAATTACAAATTATTATTGTTCTACTGGTTTCAACGGCAGACGTATGAAAGATTGACATCTTGGCTTTTGGTACATTGGTGCTGGGGAATACATTTTGGAGTGTTCTTTGCACAACTTTGTATTGGTTTCATATATATATTGGGCTTCCGCTAAGACGACTAGCAAAATGACGCCAGATGGGTATTTACTGAATGCTATTGAGGCATTTCCAAACTGCTAGTAAATCAACTATCAAACAGATGCCAACAAGGGCATGTGTAGACCACAGTTCTCATCATCGGCCTTACATTTAAAGTACTGTAATTCAACTTCCACAAAGACGCCAACATTGGGCTTTACAAATGTACATGTTTACTGAGCCAGTTTGTTAATCACATACTTTGCAAACATACACTTTTGGTTAACTCAATGTATTACAGGCTCTACTATCATTAACCACTGGTGTGTACTTTTGCCTAATGCTGTCAATCCCTTCCTCCAAAAAGGGTCTAGGATATTTGTACTAAGATAGAACTGTTTTAAAATGGTTATTAGTATTGAGATCATAGTACCTATTATACTAGTATTGTAGTGCACATGTTATATTGTATTATGATTATACTGCATACCTTGCATTGTCTATGGTCTTTGTCCACTGCTTTTTTATAGCTACCTCTCTTACCTTACCTTCCCTGCACATTTGCCTTTTTTCTACACCTATCCCTCCTCTGAATATCTCTTACGTTCTGCCTTACCCTTCCACCTTTTACCTACATCCTTACTATTCACCTAACTCAGTCTCTCCACCTTTGTCTTGCATTTCTATTTTCCATTCATCTAACTCACTGCTCTCTCTCTCTCTTACAGTACACATTCCGGGTGCTCCCTCTCTGCCATTAGGGTGTAAAGACTACCTCCAGACAAACCCAAGAATCCCGCCAGAGCGGTCAGGCTTCAAAAGAGAGCTGACACTGTGTGAACATACAAGAGCTTGACTGTATGTAGCCTACAACCAAATACTTGTGAATGAATAAATTATACCTATATGTGCTAATTCCCCTTCTGTGTGTGTGTGTTTTTAGCAACCTACCGCAGACCACTAGCCACTCTCCCCCCTCCAGTTTTCTTTATCTTAGACTAAATTTCTAAACAAAAGACATTGCTATTTCTGCTAGACACTATCCCTTTCTGCCACTAGGTGGCAGCATATACCACCTAAAGGTAGTACCATTTCTTTGCAGACATTTTTCCCTTCGTAACCAAAAGTACTGTATTAATATAAATCCAACTCTCAATCCCTCCAGTTATTATATATCCACTCCCTTGTGTAACTACCCACTTTCACAAATATTAACCTATACTAGCCTCAGTGTATATCTAGTTAAGCTTACCTTCTTGCCCAGTCTTTATACCTACAGATGCTGATACTTTATTTTTCTGCTGAAATCAGTTGTCTTGCTCTTGCCCGCTCCATTTCTTGCTCTTGCCCGCTCCGTTCGCCCTTCAGCCTCACTCAACTCCCCTACCCTATCCCCAAATCCCACCCACCCCCAGTACACCTAGCTTTATTCTAACCATGTATTTCCTCCCCTTCCCCTTAGCCAATCCTGATCTCTACCTCCCTTACATTCATCAATTAAGTAATCCTCCCTATCTCCATACCTTTCCTGCGTGTACTCTCAGCCTTACTCCTCCCCTTCTCTCTAAACACTCCCCTATCATTCCTGCTTTCTGCTCCAATTTTAATTTACTCTTATTAAAAAGTACTCCTCCACTTCCACAAACTTCCCTCATCTTTTATAGGTTCATAGGTTCATACTAGGCTATCTGCCCTAGAGCATTTATAAGCCTAGCCAGAGTGTGTTTGGCTTTCGCCACCCATTTTAAATTAATTTTGCTATGCCCTTTTTCAAGGTTAGTATACTGTGCCTCTGTCTAACAGTGACACAGAAGTGATACCCGGGGTAAACCTACGATCTCCCATCCACTCATCAAGATTCCTCTTGGAGAGTCAATGAGGGACTCTGCCTAACCTGGACTGGGATTTTATTCCAGAGTGAAGGGAGCCTCTGGGTTATGAATCTGTCCCTCCAGCATGTCCTATTTATTTCAGTGCTGAGGTTCAAGTCTCTCGAGCGTGTAGATCGATGGGATTTAGATTTTCTAAGGTGCAGCATGTCCATTAATTCCGGGTTGGACATGGCTTTATACGTCAGGCACAGATCACCTCTGAGCAGGCGGTATGACACTGAGTACAGCTGGAGTTTCTTTAACCAGGCAGCATACGGCATCTGTTTGAGCCCTTTGATCCTCTTGGTGAGGTACTTTTGGGGTCTTTCCAGTTGCTGCAGGTGTCTGGTAAGGTACATCCCAAAAGGGGCATTGTACTCAATTATGGGCCTGATGAGGGATGAGTAAAGAGGCACGATGACCTCCCCTGATCTAGATGTGAATCCCTTCATGAGTAGGTGGGCTATATAAAATGTTTTCTAACCACTTTGGCCACGTGGTTGTCAAATGAGATTGCTATCAACTTGGGTCCCCAGGTCCCTAATTACTTCTTCTGTACGTAATGGATTACCACCTATGTGGTAATTTGTGCACTGTTTTGCCAAAGGGGATGACTATACACTTTTTGGCATTTAGCTTGAGGCCATGGCTCTGGCACCAGTTGTCTGTTTCTATGAGGCCCTTTGGAGGATGCTTGTGTCGGCTGGAGAGTCGATTATGGCGCCCAGTTTGCAGTCATCTGCGAACTTGGTCAGCCACAGTCCTTCCATGTTGGCCTGTACCTCCAAGAAATATATACCGAACAAGAGAGGTCCCAGGACTGAGCCTTGTAGGACGCCACTTGTAACTGGTTTGGAGTCTGACATGGCTCCAGCAATTCTAACCATGTGGGTTCTGTCCTTGAGCCACTTTGCAGCCCATGTAGTGACATAGGGGTTTATATTTAAGCTGTTGAGCTTATCTATAATGCCAGAGTGGGGTATTGTATCGAAGGCTTTGCGAGGTCCAGGTAGGCAGTATGCTCTCATCATTTGCCTTGGTCACCTTCTCAAAGAGGTCTTCTAGACAGTGAGCATGATCTTCAGTTGACAAAAAACAAACTGAAATCTCCAGACACTGGACCAAACCCAATGTCATTATTAACAATATTCATGCTATTTCTTTCCATGGCTTTCTATACAAGACTAGCCAGACTAATGGGTTCAGTAGTTTCTGGGGTCTATAGAAAGCCTGTCCTTATGCAGATGGAAGACTGTTGCAGTTCTTGATTTGCATGGCATGAAGCCCAACTGGAAACAGTTTAAATAGTGACTACAGTGGTCCTGGTAGGTCATGTTCATGTCATGGTCATTTCTGCCTTGACATTAATTTATAGCACTGGTCTAATAACAAGGTTATTGGGCTCCATTAATCATCATTGCCTAGTATTCTTCAAAGGTATTACGGAAGTGACGGTTGATGAATTTCCTTATTAACTCCTGGCTGAATAGCTGCTATGGTAGAGACTTGTTTCTCCTTCCTTTTTCGAGCACTTTGGTTTGGTTGCTTTTGATTGGTTCCAGCTGCCCAACATTTGTCCTTTATAGGATTTTGTGGTCTAAGTGAAGACTGAGACGCAGTTTGGTTTATATGGTCCTTGTGTGGCTAATTTAATGGCAGCCGTAGCTTTACAGTCAAAGTGTGTTGCAACAAGAATTATTAAATTTAATGAACATCACAGCTGGTGAGTCAAACTAGACATTCTGGGTTTCTATTTGACTGTTGGTGTACAAGGTGCTGTTGGTTAAGCTATATTCCAAAGTGCCTTATAATATCAAGTATTTCATATTTGGTTTCTTCAATTACAAATTATTATTGTTCTACTGGTTTCAACGGCAGACATATGAAAGATTGACATCTGGCTTTTGGTACATTGGTGCTGGGGAATACATTTTGGAGTGTTCTTTGCACAACTTTGTATTGGTTTCATATATATATTGGGCTTCCGCTAAGACGACCAGCAAAATGACGCCAGATGGGTATTTACTGAATGCTATTGAGGCATTTCCAAACTGCTAGTAAATCAACTATCAAACAGATGCCAACAAGGGCATGTGTAGACCACAGTTCTCATCATCGGCCTTACATTTAAAGTACTGTAATTCAACTTCCTCAAAGACGCCAACATTGGGCTTTACAAATGTACATGTTTACTGAGCCAGTTTGTTAATCACATACTTTGCAAACATACACTTTTGGTTAACTCAATGTATTACAGGCTCTACTATCATTAACCACTGGTGTGTACTTTATCACTGGTGTGTACTTTTGCCTAATGCTGTCAATCCCTTCCTCCAAAAAGGGTCTAGGATATTTGTACTAGGATATTTGTACTAAGATAGAACTGTTTTAAAATGGTTATTAGTATTGAGATCATAGTACCTATTATACTAGTATTGTAGTGCGCATGTTATATTGTATTGTGATTATACTGCATACCTTGCATTGTCTATTGTCTTTGTCCACTGCTTTTTTATAGCTACCTCTCTTACCTTATCTTCCCTGCACACTTGCATTTTTTCTACACCTATCCCTCCTCTGAATATCTCTTACGTTCTGCCTTACCCTTCCACCTTTTACCTGCATCCTTACTATTCACCTAACTCAGTCTCTCTCCACCTTTGTCTTGCATTTCTATTTTCCATTCATCTAACTCACTGCTCTCTCTCTCTCTTACAGTACAACATTCCGGGTGCTCCCTCTCTGCCATTAGGGTGTAAAGACTACCTCCAAACAAACTCAAGAAGACACCCTGAATCCCGCCTGAGCGGTCAGGCTTCAAAAGAGAGCTGACACTGTGTGAACATACAAGAGCTTGACTGTATGTAGCCTACAACCAAATACTTGTGAATTAATAAATTATACCTATATGTGCTAATTCCCCTTCTGTGTGTGTGTTTTTAGCAACCTACCACAGACCACTAGCCACTCTCCCCCCCTCCAGTTTTCTTTATCTTAGACTAAATTTCTAAACAAAAGACATTGCTATTTCTGCTAGACACTATCCCTTTCTGCCACTAGGTGGCAGCATATACCACCTAAAGGTAGTACCATTTCTCTGCAGACATTTTTCCCTTCGTAACCAAAAGTACTGTATTAATATAAATCCTACTCTCAATCCCTCCAGTTATTATATATCCACTCCCTTGTGTAACTACCCACTTTCACAAATATTAACCTATACTAGCCTCAGTGTATATCTAGTTAAGCTTACCTTCTTGCCCAGTCTTTATACCTACAGATGCTGATACTTTATTTTTCTGCTGAAATCAGTTGTCTTGCTCTTGCCCGCTCCATTTCTTGCTCTTGCCCGCTCCGTTCGCCCTTCAGCCTCACTCAACTCCCCTACCCTATCCCAAATCCCACCCACCCCAGTACACCTAGCTTTATTCTAACCATGTATTTCCTCCCCTTCCCCTTAGCCAATCCTGATCTCTACCTCCCTTACATTCATCAATTAAGTAATCCTCCCTATCTCCATACCTTTCCTGCATGTACTCTCAGCCTTACTCCTCCCCTTCTCTCTAAACACTCCCCTATCATTCCTGCTTTCTGCTCCAATTTTAATTTACTCTTATTAAAAAGTACTCCTCCACTTCCACAAACTTCCCTCATCTTTTATAGGTTCATAGGTTCATACTAGGCTATCTGCCCTAGAGCATTTATAAGCCTAGCCAGATTCTGTATGGCTTCGCCACCCATTTTAAATTAATTTTGCTATGCCCTTTTAAGGTTTAGTTTACTGTGCCTCTGTCTAACAGTGACACAGAAGTAATCCCTGGGAGAAACCTACGATCTCCCATCCACTCATCAAGATTCCTCTTGAAGAGATTCAGTGAGGTGCTCTGCATAACCTGAACTGGGATTCTATTCCAGAGTGACGCGAGCCTCTGGGTTATGAACCTGTCCCTCCAGCAAGTTCTATTTATTTCTGTGCTGAGGTTCAAGTCTCTCAGCGTGTGGCTCTATGGGATTTAGATTTACTGAGGTGGAGCATGTCCATTAATTCTGGATTGGACATAGCTTTGTATGTCAGGCATAGATCACCTCTGAGCAGGCAGTATGCCACTGAGTAGAGCTGGAGTTTCTTTAACCAGGCAGCATATGGCATCTGTTTGAGCCCTTTGATCCTCTTGGTGAGGTACTTTTGGGGTCTTTCCAGTTGCTGCAGGTGTCTGGTAAGGTACATCCCAAAAGGGGCATTGTATTCTATGATGGGCCTGATGAGGGATGAATAAAGAGGCACGATGACCTCGCTTGATCTAGATGTGAATCCCTTCATGATTAGGTGGGCTATATAAAATGTTTTTCTAACCACTTTGGCAATGTGGTTGTCAAATGAGAGATTGCTATCAACTTGGGGCCCCAGGTCCCAAATTACTTCGTCTGTAATTAATGGATTACCACCTATGTGGTAATCTGTGGGCACTTTGTTTTTGCCGAAGGGGACAACTATACAATTTTTGGCATTTAGCTTGAAACCATGGCTCTGGCACCAGTTGTCTGTTTCTATGAGGCCCTCTTGAAGGATGCTTGTGTCAGCTGGAGAGTCGATTATGGAGCCCAGTTTGCAGTCAGCTGCGAACTTGGTCAGCCACAGTCCTTCCATGTTGGCCTGTACCTCCAAGAAATATATACCGAACAAGAGTGGTCCCAGGACAGAACCCTGTGGGGCGCCACTTGTGACTGGTTTGGAGTCTGACATGGCTCCAGCAATTCTAACCATGTGGGTTCTGTCTTTGAGCCACTTTGCAACCCATCTAGTGACATAGGGGTTTATATTTAAGCTGGTGAGCTTATCTATAATGCCAGTGGGGTATTGTGTTAAAGGCTTTGCAGGTCCAGATAGGCTGTGTGGACCACCTTCCCTTCATCTATGGCTTTGGTGACTGTTTTAAAGAAATCAACCAGGTTTAAGAGGCAGGATCTGCCCTTAACAAAGCCGAACTAGGTAGGATCCAGTGTCTGTAGGTCCCCAATATCTTTATTTATGAGGTCCATGATGATCCTTTCCATAGCTTTGCAGACCAAGCTAGTCAGGCTGATAGTTTCCAGGATCTGTTGAGGCACCACCTTTGTGGAGAGGGACCACTGTTACTGTATGCCACTCTTTGGGTACATATACTGTAGTAAGGCTGAGATTGAACAGTAGTTTTATGTTTGGGTTTAGCTCTTCTTGGAGTTCATGTAGGATGCAGCCCGGGACACCGTCTGGTCCCATTGATGCTGTGTTTTTTGCTTTGGAGAGGGCAGTTCTTAACTGAGCATCTGAGATGTCAGGGGGGCAGCACTCTGCTAGGATAGATATTTGCCCTTTTGGTGGGGAGGGGGGGGAGAAGTTTGCGCTGAACCTGTCAGCTAGGATGTTGGCAATGTCTGTGGGTTCAGTGTATTTTTTGTCATTTTGGACCAATTC
Source organism: Protopterus annectens (assembly GCF_019279795.1). NCBI lineage: Eukaryota > Metazoa > Chordata > Ceratodontiformes > Protopteridae > Protopterus > Protopterus annectens. The sequence goes on along the minus strand of NC_056731.1, from coordinate 264,325,426 downwards.
TGAGCATATCTGGGAATTCCCACATAGTTTCCTAACATAACTAAAGAAAGCCTTGTGATTATCCTTAGTGTCCTGTGCAATTTTTCTCTCGAAGCTGGCATTAGACGATTTTATGAGTGCCCGTAGATTTTGCTAATACTGATCAGAGATGCCTTCCCTTTTTGGGATTTTGCTCCATCAGGTAGTAGCTTCCTCCTTCTATTGTATAGTTTGTTTATGGCTGGGGTCCACCAGACAGGACGTCTGCCTTTGGAGGATTGGCTCTTGGTTTTATTTGGGATTGCATGATCCATGCATTCCTGAAGGTGTTCATAGAATGTTTATAAAGGATTCTGCGGTCTGAGCCGTATTTTCCACAGGCCCGAGGGCTTTGAAGGATTCCACCTCAGTTCTGAGGAGTGTGAAATTTGCTTTAGAGAAGTTTTTCACTGTGGTTTTCAGGGCAGGGGGTGGAGTCGGGATGTGAATATCCAGTGAGATTAGTTTATGGTCTGATCATACCAATGAGGGATACACTTCTGGTCTGGAGCATAGAGTCCCCATGTTGGTGATGATCAGGGTCCCGTATGTTTTCCCCTCTTGTGGGAGTGGTAACAAGTTGTTCCATAGCATTTGAGTTTATAAATTCTAGGAACCTTTGGGCTAGGGTGTTGGAGCTAGAGTAATGCTCCCAGTCAATGTTTGGGTAGTTGAAGTCGCCCAATATAATGGTGTTCGGAGAGATCTTCATGTTCTCCAATGTTTTCAGGAAGGCCGAGTGGGGTTCCTGACTTTGAGAGGGTGGTCTGTAGGATGCTATAAACTGGAAGGCAGTTTTACTCACTGTTAGTTGCACATGGATGGTCTCCGATACTTCGTGCAAAGCCACTAACCTGGAGGTGTGGATATCCTTGATAAATATGGAAACTCCCCCTCCTTTTGTGGTTCGGTCCGGGTTTTGGGGCCGAAAAGCATGATAGCCTGGTAGTGCTGGGGTGCTCTCTGGAGCCTTGAACCAGGTTTCTGTCACTGCACAGATATCGATGTTCTCCATACTGAGGCCAGCTTCGAGTGCATGCATCTTGAGGTTAAGACTTCTGGCGTTAAGCAGCATTACGCTTAGTTTCTTGTTCCTTGTGCTGCCTATGGGGGTGGGTTTGACTTTTGAGCCTTGCCTTAAAAAGGCACTATGGGGGTGGCAAGAGCTTTTGCCAATATCCGAAAGCCCAGTGGTGACAGGTGCAAGCTGCCCCTAGCGAAGCAACGTGGCTTGTCGAGCATGTCATCCCAGGCTGACAGACACTGGATCCCCTTTGAATGGCACCAAAATTTTAGCCAATTGTTAAAATCGATCATTTTGTCTTTGTACTGTGGCATCATTCTAGGTGAGGGTAAGATGCTGCTCAAGGTCAGGGTCATACCAGCCTGGGCTACATGATCAGAGAGCTCCTCTATGTCTCTTTTCATGTAGTCCAGGGAGGTACGTCTCAGGTCATTCACACCAGCATGTACAATGACTGAGTCATATTTGTATTTGCTTTGGAGTGACCTGAGTGCTTGCATTATGTGGCGGATCCTAGCACCCGACAGGCAGCTCACAGTGACCTTCTCTTTATTCAGCCTGGTGAGCAGGACGCCAGTGTGTCTGACAATAGAGTCACCTATTACAAGAGTATCAGGTGTGTTATTCAGCCTTAAGGGCTGTGGCTGCTTGGCACACTGTCTTTGTGGGCTATGTGTTGTGCGTGTTTTGTTTTGAGGTAGCGTTTGCTTGGATGTCTGCTTTGGAGGTCTCTGTTGCTTAGGTAGATTTTTATTTAGAGCCTCCGAGTATGTTTTTGTGTATTTATGTGTTTGATTCGCTGATGTGGTGGGACTATGTGATAATGGAATTGTGTTGCCTGAGGTTACCTTCTCCTCCTGACTGGTTACACCAGTTTTGAGATGAGAGAGCTCAGCCTCCAGTTTGGCTAAATAGTTGCATCTCTCACATATATTTGAACCTGTTTGGAGGAGGAGAGGGTTGTCCGTGTACATGAGACAGTTGTAACATTGCCTCAAAATTCCTAGATTCACCAGCTGGACTGGAGAGGAAACCATTGACTGACCTTTGGACATGCTAGAGTAATATAGGGAAAATGAATTTAAGATGGACCAATAGAGGACAGGGTAATCGTAGAGAGTATAAGAGTAAGTAGTGCTTATGGTTTAATAGTGCTAACTTGTAGGATTACTTAATTGGACCAGTGAAGGGCCTTAGAATGAGAATATGGTGTTTAAATTGAGAGCTAGAGCAGTTCTAAGGGAAAAAGTGAAGAGCAGACTTTGTGGAGCCAGGAATAGTTTAAACCCAATTAGGCGGCGCTGCCCGCTGTTTTGCTATGCACAAAACCGCGCAAAAGAGGGTTTTAAGAGAGGAAGATGAAGGAGTTTGGAATTGACCCAAAATGGCCAATAAAACTACAGTTTCAAGTCAGTAACCACTCCCACAGGGGCAGGCAGGCTGCTCAATGTTTTTCACTGCCACTGATCAACAGAGAGACTTCCCTTAAGCCCAAGCAAAAAATGGCCTCCAAGAAACTTACAAACAGTTCAAGAACAGCAAGCCTGTAATTGAACTTTTTTAAATCTCAGAAAAGTGGGAAAAAAGCAAGATTTTTTTTTGTTTTTTTCAGAGATAGTAGAGGTTCACAAGTATCAACAAGTTATAACAGTGCAGTAAATGACCCCACACAAGAGTGCTAGGCCAAAGACAGATAAAATGCATATACTCGGCTCAATATATTTGCAGATAGTCTTGTAAGGCTGTCTCTCAACACACAGGTTCCACTTTAAAATGTTAAAAGAGGCAAAAGCAAAATAAGGTAATAAAGTAGGAAGAAACACAAATACAGTAAGGCAGATGAAGTGCAAAATTATTTTTTTTTTGAGATGGAGGAAACAGAACAGAGTAAGATACTATAGGGGAATGCCCTTCCCAAGTGCTCTCTCTGTACACTGCAGAGGAGATGGGACTGGTAAGAGTATCCAAAATCAAAAGATGATCTCACTGTACTCAGTTGAGTGAGCGAATGAGATGGGTCCAGGAGGAGTGTGCAAAAACAGATTTACAGCAGGGGCGGGCAATTCCAAAGCCACCCAAGATTAACACAACAACAAGAAACAGGGAGGGTGGGTGGGGAACTACTGCAGAGATTCAGAGACACACACAATATTTACTGAATCCAAGACACACAATATTTACTCACTCAAATCTTAAATAAGTGCAGAAAATATACTTAAATCAGCTTATGTCCAGTTGATGTATGCAGACAAGTCTCAGTAGCCAGCAACTCTATTTAAAATGATTACTAGAAATGTAACCAACACAAATTTTAATGCTAGCAGAAACCCCCAAGCTAATTAACACTTAAAGGAATTTCAAAGCAGTCCAACAACAACTGCAGAGATTCAGAGACACACACAATATTTACTGAATCCAAGACACACAATATTTACTCGCTCAAATCTTAAATAAGTGCAGAAAATATACTTAAATCAGCTTATGTCCAGTTGATGTATGCAGACAGGTCTCAGTAGCCAGCAACTCAATTTAAAATGATTATATAAGCATTCTCCTCCTAATAACTGTCTTGAATGCAACCTCATATTCCTCTTACAAACTACCCCCTCCTTTTCTCCCCCTACCTCCTCCACTCTCCCCATCCCCATCCCATCACTTCTCACTTCCACAACATATCCCCCTTTCTACTTCAACCTAACTCTCTTCACTATTTTAAACTAAAACTTCTAACCATTTAATTTAATCCTCCTACAACCAAAGGGAAATTGTCTGTCCTACTATATACTAGTTGCAAACCAAATGTCCTGCTCTATTCTTTCTCTAACTGCCTTGCTCTATCAGGAGACATTCACCCTGAACCCTGGACCCAAGACTAGCAACAATCTCACTCCCCCTATCTCTTCAAATAGTACCAACCACAAATACCTCAAACTCATTACCATTAACACCCAGAGTATAAAAAACAAAATAGCACTCTTCCATGCTTGGCTCAATCATAATCTACCAGATATAGTAGCAGTCTCAGAGACATGGCTAAAACCCCACATTACTGACTCTGAGATTGTACCTCCTGGCTTTCAAGCACTCAGATGCGACCGCCAAAACAAAAAAGGAGGAGTAGCCTTAATCTATAACAGCCTACTGAACCTCTGTCCTTACCAGAATCCCATTCCTCAGTTCAACAATGCTGAACTAGTCATAGGAATTCTTAAAATGAATAACTACAAAAGTATTTGTGTTATGGCCATCTATATCCCCCCTGGAGATAACACTATCACTCTAGAAAACATACTCTTATGGACCACAACTAAAATTAAACTAGAGACATGCATATTAGGTGACGTGAACATCGACTGGAATAGAATCAATAACAATAACCCCTCCCTATCTGTCAATCTATTTAATTTCATGAAACTAATAAATGACATTACCAGACCTAACAGAAACAACTCCCCAGGGTCCACTCTGGACTGGACCTTAGTCTCCCACCCAAATAAGATCTCTCACTCTACTATACTACCAGACATAATGAGTGACCATCACCCAGCCTTCATTCACTGAGCTACTCACCACTACCCTCACCAACACCAATACACTCACACTCGTAACCTTACTAACTTTAACCCTTCTATATTCTCCGAAACCCTTAAACTAACAAATTGGGACAACCTAAAAACTCTTCCACTAGATAAGGCCTTAGACTCCTTCAATACTACCTTCCTAGGCATCCTAAACACCCAAGCCCCACCTAGAACAAAACAAATAAAACCCAACTCCTCCCCTTGGCTAACAAAGGACACCAAAACACTTATGCTACAAAGAGACAAGACCTGGAAACTTTACAACAAAAATAAGCACCCTGCTACCCTCCTTAAATATAGGTAACTTCACAATCTAACCAAAAAGCATGTTACAAATGATAAGAAATCTTACTACACCAAACTACAGGCTACCCACACCAAAAATCCTAAACAATTCTGGAACTCTATCAACTCTCTTTAGTACCCCGGTACCAAATCCAATCCCTGTCCTGAGAACAATAAAACTGACACAGAAATTGCCACCCTTTTTAACTCCTTCTTTACCAACTCTATAGCTGAACTTACCAAGACCTTCTCCAACCACATCTCCTACCCTCCTCCCAATCCTACTTCCCCTTCCCAACCCTCCACTCCTAATCCTTCCACCCCTTTTCATCTAAAACCCGTCTCAACCTCCTACATCAAAAAGCTTCTTTCCAAACTTAAGTCATACTCCAATGCCCATGATAAAATTCCCTCACTCTTTCTCAAGCTCGCTGCAGATGGTATTGCCATCCCCAATCAGCATTCTCATCAATAAGTCTATCCTAGAATCTTATGTCCCTAAATTATGGCATGCTGCCTTTATCTTACCCCTCCACAAAGGAGACAAAAATAATAGCATCTCTAACTTCCAACCAATAGCCATTCTTTTCCCAATTTCAAAAATCCTTGAAAAATGCATCCACCAACAACTCATGCCCTACCTCATCAATAATCAACTCCTCACCCCTACACAACACGGCTTCCGTCCTAGCCATAGTACAATAACTGCTCTCCTATCTTTCTTAGACATAGTTAACCATGCCCGGGACTCTGTAAAAAATGTCTCCACTGTCCTTCTCAATCTATCCACGGCATTTGACACCGTCTCTCATACCCATCTTCTAAATCACCTTTCTAATCTCAATCTCTCTCAAAAATCCCTTATATGGTTCAGTAGTTATCTCTCTGACAGATCCCAGGCTGTAAAATGGCAAACTGGTAACTCAACCTTCCTACCTATCCCAACCGGGGTCCCCCAGGGTCTACACTCGGAGCAATGCTCTTTAATATATTCATCTATAGTTTTTATGCTGCAATTCCAAACACTCAAATAGTGCAATATGCAGATGACTCCACTTTAGTCTACTCTGCTCACAGCCTTCCCGAGCTCCAGGCAAAAACACAACTGGCTTTTACAACTACAGAGAACTGGATGCTACAAAACCATCTCTCCCTTCATGCCAATAAATCCAAAATCCTTCTTTTCTCCCCCTCAAAAGCTATCTCTCTCAGCAAACAATCCTTCAATATCATCAGCCATACCAACTCCACTATAGAAGTTGTTCCTTTTGCAAAACTTCTTGGGGTTACCATTGATGAACACCTGAAATTCGATACACATGTCCAACTAAATATTAAGAAAACTCATCAGAAACTTGGTATGCTATACAGAAACTCTTACTTTCTCTCCCCTTCTACAAGGCAAACTCTCTCCACGACTACTTACTACCATCACTACTATACAGTGCTCCACTACTAACCCTCTCTTCCACCATCTCTGCAAAGCTAGAAATCTGTTACAACAAAATCTCTAAATTCACTACTAAATCTAACCACTCCTCCCATCATTGTAGCTCTCTCCAAATGCTAAACTGGCTAGAGCTTCCAGACTACCTCCAACTCACTACAGCCCACAAATGAATCTTTAAACTGCATGCCCTGCTCTAGCAAATATCCTACCATCTTACACACCTCACAGACCCCTGAGATCTGCCCAACAAAATCTACTTTCTGTATACAAACCAAAACGTCCCACTGGTCAATTTCTCCTATCCTTTTCCTTAGCCAGAAAATGGAACTCTCTCCCACCCTCACTACGAATCTCTAAAAACTTTGAACATTTCAAATCCCAGCTCCATTCCTACCTCTCCCATAACTGGAAATGTAATTGCACCCTACCTACTTAATCCTGCTAATGCACCTATTCTGCTAATTGCCTCCTATACATGTACTTCCTCATGTACCTCTACACCTTGCTGTCTTTCCTCTACAGCTTCCCCTCTCTGAATCTAACGTAATATAACATCAAACCTTGAATGTATATAATGTAAATACTGCACATAACTTTGTAACTCTACTCTCTCTCCCTATCTGGAAATTTTCTCTTTCCTTTCTACCTACATATAAGGTTCATGCTAAGAGATGCTGCTAACTAGCTACTATAATCATCCCTGACATGTGTGTACTCCACTTTTGCTACTAAACAACTGCCTCTCTCTACTTACACCAGATTTCTTTTTCTTCTAAACAACCACCTTTCTCTCTACTACTCAACTGCCCCTCTTTTCTTTCACCAGAATCTTGAATGTATACTTAGTACACACTGCACTTTCCTCCTTTACTTCTTCCACATACTACAAACCTAGACTTCTATCTTTCAAATATTCAGTCTTTGAAACAATTAACAGAAGACTTACAATTTCATAGCTTTTAAATATGTCAGCTTATTCCACTGCCTCAGTTCAACTTTATGCTGTGCAAATGGCTCTCTAAGCAACTACTTATATGTCATGAAGGGAATTCATTATTTTTTCAATTGTATTTTGCTATATATCAGTATATAATTCTACATTTGTTTTAAATAATCACAAGTTTGATTTTCTTGTATGTAATATGGAGCTTTTCTCCCCGGGCCTCCACTGAAAACGGGCTCCTTGAGCCCAGTGGACCTCCCCAGTTATCAAACTGGAAATAAATAAATGTTTCATGCCATTTAGGAGGTATGCAGAGTTATTATCTGGAGCCCTCAATGTGGTGTTCTTGGCCTTGCAGAGTGAGCTTATGACCTATTCCCTAGTGATAGTTGGAGGGGTGGGGGTTATGTCTGATGGAGTCCCCCCCCCCCCGTGGGATTTCTTAATGGACGACCGGGCTGGGGGTGGGTGGAGGACTGAAGTTGAATTTGCAAGCCAGTAGATGTGCTACATCTTCTGATTCTGGGTAAGTGGCTGCATTCACAATTAGCTTTGTACATCATTCATTACAGTGTTTTACGTTATGGACATGGCTAAAGAAAGTCTTGTGGTTGTCTTTGGCCTCAAGAGGCTATTTTTACCTGAAAACTGAATATACTACACATGATATGCTCTCTGAGTTTGTTTAGATTTTTAACACAGTTTTTATCCTTCTGGGCATTGTACTGCCTGACTTTCGCTAAGACTTTCTTCCTTATGATGTATAACCTATTAATCTTTGGATTCCACAAAGATGGCTTGTTTTTTTATTTTGTTCTGAACTTATTTCAGGTACGTACAGTTGTCTTTTGCATTTATAAACAATAATTGTACACAGCATCTGTGATCAGTTCTGTATAGGCAAAAGTATTCTCTCAGGGTTTGGGGGGGTGGGAAGGGGCTTGAAATTTTGGCAAGCTGTCACTAATAGACAATTTGCATTAGAATAGTTTCTACATGCTATGAGGGTAGCACGTTCTTTCATATTATTGAGGACTAGGTACAGTATGTTTGCTCCCCAGTGGGCATCTGGACTAACTGATCCAGGGTGTTAGTGTTTTTGCAGTCCAGAAATCTCTGGGCCTGCAGGTTTGGGGTAACGTATGATTCACAGTTTATTGTGAGGTAGTTAAAGTCATCCATGAATGTAGCATTGGGTTGAACTTTGAGTATCGCCACTAAGTTTAAGCAGGACTTATGGGTTTCCTGGGTCATAAAGGAGGGCTATAGCTAGGAACGATAAGGTATGGGACTTGGTAATTTGGACATGAAGAAGCTCAGGCTCATCATCCTGTTTGACCAGCCTTGAGGTGACCTGGTTATTGACGTATATTGAGACATCTCCATCTTTATTCCCTGCCTGCGCAGCAGCTGGTGTTCTCTCAGTGGCTTTAAACCATATCTCAGTTATTGCACAGATGCATGCATTCTCCAGGGTGAGGAAAGCCTGGAGGGAGTGTGGTTTCTTGTTTAAACTTCTGACGTTGAGCAGTAACACATTTAGATTCCCCTGAGCCAGTTTTACTATGTTGGAAAGTTTGTCAGTTTGGCATTGCCAAAAAAAGGCACTATGGGGGAGGCCAATACTTTAGCCAGTATCTGAAAGCCCAGAAGGGAGAGGTACAGACCTTCCTTGGCAAAGCAATGTGGTCTGTCAACCATATCATGCCATGCTGACAAATACTGCACCCCCTTGAAATGACACCAGAGACCAAGCCAATCATTGAAGTCAATCATATGGTCAAGTTCTGGCATCACCCTTGGTGAAGGTAGAATGCTACTTAATGCTAAGCTCATACCAGCCTGGGTGACACAGAACAAGAGCTCTGTAATGTTTCTCATCATATAGACCAAGGAGGTAGGCCTCAGGTCATTTACACCAACAATGGACTATGAAAGAGTCACACTGGTACCTGTGTGGCCAATGGCCTGAGAGCAGTCCTCTTGCGGATTCTGGCCGTTGACAGACAACTGGCTGTGACTTTCTCCTTATTCAGCCAGGTGGGACATCTCTGTGACTTGCAATGGAGTATCCTATGACTAAAATATTGGATTGTGTAGTGGCTTGCCTTGTTGGCTTTGAAGATGAGGCTTCATGCAGTTTGGCTGTGTGATGCAAGTGGGTGTTGTTTTGGTGAAGTGCTTTTGGGCTGCTGAGGATATTAGCTGAAGGTCAAATGTCTGGGAGGCCTTTCTGTTTTAGGAAGATTACTTTTAAGAGCCCCAACATATGTGGGTCTAATCCATACCATGTGTGGTGGGGTATATGTGTGTGTGTGTGTGTGGGGGGGGGGGTGTACTGTGTGCATTTCTGACAACCTGGTTGGTATTGTTTACACTTGTATGCAAGAGTTTTGCCTCCAGTGACATTAATATTATGTGAGATATGTATTTACACAGTTTGTTAGAGAATAGCTGGTTTGTCAGTAAAAATAAGACAAGTGCTACATCACATCAGGACACCCATACCCACCAAGCTGGCTGCAGATGTAGCAGGAAAGTTCATGTCCATGGTTTCATGCCCAATTTGGTCAGTCAGTAAATTCTTGCAGGGGTGAAGAGTTGTAACAGGAGTATCTAATCCTAAAGCACATGGGGCACTGCTTGTTCCTGTGCAAACTAGTTTCTCTTTTCACAGTCTAGTAAAAGGGTAGTCTTGTTGGGGAAAAAAGACCAGGAATGCAACAATTAAATGCCAGCAACAAATACAAAGTAGACAATTTCCGGCAACACTGCCTGGACGGCTTCTCAAAGTACTGATTTCAGAAATCAGCAAACAGCACACTATTGGAGACCTTTAAAATGATTTAAAGTGCAAAGTCAACAAATTAAACAAATATAGAACTGCAGCACTGTAATTGTTAACTGAAGTGCAAAACAATAAACTGAATTTCTTATCTACCAAGGATGACAAAGGATTAATTCAGGACCCTCTCAGAGTGTGGTGAGGAGCCCGAGCAGATTGGAGCTCTGACAAAATGATCAGGAGACAACTTATAGTAAGGGAGGTTTACTCAAGAGCAGCATGGTTTAACTGGCTTACTGGGTGTGTACTCCATATAATGGATCTATGGAAATCAATGGGTGGGAAAAGTAGTTGAACAGCCTACACAACTGAAAACAGCAATGAAAGAGGGAGGGAGAGATTTTGGAAGTCAGAATTCCATAAAGGGTGGAAGCCAGACACACAGGTTTAAACCATAACATGAAAAGGATGGGAGGTTATGGAAAAATTCAAGCAGTAAGAAGTAGACTAGCTATAGAGGTATCCAATCAAATAAAGCCAGTGTTGGAGATGTGACTTCAGAACCTGCAGCAAATCATAGTTTTCTTAGTCCTGGTCAATGACACCAGGTATGTTAGAATTTCAGAAACTTTAGTTTTTATAGTGGGGGAAAACTGTAACTAATCAGCAGGGAGCAGCAGGAAGAGCAGTACTTAATCAGTAGGGGCTGGGGCATACATAAAGAAAGGGAAAAACAGTGGCAAAGTAAACAGAAAAGAAATGGGATGCAATTTTAAGCAAGTAAATGACAAGCAAAATATAAGACTCTAGCAGCAAAACTGATATGTAAACAGATGTAAAGGAAATGAAGCAAAATTTACAATACTGCAATTCCACTCTATAGTCTAAAGCACCAGACAATGTAAACATTCACCAGTAACACTGTTTATAGAAAAATGCAGTAATAAATGACTAAAGAAGACTCAAATCTGGCAGCAGTTCACAGTTCTGCCACTACTATGAATGAAACTAAAAAGACTAAGGCCCCAGACAGAGTTCAAAATACAAATAGCTAGCTTTTACAAGTAACTCTACTTATGGAGATAGAAGTGCAGTATAATGTATAAATGATGTTAGGATCTTCCTGTAATTCACAATTTTCACATCAAATGCAAATGAAACTACAAGACTAAAGTCCCAAGGCAAAATAAAAAAATGCAACACTTTTTTTGCTAAAACATGGAAAAATAGGAGAAACTACAAAAACAGTATCACCATACAGGTAATTAAAAGTGGAACTGAAAATATTTAAGCAAAACGGAAATAAAAACTTTTTTCTTCGCTTTGATGAGAAGCTCATTTCTCAAAGTTCAGGGCTGCCCATGCCTCTCAGACTCTTGAAAAAAAGACCCAGGGTGGGAGCAGAAGACCTTAACCATTATGCCAAGTTATAGCGAGAACAGTCATGCATAGGCAAGTTTATGAAAGATTAAATGTGAGGTGAACGGAGGTTAGGGGAGGCATTAAGGCAGGACTACTTAATTTTCGTGAGTTTTTTTTCATCAGTACACAAACACCAAATTTCATTTTGGAAAAGAAAAGGAAAAACAATCACATTTTTTGAGGCAATTGCCATCTGTTGGCAAGTGATTTATTCATCTTCCCCATTGCAGACAATATCTTGATTATACACAAGGTTATCAAATGACTTGTGAAGTGATTTTAGACAAGACAATTTTTCTTGTTTTATTAGTAATTGTGTAACACAAAGGATTATGGTCAGGTCTCCGATCATAATTATGTGTCCGGGAAATATATGGTTTGAATCAGTTAAAAATGTGAATCTTGACATCCATGTTGAGAATACATAAGAGTTACGATCGGAGAAACCCAATCATAAATCTTTCTATTGCATGTTGCTTAATCAGCAGCATGTACTACCAGACAAAGAAAAAAAACAGCAGGAACACAAAGTATTTTACAGCTTTGAAAACCAAAAAACACTTAGTAATACCACACAGAGTGTGGGTAGAAGCAAAGGTACCTCTGATGAGCTGACTGCTTTAAAAGTTGTTACTGTGCTCTCTGATGCACATTTTGCTTAACAGTGTAGCAGAGAACAGCTTTTAATGCTGTTTTAGCTTCTGCTCTGCTGCATTATTGTGGTGCTGGAATGGCTGTTGTTACACTTTAGCATGAGACTACAGCTAACAGCACTTAGTTGTTAGTAACAAAAGCTTGTTAAGCACCTTTCTGATGTTAGAAAGGTGAGTAGCAAGTTTGTTTTCTCCCCCAGTTTCAGGGCATAATTGTGGCTTTCCACACACTAGATATATTTTCCTTTACTATAATTTCCCAGAAGAATTTGGCTATGAATGAAGGGCTTGAGCATTCTAAAACATGACCTTATTTATAGTGTCTACTTTGGGTTTGTAAAACCCATAACACATTCTTTTTGAATATTCTGACAAGCATCATTACAGCGTCACTTTTTTTTCAGTTGCACACTCTAAAGCATAAAACTTCAGAATGGTTCATTGTGAAAGAACTGAAAACAGGAAGGCTGAGTGTTGTTTCAATGAATATGGTTTGTCTGAAAAGCATACAGCTATAACAGCCATAACAAAAAAAAAAAGTTTAATGTGGGAGCTTCACCTCCCACTTCAGCCCTACACCCCACTTCCGTAATATATTAACTCCATGGTGGCCAAATCACAGGATGGGAGAAAATTCAGAGATGAATAGTTTCTCTAAGTCATGTCTGACAGATCATGTTTTGATCAACTCTTACTTGGTGAAAACTACTACTACTTTTTACATCTAACAGTAGGTAAATGCATGCAAGGTGATTTGTCTTGAAAGCAATGACATGCAAACATGTCAGTCACTTATTTTGCAAAATGGATAACCATTTTAAATATGAGAGCTCGGAATGCAGAGTCTCAATGTGGAAACCAAACCTGCTCAAAATCCAGATTTACATATACTAAGTCATGGACTACCATTACTCAGAATATTTCCTTTCTCCTGAGGTATGGTGATACCAGAGTTTGTATTCAAGTTCAGGGAGTGGTTGTGGGGAGAACAATGGTGTTCAATATTAGCTCTTCCCGTGTATTTTCATTTTTCTTTGTTTTTTCATCTCAACAGACTAAACATTGTGAATCCTGACATTTAGGGAGCTTGCAAAATTTAACAGCAGATATGTGACACACATATATCAAAGTATGAAGCCTACAGGCTCACATCTGTTCTTGTTTTATATCGGGTATTGACTTTACTTAGTAGTCTAGAGATGCCTAAATTGTTACAATGATGGTTAATTAAGCAAAGAATAAGAATGTGTTCCAATTTTGAATATCTTACCTACAAAAGCAGCCATCTGCGCTGCAGTTCTTCCAACAGAGTTTTGTACTTCAGTATCAGCTCCAGCTTCTAGTAACATCCAAGTTATCTCTGTATTACCTATATCATAAAGAGACAAATCATCAGAATTTCAGTAGCATGAACTAATCTGCATGTTCAATAATCAATAATGCTGTACATTGATAAGACTAGACTCTCAGAGTAAAAATGTAAGGGTTGTTGTTCCAAAAATTATCTTTGACGATAAGGGCGAGCTGGGAAACAAAAATATCACCAGTGATAACGGTGGAAATATGACATATGAAATATAAAGCGGATTATAATACTGTGCTTTATCTAATTCCAAAACAGCCACCCTTCTTCAATGACATACAACAGTTAACAGATCAGATGTGGAATAAAAAGTTCAAGAGCTACAGGAAGTCCTATTGGTTTGTAGGTAGTTACTAGACATGCAATCCAGAAAACCATTAAGGAGCCTAGCCCAAATTTCTAACAGCCCCAAAGCATTGTTTGGTTAATTTACTTGTTCAAGGTCACACATTAGGAAAATGAAGTCTGAGGGACTCAAACCTTGTACCACAGGAAGTCACTCAACAACAACTCATTGGCTAAATCCTCTGTGGTAATGCCATATAGGTTGCCAGAGTGCAGGACAATTTCCTGGGCATTATCATTCTAACAGTAAAATCAATGATGACACACTGATGAAATGCTTCTATGCACATCATTCCTCAAAAACTTCACCGGTCAGGACAAATACTAAGTTTTCCTGCAGCCACATAAAACTAACACCACCATTCAAATTAACATTGTTACAACCATGTTCCTGTCTTTCCAACTTTTATAAACAAAAACATTTGATAAGGAGAAAGTACTGCACTGTACAGGGCTGCATCCCTGTACCCCTGCTCATTATAATCAACTACTGAGGCTACTCCATCTTGACAGAAACAGACATTTCTTCCACTAGAAATGACTGCTTTCATTAAAATAAATTCACTACTCAGTGCTCCCAGGTAAGGCACAATTTAATTCCCACTTTCAATCAGTGGCCAACTCATTTTAAAGGTAAAAACACTCCACAGGCAGCACATCTTTCAATAACAGTGCTGTTGTACAACAGTACCACTCCTTTCTTATCTAGACTGTGAATGGTTTTAACTACTGAATAAGCTCCAGAAAGTAGTTAGTCAACACACTACGTGTACTTACCCGTACCATTTATTACATCTGCTTTAACCTGGTACCAGGATTAATGAACTTGCCTAGAAGTTTTGATCAATCGATGCTGTTATAGAAGGTATGCTTTTCTTAGACTACGCCTTCCTGTTCTTGGACCTCCTCTTTTCCAAGAAATGCATCATGAAGTTTGTTCTTTTTATATTGATCAAAAAGCAACTGCAATATCACTTAAATGTCATCACTGGTTCTTCGGCTTCAAAATATCCTTTTGGTACCAGAACTTCAAATATTAGTGGATTATCTTCCAAAATCAACTGCCTCTAATACTGAACAACTTAGCTAAGTAAACTTTTGTTAGTGGGCAAGAGTTTAGCTGTATTCCTGAAATGGTCTTTTAGAAAAGTCAATAAAATGATCTGATAGAAAATCTGAAACAAATTTCATTGTGTAATTGTGTGCGTCTGTGTGCTTGCAAGACTTGAGTACAGGTTACACTCAAAATATAACACGACACATTTAACTGATGTTTCATCTGCCATTTTAGGTGGTAACTAAAATGATGGTTGAAGACCCACAAAACTTTTTCTAACATCTGCACTGGATTTTCACCAGGTGTTCTTAGCAGATTTCATCCACATCCAAAGATACAATAAAGAAGTTATGTTCTTACCATAACGTTCCATGTTTGTGGTCCTTTATCTCACCTTCTTTCTTTCTGGTTGGGTTCAGAGCCGATCTCCGCTCTGACTCGGCCACTTCTAAAGCTTGAAGAGCCCTTATCCCAGCATGCTTAGCGGCAGCTACCCAGATCTTATTTGTGATAACTAACCAATATATAGGAGAACTATAAATTACCAAATAAAGGAGGTAAGCAAATAATACTACTTCCTTGTACCAAAAAACAGGACAACAATGGTGACAAGGACTATAGCAACAGCTGAAAGCAAAGGAAACTCAGCCAAAACAGCCCAAAAAGGAAATTCCTCTCAATCATCCAGGATGGGAGAAGGAGGGAGGGGTGCAATAAGGAAGGCGAGATAAAGGATAACAAACATGGAACATTATGGTAAGAACATAACTTCTTTATGTTATGTTGTCCACCTGGCCTTCCCTCTTTCTGGCTGGGACAGCATCCCCAGCACCTAAATCCTGGGTGGCTCACTGGAAAAGAGACTTCAGAACCTTGGAACCAAAAGATGCCCTGTTCCGAGAGGCCATGTCCACTTTGTAATGAGTAATGAAGGTATGGGGAGTAGCCCATGTTGCTGCCGCACAAATAGTTTATAATGGAAGCTTGGCTTGAAAAGCTTTGGAGGTAGCCAAGGACCTAGTAGAATGTCCCTTTATCTTTCCTGGGACAGACACATTCAGAGACGCATAAGTAATAGTATTGGACAGTCATTTTGACAAAGTTACTTTGGAAATTGGTGAGCCTTGCTTACTCTGTGAGAAGGATACAAACAGCTGATCTGATTTTCTGACGTCCGTGGTTCTTTGAAGAGAAAATCATAACTGCCTGTGGACATCCAATTGATGTAACTTGTACTCTGCCTTGTTGCCATAATTTGGAAAGAAAACAGGAAGTACAATTGACTGATTCAAATTATACTCTGAACAGACTTTTGGTAAAAAGGAAGGATTAGTTCTAAGAGATACTAACCCGCCTAGCTGATGTAACAGCAATCAGGAAGAGGGCCTTCCATGATAAGAACTTCAGAGGATAAGAAGCGGCTAGTTCAAAGGGAGGGAGGATCAGGGCGGCTAGTACTAAATTTAAATCCCAAAGATGGAGAGGTTCTCAGATAGGAGCCTTAATACGATAGCACCTTTTAAAAAGGCCCTACATAGCTTGTGGGACAAGACGTTAGACCCTAGAAGGCCCACATGAAAATTAGAAATAGCAGCCTAACTCGAATCGAAGCAACTGCTGTTCCTTTCTCAAAGGTTTCTGCCAGGAAGTCTAAAATTTTTGAAATTGGAGCTGTAAAGGGATCAATGTTATTTTGCTCGGCCTAGAAGGAAAACCTCTTCCATTTACTAGCGTAATCTTTCCTCGTATTTGGTTTATGAGAAGAGACTAAAATATGTTGAAACCATAGGTGAGATATCCGGGAGCCTGGCTAGGACTGGAAGTGGAGAAACCAAGCTGTCAGCTTGAGAGTTTGAATGGAGGGACGAAGAGCATCTGACTGAAGTGTCAGGAGATCTGGAACTGGGTCCAGTATCCAAGGCTCCTCTTGCAGGTAATGCCAAAGGAACAGGAACCAGATCTGATGAGGTCAGTACGTGGCAATGAGGACCAGCTTGCGACTCAGCAACTTTGCTTTCTGAAGAATTTTGGAATTAAAGGAAAGGGGGGAAAGGAGTAAAGAATCCCAGGGGGGCCAATCGTGGATAAGTGCATCTCTGGGTGACTGCCCCGGTGGGGGAACTAGGGCAAAGTAGCTGCTACATTTGTTGTTTAGGTGTGAGGCAAAAGGATCACAGCATGGCTGGCCCCATCTGTGTAAGATCATATCCACCACATCTTGTTTCAGAGACCACTCATGGGACATGAGAATTGCCCTGCTGAGCTTGTCCACTATCACGTTGGACTTCCTCAGGATGTGCGCTGCAACCAGAAAATGCTGAGAGGAAATTGCCCATTGCCATACTCAAAGGGCCTCCTGACACAAGGGGTAAGACTTGGTTCTGCCCTGTTTGTTGATGTACCACACCACTGACATGTTGTCCGTCTGAATTGCTATATAGCTCAAATGAAGAGAGTCATGAAGTGCTTGCAATGCTAATAACACTGCTCTCATCTCCAGGATATCGATGTGCAAATGGTACTCATGAAATTGCCAAGTTCCTTGGACTGTCTGTCCCAGATAATGCCCCCCCCCCAATCTGGGAAGTGTCCGTGGTCACTGTGGCTACCAGATGAGGGGCTACAAAGGGTCTACCAAGAGTGACTAGGGGAGAGTGGAGCCACCACTCTAGATCTTTCTTGCAAGTATCCATGATTAAGATCATGTGTGACATTGGTAGATCCTGACCACAGAGTGAAAAGGAGCCATTGCAAAATCCTCATATGGTAACAAGCTAACTGGACTAGAGTAATGGCAGCCACCATCAAGCCCAAGACCTTTAGGACTAACCGTGCCTGAACCTTTGGCTTTGACAAGAGGAGAGGGGCCTGACATCAAATGGTAAGCACCCTCTGCTGTGGGAGCTTGGCTATCATGTCTCTTGTATTTAGTTGTGCGCCTATGAAAGTAATACACTGAGAGGGCAACAAGGCAAATTTTTTGTAGTTTATTGTGATTCCTAGACGTGTACAAGTGTAAATAGTGTGATTCCTGGCCCTTAAGAGATGATGCTTGGTGGTGGCAGTGAGGAGCCAGTCATCTAGATAAGGAAACACCTGGAATCCCAAACGTCGCAGGGGAGCCGTCACTACTGCCATGCATTTGGTGAGCACGCTGGGGGCTGTGGTGAGACCAAAGGGCAGAGCTTTGAATTGGTAATGACTGGCTCCCAGCTGGAAGCGTAAGTGTCTCCTGGACTGCCTGTCCATTATTATATGGTAGTATGCGTCCTGGAGATTGACAGAGCACATCCAATCATCCTGACCGTAAAAGGGTAGAATGGACTGCAGTGTCACCATCCAGAACTTGGTCTTCTTTACTGACCTGTTTAACTTGCTGAGATCCAGGATAGGTCTCCAGTCCCCGGTCTTTTTTGGAACTAAAAAGAACCTTGAGTAAGGTCCGGATTCGATCTGGTCTGGGGGGGACTTCCTGAATGGCTCTTTTTTGCAGTAAATGTTTTACTTCCAAGGCTGCTTGATCCTGAAGATTGGGTGTAACATCTGGGATTGATCATTTTTGACTTCTTGGGGGTGTTTGCGAGAAGGAAATTTTGTAACCCCTTTATATTATGCACCGTACCCACACGTCTTCTGTTATATCTAGCCAGGCTTCTGGGTACAGTGATATTCTGCCCCTGACTGCCTCCAGAGGTGGGCAGCCAGGCAATCCTTCAGGGATTCTGAAAGGGCCTGGCAGAGAACGTATCCCTGTCACCCTGTTGTAGCCCCCCCCCCGCCACAAGGCCGGTATCTCCCGTTATTATTTCCCCCCTCTGCCACTGGGGGAATTCTCAACGAGTGTCCGGCAAAGCTCCCTGGGATTTACAGAACCACATTTTACCACTCTTTTGGCCTTTGGGATAAGGCCTGGATGGAGTGGAAAAACGGACTCCTATGGCAAAGACAGTTTTGCAATCTCGTTCACTCCTGGTAAGAGTCTCTATAACTTGAGGCTCGAACAAGGCCGAGCTGTCAAAGGGGGTGTTTGTAAAGGAGGACTTGAAGGGCTCCGTAAATTGACAAAGGCGCATCCAGGAGTGTCTGTGAAGAGCCACTCCCGTGCCTGCAGCCCTACTCCCTCCATCTGCTGCATAAGAAATCAGGCGCATGGAGGAGTTAACGATGGATGTTAGGTTCGCTAGCTGGTTAGCTGACTTGGAAGCCGCTCCCTCAACTGAAGGATCCTGGACAGTATCTCCAAGCTATTTAAGGAGATCCCGCTGAAGTCTTGTGAAATGTATCAAATAGTTCAGCGACCGAAGAGTAAAGGCCGCTGAAGAGAAAACACGCTTCCCATATCTATCCATGGCTCTAGACTCCTTGTTTGACAGATGGAGAAAAGAGGAAGTCTCTGCGAGTTCCTTCTTGGTGGCTGCTGCCACCACCATAGCGTCAACTGGCACGCCTTTAGAGAGAAATGTCTTGCCCTCTGGAGTGGTGATGAACTTGTTAGGCCTTCTCGGAACGGGCTCCATGGTCTCTGCAGCACTCCATGCCTTTTGACTCACTACAGGCAAAAGTGGGTCGAAAGGCGGAGACAACCAGGAGGTGGAGGGTCAGGAACCAAATGCATCCAGATACACGGACACATCCTCAGAAGGGGCAAGGGACTTCCGGTTTCCCCACTGCCCAAGGATCTGCAGGATGTCTGAGAAAGAAACATCCCCAGAGGGGGACCGTGGGGACCATTCTGAATCATCCAAGTCTGTCAGAAGTGACTGACTCACGGGAGTCCACACGCTTCCTCTTACATTTTTTCTTCCTGGGAACCTCCTCTGAGGCATGCTCAGGAGAGGTCTCGGAAGAAGAGGGGTCACCCTGTGGGACATCTTGGGGCATCGGTTCCCTACATTTGGGAAGGAGAGGAGGATCTGAGGCAGATACTGGTATCGAAGGGGACGGAGCCAATGGTGCCGAGGGTGGAGCGGTCTCGGTAGACAGCACACTCATCACCTCGAAGGCACTGCGGTCCGGAATGGAGGCAGTCTCTGGCTCCAAGGAGCCTGGAGACCTCCTCTGCACTGAAGGCAATGTACCCAAGGTGGATGTGGGAGCCAAACTCATCTGCGCAGAGGCTCCGAGGGGGACAGCAGGGTCAGACAAGGGTCCGATGCCACTTCCCCCCAGGAACCGACGAGAGAATCTCTGTGCCCAGACCCCTCGACAGGGCGGACTATTGAGGGGGTCAGAGTAGATGTCGGAACTGACAAGGCAAGGGTTGTCAGAACAGGCAGTTCCACCACTACTACGTCCATGCACTCTGGCTCTGAACTGGACGCAGTCAGAGGAGGAATCGAGAATCAAGACAGGGGACTGGTTAGGACGACAGTGCCACTTTCCTTCTGTGCTGGGCTCGACAACAATTTAGCAAATATCGGTGTCTTGAGCAGCCTCTTCACCCCTCTCTCCACATCATCATCAGATAAACTTCTGGATGATCGAGAGGAGTGGGCCAAGGACCAGTGACTAGCTGCCACTGACTGCAACAGTGGAAACTGAGGCACAGATCTCACTGGGTCCAGCGAAGGAGATCTCAATCTCTTTTGGGTCCGGGATGGCTACGAAGATGCCGATGGAGCCGCTTGAGAAAAAAACTCCTCAGAGCCAAGAATCCACTCCGAAGGATCAGAAGATTTGGATCTAGACTTTGTCGGCACTGAATGTGGAGCTGTCGAAGATGCCAGTTTGTTATCGGATTCTTTTAAGGGCAAAGTGTCCGATGCTACTTCAAACTGGGGTTTTAATAACCCTCTCAAAATAAGTTTGTTACGCCTCTCCTGCAAAACTCGTGCACTAAAGGCATGACAAACAGAGCACAAATCCTGCAGGTGGACCGCCCCTAGACAATAAACACAACTCGTGTGCCTATCTGTAAGGAACATTTTCTGGCAACACGAATCGCATTTCTTGAACCCTGACTGCTGAGGGATTTCTTTAGACATCATAAACACCACAGATAGAAACAGGACAAACAACTGAAGAGTGCTTTTCCTTTTTTTTCAAGAAAGAAAGGAGGGGGGGGTAGCCTCAAAGTTAAACGGCTACTGTTCCCAAAGGGAGAAGGCCTCTAACTAAAACGGCTTCTTCCTAGGTAGCAAGGAAGGATAACAGGACAAGCTCAAGAAAAACGGGCCGCCGACAATAACAACAACACACAGGTAAAGGCCTGAGAGAAAAACAATGGCCTGACAACAGCAACAAGGACAGGGGTGATATACAAGAAGAAATCACTAAACTCTGATGAAATTTAGACTTAAACAACACCAGTTTTTATAGAAAAAAAATCACTACTTAGCCTGAGCCAGCAGAAGACAATCTCGCCGCTGCAAGTGGCAAACGAGATCTGGGTAGCTACCGCTAAACATGCTGGCATAAGGGGCTAGCCTCGAGCCAGTTAGGGCTCTTCGAGCTTTAGAAGTGGCCAGGTTGGAGCAGAGATCAGCTCCAAACCCAACCAGAAAGAGGGAAGGCGAAATGGACAACATAACATCTCATGTTAACATTAGAAACGTCTTGGTAGACTTACTGGTCATCTTTGTCAACTGAAATCTGACTAGATAATGAACAGCTAAATTAAAAAGTTTTCCTTCCTATGTCCTACTAAGGAATAAGATTCTAATGGGACATGCAAAATCCCACATATGGTATCACTACTGTTTGCACATATGGAAAAGAATTTCTTCCTGGCAACAATAATCCCCCTCCCCCTCTCTGTGTATCTGTGCATTTTCCCATGCCTTCCTGTCCTCTTCCATTACCTTACGTGACCGTTTAGAACCAAGTCTCATGCCCTTAACATAAATATTCTCTTACCCTTTCATTGTGTAATGTTCACTGGTTTTGTGTTTCAACCACAAGTTACGGTCCTGTAATTCCTAACATGACTTCAGCCTTTCTATGCCTGTCTATTTCTTTATGAACTCGATCAAATTTGTTTGTAAATCAATATAATCTGTAAGCACGCTCTCTTCCCTCTCCAGTATCTCAGTGTTAATTCTGAAGAAAATTAAAGAGGACCAGGTATAATAATCCAGTAGTGGCCAACTCATGTTTGAAGCAGACATCTACTGCATATGCTTTTTGCAGTAATAGAAATTTTTTCCCCCTCTTGACCAAAGTAACAGTTATGGAACCTACCACAAGTGCTCTAAAATTTAACTGCATCATACAGAGCTGTGTCAGAAGCCTTAACTAAAGTCTAGGTAGGCTATACATTTATCTTCTCAGATGACAGTTAAGGTCGTTGGACCATATGTACTATGAACTGTAAATGAAGTACAAATGTATGTACCTGCTACTCTCCTGAACCCTGCCTAATTATTAAGGGGGATAAAGCTGACATCAGCACCTTTAATAACAGCACTATAAAAAGCATTTAACATTCATAGAATGTGTAAAATACTATTAAATTCTAAATTAAAGTCTTAAACACTATTAAATCAGATTACTCTGAGAAAGCAAAGTAGTTAAATGTCGCAACAGTCTCACTGTAATTTCATGACAGACTGCCAAGTGTTTAAGTACAATTACACAGTTCATGTAGCATAGTCCGATATTTTTAAAAAAACTGATGCTCCACCAAAGTCTACTAAAATCATTCAAGCAAAATAAATTTAGGATATTCATCTGTTATAACCTTCCAGTTGTGATCACAAAATAGCCCCATTTAACCTCTAGTACTTAACTCCCCATCAATAATAACTGAAAATTATATATTTTACGTATTTCTATAAATATAATTTATTTCTGTTTTAACTTGTCTGCAAGGCCAAATTACCAGACACACAATTTGCAACCTCAGCACCACTTCTACTTTTCCGAAAGGGACTTGCCTCAGTCCTGTCCCAATTGCCTAATTTTACAGCTGCTTATACAGCAATAGTGTTTAAGCATCCGGATCTCTATACTGCACTATGAATGTAACAGTATGCCACACAACTGTCTTAGAGTACTCGCATTGCTAATACATGAAAGTTATGTACTTACCAAAATGTTAGACCAGTGTTGTCTTGTTTTCGTCTCTCTCAGCCTTTGGGTTATTGAACTAACCACGGCATTTTTACAGAAGCTTGGAGAGCTCTGAATTCTCCTCTTCCCATAATCCCTTAGCTACCCACAATACCTAAGATTGAGTTTGCCTGCTTATAGTTACCAATACTTATCTAGAAAAATCACACCAGACTACTGGACATAATGTCCAACAAAGGTGACTCCATAAAGAAAAGCAATGAAAAGGCTGTCCAAAAACAAGGTCCCTGGTTAGGTCCAACCATCCAACTGGATTCTACAAATGACAATTTAGGCTGGTGATAGAAGTAGAAATGTCAAACCAGATGAAAACAAGACAACACGGATCTAGTGTTATGGCAAGTACATAACTTTTGTATTCAATGCTGTCTGTTTTTGCTTGCTTTAACCTTTGGGACAGATTCCCACGCTACTTATAACCCAGGTGGAACTAAGGAAGGCTATTTCTGCTTATGGAAGAGCCAAAGGATGTGTGAGACCTATTATCTACATCCAACTTATAGTGAGACACAAAGGTATGAACTGTAGACAAGTAGCAGCTGTAAATATTTTGTCAATAGGAACCTACTCATAAAGGCAGCAGATGTAGCTACTGCGCTGGTAAAAATGAGCCTTTGGTTTTCCATGTAATGACAGTCCCAACATTTCATAAACAAACAATACAGTCAGACAGCCACCTGGACAGTGTTACTTTAGAAAACTCCCTGACAAAACTTTGCTTTGGAAAAGGCAAGGGAAAGTTTCAGATTTTCGAATATACTTTTTCCAGTGTAGATAAAAATCTGAGCAGACTATGAACATCTAGAAAATAAATGTAAGGTATACTTCCCCCCTTTGTTACAAAATCATGGGAACAAACAGACAGATTGACAGTCTGGTTGATGGTTGCTTCAGACACTTTAGGTAGAAAGTGAGGATTTATTCTCAAGTATACGCTATCGTTATGGAAAACCAATTATGGAGGCTTACAAGATGAGGCTTGCAATTCTGAAATTCTCTTAGCAGATGTAACAGATACCAAAAAGAGCATCTTTCAAGAAAGACATTTTAAATCTACTGTACAGGTAGGTTCAAATGGAGCTTTCATAAAAGTCTGAAGCATGACAGTAATATCCCTCCTTGGGGGACAATCTCTGACTGTGGACATAAAAGAAAGATACCCTTCAATCAAAAACACCTTGGAAATCTTTTTTGCCCTACATGAAAAATCAAAATAGCTTACAACTGCATCTTAATGGTGGAGAAACTGGATCCTTTGTGGAACAGTCCTGCTAACAAAAATCCAAAAATTAGTGGAACAGGGAATAAGGGTCCAAAACACTGGTTGAAGCCCATATGGTAAACCTTTTCCACTTACTGAGATAAGCTTTTCTGGTACTTGGCTTCTGTGACAAGGATAACATATGAATAACTGGAGCAGAAAGCCTGACATCTCTGACCACCATTAGAATTGGAGGAACCATGCAGTTAACTTCAGGGTCTTTAAAAGGTCCTGGTGAGCCTGACTGAATGTGTGAGAGAGAAGACATACACTGGGGTCCAACACCCAAAGTGAATGTACTACATAAAGCCAAAGGAAGGGAATCCAAACTTGCTGGGGCCACAATGGAGCAATGAGGATACCTTTCGGCTTGCACCTGCTGGCTTTTTGAAGAAACTTCATAATCCGAGGAAGTGGGGAAAAGGTGTAAAGTAAACCTGGAGAACAAATGTGGACTACAGCATCCCTCAGTGTCTGAGCCGGTGGATGGATCAGGGCAAAGTAACCGCTGCATTTGTTGTTTAGGTACAAAGCAAAAAGATCACAGCACGACAGGCCCCAGTGAATAAAAATCTGATTAAAGTACAGTTGTGTACCTACCATAAATGTAGATGTTAGAGTGTATTCACTGTTGCAGTCATTACACTTGGGTTATCCTGCTGGCAGTCTACCCGCAGTCAGCCTGAATTCCAAAGTCCTGGTCCGGCGTTGGTTGCTGTCACCTCTTCCCTGACGTCAGTGCGCCAGGGGTATAAAAGATGCAGCCGACACCATTTTCTTCAGTTTTTCTTGCCCCAGATGTCAGGTGCCCCCAAAAGGGTAAGCTAAAAAATTCTGATCATAAAAAAGCATGCACATAACCTTCATCTACAAGCAAATACACCACATAGGTTGTATAGAATAGAGAAGTACAGATAAGTCCCAGCCATGAAAGGGGGATGGTAGGAGGGTAACCTGGACTGCAACAGTGAATACACTCTAACATCTACATTTATGGTAGGTACACAACTGTACTATGTTCATCATGTTTCACTGTTGCAGTCATTACACTTGGGTTGAATCCCAAAGCTGAGGTTGGGCGGCTGGACCTAAATAGAATTAGGAGTGGCTATGAGGCCCTGCAGAACTGCAGTGGCAAAGCCTGCTCTGGATTTAGAGTAAAAAGGTAAGTGGTAGTGCTTTGTAAAAGTGTGCACTGAAGTCCAGGTTGCAGCCTCCAAAATGTCCTTGGTTGGTACTCCTCTGAGGAAGGCTGCTGAAGTGGCTGCTGCTCTGGTAGAATGTGGCCTAATGCCCTTAGGCACAGATTTGTCATGTTGTGAATAGCAGAAACGAATGCAGTGGCCTATCCATTTTGAAATAGTCTGCTTTGAAATAGCTTTTCCACTAAGAGTTGCTCAGTCTTTCTGAAAGCTTTAGTTTTGTCCAAGTAAAAGCGTAGCTGTCTGTATATGTCCAAAGAATGCAGAAGTCTCTCCCTCTTATTCTGCAGGTTTGGATAAAAGGTAGGCAAATGTATGGTTTGGTTAAGAGCCACAATGGACACTACCTTAGGCATAAATGCTGGGTTTGTCCTTAAGAGAAACCCTGTCCGGATGGAAAATAATAAAAGGTTCCACAGCCATTAGTGCCTGTAACTCTGAGACTCTTCTTGCTGAAGTTATTGCTAGGAGAAGAGCTGTTTTCCATGATAAGTATTTTATCTCAGCTGTATTGGCTGGCTCAAAAGGAGGCAGTGTGAATTTTTCCAAGACAAAATTGAGGTCCCATGCAGGTATTGGAGCTCTCCTTGGAGGTCTTATGTTTTTGGCCCCTCTGAGATACTGCCTTAGCAGTGGATGAGAAAAAATAGGTGGGTCCGTATTGTAATGAGCTGAAATGGCAGAGGCATGGATCTTAATTGATGAGAAGGATAGGCCTTTGTCCAGCATCTCAGTTAGGTATTGTAAAATCTGAGGAATATTTGGAGCAAGTGTGTTAATTCCTTGTGCCTGGTTCCAAGCATAGAATCTCTTCCATTTCTCTGCATAAGATTTTCTGGTGCTGGGCCTCCTGGCCTCCAAAATAACATCCATAACTGCTTTAGAGAGAGGTGTGTTCTGAATGGTTACATTATCCACCATGCAGCCAGATTTAGGGTTCTGAGTTGGGTGTGCAGGATCCGATTGTCTTGTTGGGTCAGCAAATGAGGAATTCGAGGCAATGTCCAGGCTGGGCCTTGAGACAAGCTCTTTAGGATTGGGTACCAGTGCTGGCGTGGCCAGTATGGGGCAATCAGGATCATTGTTGGCTTCTCTTGTCTGACCTTTAGGAGTACCTTGGGGAAGAGAGGCAGAGGAGGGAAGGCATATACTGTAAGGGCTTTCCAGCTGAATGAAAGGGCGTCCACTTTCCATGCTTGTTTGTGATAAGTCCAAGTGCAGAATTTCTGTAGCTGGCAGTTGTGAGGGGAGGCAAATAGATGTCTGGGCATCCCCATTTCCCTGTTATCATGCTGAAGATTTGTGGATCTAGTTTCCACTCGTGAGGATCCATGAGGTTTCTGCTTAGTTCATCTGCCAAAGTATTTGTCTTTCCTGGCAGGAATTGTGCTTGCAGCTGTACTTGATAAGTCAATGCTGTGTTCCACAAAGCCATGGCTTGTCTGCAGAGGGGGTAGAAATGTGTGCCTCCTTGCTTGTTTATGTACCACATGACTGTAGTACTGTCCGTCTTTATCAGCAGTTGTCCTGGATGAAGTAGGTCCTTGAAGGCTGTCAGGGCATTCTGTACAGCTAGCATCTCTTTTTGATTGATATGAAGATGCATTTGACTTGTGGGCCATGTGCCCTGAATACACTTTCCTGCCATGTGTGCCCCCCCAGGCATAATCCGATGCATCTGTTGTTAGTGTCTGCCTGGCTGTGGGTAAAGTGAATGGCTGTCCCTTGTTGTGGTGACAGGCCTGTGCCCACCATCAAAACTCCTATTGCAGGCAGGGAATGAGAGTAATTAATGTTTCCAGGATGTGGCAATGTTGAGTCCAAACACTTTAGATACCACTGTAATTTCCTCATATGCAGTCTTGCATATGGAATTAGTAGAATGCAGGATGCCATGTAGCCCACAGCCTGCAGAATTTTTCTTGCAGATAACTGGGTCTTTGTTGCCATGCTTTCGAAGTAAGAAATCAGTTGGCTTTGTTTGTCTGGTGTGAGATAAGCCATCTGGGCAGTTGTATTTAAGCTTGCACCCAGGAATATTATCTCTTGAGAGGGTACTAGTTTTGATTTCTTTTCGTTTACTGTGTACCCTAGGCAAATTAGTAATCTTTTTACAAACGCCAGATGCTTTAGTAGAATGTCTTGGGTCTCTGCTTGAATAAGGCAGTCGTCCAAGTAGGGATATATATGAATTCCTCTTTGTCTGCAAAATGCAATTACTGGTGCCAGGCATTTTGTGAAGACCCTGGGCGCAGTAGATAAGCCAAAGGGCAGTGCAGAGAATTGGTAGTGCATTGAGCCAGCTATGAATCTGAGGTATCTTCTGCAAGATTGCCTGATTGGGACATGCAGGTTTGCCTCCTTGAGGTCCAAAGTTACAAGCCAAGCCTTCTTGCCCAGCATGGGCTGAAGCTGCTGCAGAGTCAACATTTTGAATTTTGGGACGTCCAGAAAAGTATTTAGAATAGACAGGTCCAGAATTGGTCTCCAGGCTTTGTCCTTTCTTGGTACTAAGAAAAGTCTTGAGTAAAATCCTTGTTCCTGCTCTTGTTGTGGCACTGGCTGAATAGCCCTCATGTCCATGAGAGATGAAACTTGTTTTTGTGCCTCTGCCCATTGATTGTGTGGCAGGTTTGGCTTACCTTTTGCCTTTGAAAGGGTGTGAAAATGGAACCTGTAGCCCTGAGAAAGTATATTTAAGACCCATTTGTCCTGGGTGATCATGTGCCAATTTTGTGAAAAAAGCGCTAGCTTTCCCCCTAAGGGTGTTGCCAAAAGATAAGTACTTGGCATTGGCAGAGGGAAGTCATTGGGACTGTTTCCTATATGGCTGTGATTTGTCTTCTCCGCTTTTGGAGGTAGAAGCACCCCATTGTTTGGGCCTGTATGAGCCCTGGGGCTGTTGCCTGCCTCTAGGGCATCTGTATCTGCCTCTTTGTGGCCTGTCTGACACGGGAAAGGACCAATTCTTAGAAGGCCAGTTCCTGCTAAATCTGGGTGGCTGTACCTGTAAGAAATCCTTCACTGTCTGCATAGATTTAGCTTTATCCTCCATTTTCTTCAACACCTCTTCTGCCTTAACACCAAACAAAGTATCATGCTGTAATGGAGCATCCAATAATTTTGCTTTAACATGATCAGGCAGAGTCTGTTCCTTTAACCAAGCATGCCTTCTAATAACAGAACCTGTAACAGTGGCCCTGCATGAGGCCTCTAATGAATCATAACCACATTGCAAAGTATGTTCTCCCACTTGTTCAGCTGCATGCAATAAATCCTGCAAATCTTTGTTCTCAGAACATTCAGAATTTGTTAAAACAAAAAATGTTGACAAAGACATTAAGTATTGCTGATATTTGAGCATATGAAACTGACAATTTAAAGCCCTTGCAGCCAAGGTAGCAGAAGTGTAGACTTATTTTCCCATCTGTCCAGTGCCCTAGAATCTCTATCTGAGGAGACAGGGTTTTTAGCAGTAGCACAAAAACACAAATCCAAGCGCTTTTTACCAGTGTTTCTTTCTTTTCTTTATTAGCTCTTGATCTGGTACCTCGGCCTTTTGCCTTCAAGGATCACAGAAAGTGTATGCTTCACACATCTTTTTATACAAATGCATACACATTCAAAAGCTATTAGCACAAACAGCTTATCCAATTATACAATTATTCAATTTTAACAACTAAATCAATATTACATCAAATTCATCACACTTTACTATAAATATTATTATTAATATTCATAAATATATCTATTTTTCTACAAATATTATATAATAAAGTCATATATTTAAATACAAAATTATTATTAACAAAATCCGTATATGAACAGAAATACATTTTTTTTTATTATTTATTTCTTTTTTTCTTTATTTACTATTTTAATCGGATCTAAATAGCCAGTTGTAAATTTAATCCAAAGGGCTTTAAAGTTCCAAATTTTAAAATCATCTTTGTCTCTAGTTCAAGTAACTTATAAAGATAATAATTCCCTCCCATGGAAAAGGGTTTCCCCAAAACACAAAATTTAAGACAATCGGGGGAACCACCATGTTTTTGAACAAAATGTTGGGCCACAGGACTACTTTCACTATGATTTCTGATGTCTTTTAAGTGCTCCAACACACGAATTCTCACCATTCTTTTTGTTTGCCCAATGTACCAAGTATCTAAACATGAACAACTTAATGCATACACAACCCCTATAGATTTACAGTTGAAATGAAATTTAGGATTAAAAGAAACACCATTGACAGTATTCACATTTCTTACTCTATTACATAAGCTACAAAATCCACATGGAAAAGTGCCAAGGGTCATGTTACCTATTTCATTCTCTTTCAGAAAGTTAAAATTTAATACCTCTTTTAAATTCTTTCCTCTTTTATATGAGAAAGTAATATGCTTCGGGAATAAATGGCCAATTTTATCATCTTCTGTAATTAAATACCAATATTTCATTACTATTCTCCTTATTTCATCTGAAAAGGGAGAAAATTTAGTCACAAAAAACAATTTTCCTAGATCAATGTCTTCAATACATTCTTTAATTGCCACTTGTTCCTTAGTATATTTTACTTTCTTATGGCTACACAGCCCCTCATAAATTTCCCCAAGAACTTTCTTTTTACACTTTAATAATTCGTCTTTAATCATAACCTCTCTCACTTAATCTCATCTCCACATTATTCAATTCACTTTCTCTCTCTCCTAAGTCACTAGTGTGATTTAATATTCTTTGAAATTCACCTAAGGGTATTAGATGTTCCGGATGCATGCTAGTAGCATATAGGAACATATTTACTGCTGTATTTTTCTTAAAAGGTCTAAAACCTATTTTATCTACATCACTATATAGCATCACATCCAAAAAGTTGATTTTTTCCCAACTAAAGTCATACTCAAAACTTAGTCCATGTTCATTACTATTTAAAGTCTCAAAAAAATCAAAAAATTCATTAATTTCACCCTTACAAATCATAATCAAATCATCAATAAAGCGTTTATATAATATAACGTTATTCTTGTAGAAAAAGGTAGGATAAATAAATTTCCTTTCAAAGTATCCCATATAAATAATAGCATATGAGGGCACAAACGCAGCCCCCATAGCTGTCCCCTTTAACTGCAAATAAAATTCATTGTTGAAACAAAAGTAATTATGAGTTAAACAAAACTCCAAAAGATTAATTATATACGTAGTCCTGGGTCCATCTCCTGACATTTCCATTATCGCTTCCAAGCCCCATCTTGTACTGATATTTGTATAAAGTGATTTTACATCAATTGTCACCCAATAATAATCTTGGCACCACTTCACCTGGGAAATTGCTTCTAATAACTCTTGTGTATTAGCAATGTGTGCAGTTACCTTATTCAAATATTTCTTTATATGAAAATCCAAAAAAGTATTAACATTACTCAACAGCGAGCCTATGCCCGATACTATCGTCTACCCGGAGGTTTTTCAAGACATTTATGTATTTTTGGTAGGGCATAGAAAATAGGTGTTCTAGGTTTCTTAATAAACAATTTAGATACATCATTTCTATCAAAAAATCCAAGATGTTCCCCTTGCTCCAAAAGTGCTAACAATTCATCATTAAATTCCAGCGCTGGGTCCTTTCTTAACCGCTTATATTCAAAACTGTTATTTAACAATTCAGTCACCATTTCACAATATTTTAATTTATGCAGAATGACCCAATTTCCACTCTTGTCAGCACATTTAAAAATGTAATCTTTTTTTAAACTTATCAAATTTTTTAAGGCCATCCATTCCTTCTTACTCAAGTTAAACTGCTTTTTACTCTTGTCAGATTTATTTCCTTAAATACCACTTTAAAAAAGCATTAATCACAGGCACCTTCATATTGGGTGAAACTTTACTATCAGATACTATATGTGGCAATGTTAGTTTTCCATACCCAGTGTTAAAAAAATCAAAAACAGGTGTTGCCCCCATCAACTTCATCATCTATTTCCACAATGTCATAATCATAAATAGATAAATTTAACAATTCATTAATTTCACAATTTTCATCACTTTCAGAGTTACTCACTTCTAAAGAAACATTTTCAGTATTAACCATTTTATCCTGAAAGAAAATTTTTAAATACAACTTCCTAATGAAAGCTTTCAATTCTAAATATATATCTCCTATAGAAGGAAAATACGTTGGCACAAATTTACAGCCTTTTACTAAAACAGCTTTCATATCATCATTAAGAAGCAAATTAGATAGATTAACAACAAATAAAGTCTGTGTGTCATATTGACTCACTGTAAAATCATTTGAAACTATTCCTGCCCTTGCGACCGTTCCTTCCCTGATTACTTTTGTTGTTTTGAAAGAAATTGTCAGCCCTTACATGAGCTGACAAGTTGTTCGTATTCTCATTTTCTATGCTGGTACGACCATTAGAGTCCAAAAAAGTTACATTTTTACCAAAAGAAACAACTGTCTCTAGTTCAACTGAAGACGCTGAAGTGTTCCGCCATTTCTGCACACCTCTTCTAACCTTTGACCTACTACGTGTAGTTTCGTGTTGCCATGAAAACAAGATTCCAGTGTCATAATCCTTAATGTCCTGTACTAAATAATATTTCTTTTCTGTGACATTATATCATTTTCAAGTTTCGAAACTTTTTCATTAATCTTTGAGAACTGTGTCTTAAAGCAGGATTCCCCCACCACCTCAAACTGTGTCTTAAAGCAGGATTCCCCCACCACCTCATCCTGCAAACGCAGTATCTCAGTTTTAAGTTTCTCATGTGTCCTGGAATTACGTTTCACCAAAATATGAAGCCATTTGGTGGTACACTCAAGTGAGGCTTTTTTCCATTCATCGAAGAGGTCTTGTTCCTCTTCTAAAAAATCAGCCGCTGGTAGCCTATCTATTCGCAGCCCCCTCGGTGTAATGTTTAAATTAATGTATTTTTCATGGAGTCGTGTGTCAAGAAACAAGGCAATTTCTTTTGTCATTAGCCTCTCAAATTGTAGTAAACGGTCATCCGACTGGCTATTAGCTCCAACATTCCACGGATCCAAAAGAGTAAATTTCTTTTCACGTTCATTCATCAGATCAGCAAAATGTGTAGCCCCCGGCATATCAAGCTGCCCAGAAGCTCCCGCTGTTTGTGACATAATATGAACTGGTAATGCACCACGGAAAACTAATTCAGTTCCACACACCTTTTTAAACCACGAATTAAGCACAAAAACACAAAACGAAGCGCTTTTTACCAGTGTTTCTTTCTTTTCTTTATTAGCTCTCGATCTGGTACCTCGGCCTTTCGCCTTCAAGGATCACAGAAAGTGTATGCTTCACACATCTTTTTATACAAATGCATACACATTCAAAAGCAATTAGCACAAACAGCTTATCCAATTATACAATTATTCAATTTTAACAACTAAATCAACATTACATCAAATTCATCACACTTTACTATAAATATTAATAATCATAAATAGATCTATTTTTCTACAAATATATAATAAATTCATATATTTAAATACAAAATTATTAATAACAAAATCAGTATATGAACAGAAATAATTTTTCTATTTATTTCTTTTTTTCTTTTTTTTTTAGCAGTAGCAGCCTTGACCACTTTGGGACCTTGAGAGATACTTTCTGGGTCAGCAGCAGGGTTTTTATATAGAAATTTATGAGAATCTGGAACCCTGTAGTATCTGTCCGGCTTAACAGGTGCAGGAGGTAAAGAGTCTGGAGACAGGCCGGACTCTGAAAATACATCATCTACAATGTCTAGAACAGGAGAAATTGCAAGAGGTCTGTGCTGAGGTAGTAGAAGAAAGTCTCTAAGCCTTTTCTTAGAATCTGAATAATCTTGGCTCTCCCAGTGGAAATGCTCCCTCATGGTATGCAGGGTTTCCCCAAATGAGTAATAATCAGGAGGAGAAGCTGAAGGAATAGCTTCTTCAGCATCAGAATCCTCATAGGGAGGAATAGAATATCCCTGTTCTGAAGAGGAATCAGAGGAAATGGAAACCTGATCAGAGGAATCATATTCAGTATCTTGCCTAGGCCTCTTATCAGGAGGGGGATGGGAACCCCTGATCAAAGTAATTAGGTCTTCGGCCATTTTCAGCATCTGTTTCGTAGGCACAGAAGTCTGTCCTGGAGAATGCTGTACTTATTTCCTTGTCTTTAAAACTGGTTTAAACTTTGTCTTGGATGCTGAAGTAGGCTTGATATAAAGTTGTATAGGTCTGAAAACACCCTCAGAAGCCGATGCCTGCTCAGCGGCTCCGGACCCATCTGAGGGATTAGTCTCCAAAGGGCCAATACCTTGAGTATCCAGAGGCCTAGTTGTCTCCACGTGGGAGTCAGAGGCAGCCTGTGGCTCTGAGGTAGTGGGAGTCAGGGGCTGCGAAAGCATCTCATTGAGCACCAGCGAACCGGCGACTGGCCTAGAAGAGGCTTCGTCGTCGGTTTTGGGCCTCGGATGCCTGTCCTTTTCTTTATCCTTGCGCTTTTTATGAATTCCGGTCATCTGTTTCCGCCAAAGTAATGAAAAGCAAAATCGTGTCGACGCTTAATCGTGCGCTGGTTAAATCAAGCACAAAACCGACAACTAGCAACGTTGTGGTCAGGGCCTAGGCAAGGAATACAATAAGAATGAAAATCCTTATGAGGTATTTGCTTCCCACAAGAAATACAATTATTAACTTTTTCTGACATCGGTCTGGAGCAAGAAAAAAGTTTCCCCAATGGGGTACTTAGCTTTATAAAAGACTTCGGATCTGAAATTCAATTTCGAAAATCTCAGGAGTCGGCCGACCAGCACTTGCGAATTGGTTTTGCTTTGGGCACCGCACGGCAAGAAAAACTAGAGAAAATGGCGTCGGCTGCATCTTTTATACCCCTGGCGCACTGACGTCAGGGAAGAGGCGACAGCAACCAATGCCGGACCAGGACTTTGGAATTCAGGCCGACTGCGGGTAGCCTGCCAGCAGGATAACCCAAGTGTAATGACTACAACAGTGAAACACGATGAACATCCACTAGTTCTGCTGAATTTGTCTACCACAACTGTGGAAGTCCCGGGGATATGTGTTGCAATTAGAAAGCAACAGGAAGGCACTGCCCATTACCACACTCTCATGGCTTCCAGCAGTAGGATATGATTGGGCTCCTCCCTGCTCGTTGATGTACAATACTACTGCCATGTCATTCACCTGGATGGAAATCACATTCTCGGGAAAAGAGTCCTGATAGGCCTGCAGTGCTAAGAGGAATGTTCTCATCTCCAAGATGCTGATGTGGAGACTGGCCTCTGTTGCTGACCAAGAACTATGAATGGTCTTACCTTTGAAATGCAGAAGCATCCATAGCTACTGTCACTGTTGGGGATGGCAAGGAGAATAGTTCTCCCCCATAGTGTCAAGGGGTTGTCAACCACAAACTGAGGTGTTCCCTGCAAAACAGCTTGAAACATTTGAATGCATCAAGAGGATGAGATATCAATGACCATTGAAAAGAGAGGGCCCAGTGCAGGACTCTCATACAGTATCTTGCTAGGAAGTCTAGAATGACTGAGGTAATCATCAAGCCCAGCAGTTGGCAATGGTGGTGAAGGACCTCTGATGCTACCGGATCCAGAAACAGTATCCTGGATTACAGAAATTTGGCTATCTGAGAAATAATGCCCAGGTGGCATTCAATATAATTTATTTCCTGCGTTGGTGTGAGTTGACTTTTTGCATTATTTACTGTGATTCCCAATTTAGGGGCAAGTTAGAACAAGAAGTTCCAGTACTAGACAAGAAGCTCCTTGGTTGGTGAGAAGAGGCAGCAATCATCTAAGTAAGGAAATAACTGGAACCCCTGCAGCCTGAAATACTCTGTTACCACTGCCATGCATTTGGTGAACACCCTGGGGGGCTGTGGATAGACCAAAAGGCAGTGCTCAGAATGGGAAGTGATTGGCACCCAACTGGAAATGGAGAAATCTCCTAGACTGCTTTGCTATCATGGTATGATAGTATGCACCCTGGAGATCTATGGAGCATATCCAGTCATCCTTCCTCAATACAGGTAGAATGGACTACCCTGTAACCATTCAGAATTTCTGTCTGTCTCACAAACTGATTGACATGGCTTAGGTCCCCTGCCTTCTTCTGAACTAAAAAGAACCTAGACTAGACTCCTGATCCTGATCGGTCTTGGGGGATCTGCTGGAGGACTCTTCTTTCAGACAGTTTTTTACCTGAGCAGATTCTATCTGACTGGGTGGTAACACTGGGAATTTTACTTTTTTTCAGAGAAGGGGAAACAAAGGGTATAAAGTAGCCTCTGCTGACTATTCTCTGCACTCATGAACCTCAGATAATGACATCCCACGCTGGAGGGTGGAAGGAAAATTACCTTCCAGCTCTCTCCAGAATGTACCAGTCAGGCAACCATTCAGGACTGCTAGTAGGGTTTCTCTGTAATAGGACCACAAAACCATTGATTCTGTGGTCTGCCTCTCCATCTAGGGCAACATCCATTATAACCACTCCTCCCTCTGCCCAGGGGGATGAGTGGTATCATAAGGATCAGCCTAGTTGAAGTTGTGGAACTTTTGGAAAGTACAGTTGTGTACACTTACCATAAATGTAGATGTTAGAGTGTATTCACTGTTGCAATCATCACATTTGGGTTATCCCTGCCAGGGTAGCCCTCGGCCGGCCTGAATACCAGAGGCTTAGTATTTCTGCGTCAGTTGCTGTTGCTTCAGGACTGACATCAGGTCATCAGTGGTATGAAGTAAGGCAGCTGAAGCCATTACAACAGTTTTTCTTTCCCTAACCTGTCAGGAGCACCCAAGTGGGAGCCAGGTTCTGGTGGAAGAAGCCCACCAGTAGAAAGTAAATACCAATATGTCCCTTGTAAGGAAAGAGAAGGAAGAAGAGGGGGATGGAGGGAGGGAAACCAGGACTGCAACAGTGAATACACTTGAACATCTACATTTATGGTAAGTGTACAAAACTGTACTAAGTTCTTTGTGTTTCACTGTTGCAGTCATCAAATTTGGCTTAATTCCCAAAGCTGAGGAAATGGGTGGAGGCAGTCAAGGAAACTAGGATGCCCTGCAAGACTGCA
Source organism: Protopterus annectens (assembly GCF_019279795.1). Taxonomy (NCBI): domain Eukaryota; kingdom Metazoa; phylum Chordata; order Ceratodontiformes; family Protopteridae; genus Protopterus; species Protopterus annectens. Next base: position 264,288,853 of record NC_056731.1, on the reverse strand, counting down.
GAGGCAAACCCTGCCCTGGATTTGGAGAAGAGAGGCAGGTGGTAATGTCTGATAAATGTGTGAAAAGATGTCCAGGTGGCAGCCTCCAGAATGTCCCTGGGGGGGGACTCCTCTGAGGAAAGCTGCAGAGGTGGAGGCTGCTCTGGTTGAGCAAGTCCTGACCCCCTTGGGAGGAGGCTTTTGTTTGTAGCAGAAATGGATGCAGCGTGCTATCCATTTGGAAATGGTTTGTTTGCAGATGGCTTTGCCCTCTGCCCCTGCAGCAAAGCTGACTAGCAATTGATCAGACTTTCTGAAGGATTTAGTCCTCTCTAGATAGAATCTGAGCTGTCTGTGCACATCTAGAGAGTGCAGGATCCTTTCCCCCTTGTTCAGTGGATTAAGAAAAAAGGTGGGCAAATGAATGGATTGGTTGAGAGCCATACTAGACACCAACTTGGGCATGAAGGATGGGTTAGTTCAGAGGGATACCCTGTCAGTATGGAAAATGAGGAAGGGTTCCACGGCCATGAGTGCTTGCAGCTCGGACACCTTTCTGGCTGAAGTGATGGCCAGAAGGAAAGCTGTCTTGCAGGAGAGAAATTTGAGCTCTGCCGAAGAGGCTGGTTCGAAGGGGGGCAGAGTGAACTTTTCCAACACAAAATTAAGGTCCCAAGCTGGGGTTGGTACTCTTCTGGGTGGCCTCAAGTTGCTAGCCCTCTTAGGAACTGTTTGATAAAAGGGTGTGAGAAAAGGGGCTGCTCAGTGGGAACATGAGCAGAGACAGCAGAGGCATGAACCTTAACAGAGGAAAGAAAAAGAGAGGCCACTGTGTAGCAGGTCAGCTAAGTAATCCAGGATGAGAGGGAGGGAGGGCTGTGCCATATTGGCTTCCTTAGTCTGAATCCAGGTGCTGAACCTTGGCCTCACGTATAACATCTAGAACATATTTACTGAGTTTGGCAGATTGATCTGGGGTTAGGGAATAAGCCAAGCGGTCAAACTGAGTGTCAGTAATTGGGGATGCATGAATTCCCCTTCCCTCTGGATCAGGAGGTTTGGAATCTGCGGAAGATGCCATGGTGGCAGAGGGGGCAGGCTGTGCAGCAAGGGGTACCAGTGCTGGTGAGGCCAGTCTGGAGCTATAAGAACTGTCCTTGTTTTTTTCTCCTTTATTTTGAGCAGTACCCTGGGGATGAGAGGTAGTGGAGGGAAGGCATAGACAGAGAGATTGACTCAGGGGAAGGGACAGGGCATCCACTTTCCAAGCCATGCAGTGATGCTTCCTGGTGCAGAACTTGCTGAGCTGATGGCTGGTGTGGGATGCAAAGAGGTCGACCTTCTGGGTGCCCCATTTCTGAGTTATTAGGGTGAAGGTTCTTCTGTTGAGCTGCCACTCATGTGGGTCCAGAAGACTTCTGCTTAAGTGGTCTGTCAGAGAGTTGAGAGAACCTGGTAGTAATTGTGCTAACAGGTGGAGTTGCATGGCAGAGGCTGTGTGACAAACAGTCATGGCCAGCCTGCATAGAGGGTAGGAGTGAGTCCGACCCTGCTTGCTGATATACCACATCACAATGGTGTTGCCTATTTTGATCAGGAGAGTCCCTGGGGAGAGAAGGGGCTTGAAATCAATCAAGGCGTGCTGGACAGCCATCATCTCTTTTTGGTTGATGTGTAGATGTATTTGCTGTGGGCTCCATTGGCCCTGCATGCACCTGCCGTCGAGGTGTGCACCCCAGGCATAGTCGGATGCATCAGTTGTGAGGATCTGGGTAGCAGGGGGTGGCGAGAAAGGTAGTTCCTTGTTGTGGGAGCATGCTGTTGCCCACCAAAGAAAATCTTTTCTGAGGCAAGGTATTATAGGTATAAGAGTTTCTAGGTCTTGAGAATGTTGACATCAAAGGCTTTTTAGGTACCACTGAAGTTTCCTCATATGCAGTCTGGCATATGGAATGAGTAGTATGCAAGATGCCATGAACCCCAGAGCTTTCAGGATTTTCCTTGCAGAGAGATGGGGGGTATGGTGGCTAGTTGACAGAAGTAGGCTGTCAGGAAAGTTTGCTTTTCTAGTATAAGGAATGCCATCTGGGATCCTGTGTCCAGCCTTGCTCCCAGGAATATACTCCTTTGGGTGGGCACTTGTTTGGATTTCTTTTCATCGATTGTGTACCCTAGGGAGGTTAGTAGGGACTTTACAAAGGCCAGGTGCTTTTGCAACTTTTCCAGACTGTCTGCCTGAATTAGTAAGTATGGGTAAATCTGGATATTCCTTTGCCTGCAAAAGGCAATGGCCAGAGCCAGCCTCTTTTAGGTCTAGGCTGACTAGCCAAACATCCTTGAAGAGCAAGGGTAGCAGCTGCTGGAGGGTGAACATTTTGAATTTTGGAATCACAATCACCAGGAAGGTGTTAAGAATGGATAGATGGGGTGCCCGGTGCCCTCTTTTCTGGGTACCAGAAAAAGTCTGGAGTAGAAACCTTGGCCTTTCTGTTCTGCAGGAACCTGCTCTACTGCCCTCAGAGAGAGCAGGGAAAGGACTTGCTTTTGCGCCTCTGCCCACTGGTTTGAAGGTAGATCTGGGAACCCTTTTGAAGTTTGAAGGGTGTGGAAAGAAAATATCCTTGGGACACTATGTTGAGAACCCAGCGGTTGGTAATGGTGGCCCAGGTGCTTGCGTGAAAGGAAAGTTTTCCTCCTAGGGGTAAGTGAAGGTGGGCAGAGGAAGGGGGGGGGTGGTGAGTCATTGTGAGTTCTTATCATAGGGGCGAGGCTTAGAACTCCCTGGTTTTGAAGTGGAGGTAGTCCACTGCTTAGATCCCTGCATTCCCTGTGGCTGTTGTCTTGGTGGAGGGGGGGGGTCTGGATCCCCAGGGTCTGGGCTGAACTGGCCTGGTGGGAGCAGGAAAGGACCAGTGCTTAGTGGGACAATGCCTGCTGTACCTGGGTGGCTGGACCTGCAAGAAATTCTTAACTGCCTGCACATATTTTGCTTTTTCTTCCATCTTTTTTAGGACCTCTTCTGCCTTAGTGCCAAATAAGTTGTCTTTGTGCAAGAGGGCATCCAATCATTTAGATTTGACATGGTCTGGCAAGGGCTGTTGCTTAAGCCATGCATGCCTTCTAAGGACAGATCCAGTGACTGCTGCTCTGCAAGAAGCTTCTAGGGCATCAAAACCATAGTGCAAGGTGTGTTTAGTTACTTGATTTGCAGAATGCATTAACTCTTGTAACTCTTTAAATTCTGCACAAGCAGGAAAGGAAAACATTTTTGTTTGAGGCGTTCCAGGGTATGTTACTGAAATTTTAGCATATGGAACTGACAATTTAGTGCTCTGATACCAACAGTAGCTGAGGTATATACTTTTTTACCCCATCTGTCTAGTGCTCGGGAATCCCTATCTGAGGGGTGTGATTCTTAGCAGTGGTTGTTTTAATCCCTTTAGGGCCTTGAGAAATTACCTCAGGGTCAGCAGTAGGATTTTTAAAAATAAATCTGTGTGAGTCAGGGACTCTGTAGTACCTATCTGGTTTTCTGGGTGCAGAAGGGTGGGTGTCAGGAGTCAGACTGGATTCCAGGAAAACATCCTCCACAACATCTAGGACTGGGGGGGTGGTCAAGGGTCTGTGCTGTGGAAGATCTAAGAATTCCTTAAGTCTCTTTTTAGACTGTGGGTAGTCCTGACTCTCCCAATGGAAATGCTCCCTTAAGGAATGAAGGATTCCCCAAAGGAAAAAATCCTCTGGGGGAGAGGCTGAAGGAATGGAATCCTCTGCATCAGAATCCTCATAAGTAGAGAGGGGTTGCAAGTCTTCATATTCAGATGCATCAGAGTCATCTGACTCTGGTTCAGACACAACTACAGGGGACAGATCTCTCTTCCTTTTGGAGGGGTAGCTTGGCTTCCCCTGATCAGCATGACAAGGTCTTCTGCCATTTTAAGCATTTGAGACTGGGGCAAGGAAGCAGGTGCCTGAGACTGGGTCGTCAGTTTCTTGGGTGTGGTTCGTACCCTGGGCCTAAGAATCTTGGTTGTTGTAGTCATGAAAGAAGATGTCAGTTTTCGGTACTGCGAAGGACTTCCTCGGATGCCGGTGCCTGCTCAGCGGCTCTAGACCCATCCAAGGTAGAGACGACCGCAGGATCCTTAGTCGAAGAAGAGTTTTACGGCATACCGGACTCCGAAAGGGTCTTGGTAGCGGCCTGCGAATCCACAGAAGTGGGCATCAGGGGCTGTGAAAGCACCTCACTGAGGACCGGAAAACTATTGGTAGGTTTGGACCTGTGCAGTCTGTCTCTGTCTTTATCTTTATGTTTTTTCAGAAGATCTGCTGTCAGATGGTTTACTGAAGCCATATCGGAGTTAGAGGAAGGTAAGCGAAAATATCTAGGTACAATAAGGGCCTGACGACGGAGAGTTCTGGCATTAAAGCACAGAAGCGACAGCTGGGGACATTTTGGTCTGGGCCTAAGCAATGATGCAGTAAGAATGAAAAGTCTCAGTGTGGAATTTGCTTTCCACAGGCGAGACAATTGTTAACTTTTTCTGACATCAGTTAGTGCAAGAAAAAAGGATCCCCAACGGGGTACTTATCTTTATAAGACTTCAGCATGAATTCGGTAGACAAAACTCAGGTACTGTCTGACCGGCACTCACGCGGACTGCTTCTGCTATGTGCTCCACAGCAAGAAAGACTGATGTAATGGTATCAGCTGACTTCCCTTGTACTACTGACGACCTGACTTCAGTCCTTAAGCGACAGCAACCAATGCAGAAATACTAAGCCTCTGGTATTCAGGCCAGCCAAGGGCTACCCTGGCAGGGATAACCAAATGTAATGACTGCAACAGTGAAACACGAAGAACATCCATAGCTTCTTCCCTCCTTTCTGGTTCCAAGAAAAGGTCCCTTGTGGACTGAAGAAATGCATTCCAACTGGAAACAGGGTCTTATCTTTTTGTTTGCTCTTTGTGGGCATTTCCTACGCTTTAGGTCTGAACAAGGACAAACCGTTAAAGTGAGCATTGAAGAAAGATGTCTTGAAGCCTTCTGTGAAATCATATAGGAGCATCTTGGAGTGCTGGCGAATAGAGATGCCAGTGCCTGCTACCCCGGCTGTACAAATGGCTGCACGGGAGAGACAATGAATGGATACATTACTCCCACTAAAAAAACAAGGTCTATAAGCTCATTAGCAGGCATCAGCACCCAGGAAGTGAAAAGCCAGTCCCAAACACATATAGGAATACAGACTCCTCAGAAGAGGGTACATCAGAGGACCAATCCCCTCACGGTTTCATTAATTCTAGAATCCCTCCAAAGGGGACATCCTCAACAGGAGATCATGAGGAACTCTCTCCCTCATCTAATTCAGAGTCTTCAGTGACAGACTCCCGAGAAGTGTCTAAATGTCTCCTCTTAAAATCCCATTTCCTCAGCATTTCCCTCTGTGAGCTTCAGGGGAAGGCTCGGAATCAGACAGAGAGCTGGCATGGTAACAACCCCTGAGGCAGGAGGATGTTGACTGCTCCTGTAGCTAGATGAATGGATGCAGAAACAGAATCTGAGCATGGCAGTGTGACCTCCTCTCTAGACTTGGAAAGGAGCATCTCAATGATCTTGCATGCCAAAGATGAGATCGGGGTCAAAGAAGTATTCCTTCAACCTGCAGGTGGGAAGGAAGGAAGGTCTTTAGCGCCAGTCCACCCCAGCTCTGGGGTCAAACAAGGAGCCAAGCTGCTGAACACTTAAGCACTGGGGGGAAGGGATGGCTCTGAAAACTTTGCAGTCAATCCCAGCCCCTAAATCTCTGCTCTGACTCTTCAGCTAAGAGACTCATCCTTGAGACTTATCCTCATCCCAATCTAACTGTGCTGGAGGCGAAAGTGTAAGGGAAACCATTGGAGATGATGTCAAAAGGACCATCAACTCTGATGCTGGTGCACTACTGGAAAGGCTCAGATCAGTGGTCTTTGATTCAAGGATTAGACTGAAACATGAGAGATTACTAGAAGGGCAGTTGAGACAGTAACTGACTCCCCCAAAGAAGGCAATGCCAGGATGATGCCCAGCTGAATCTACATCTGAAGGAACTTCTGAAAGACTCTGTGATGAATGGAAGAACCTGTAGAATGAAGCCACCAAAGGTGATGGAGAAGGTCACCTCTCTTTAAAAAATGGGGAGAGCTGTCTTGGGGTAAACAGCTTCAGAGAGAAGCATGGAAGAGTTTGAGAGTGCATTCAAAAAGACACAGGATCAGTGTCTTCAGAGCAGGAGTTTCTAGCAACAGTTTCCCAGGCTTCTCTATCCTCTGGTTGGATTCCTGTTCCTTCTCCCCTTCCTTTAGCATCTCTCTATCCCTTTTCTCATTTTGGGTTCAATTCTTTCTAGCTTCTTAATGGAAGAAGCTTCAGGTGTGGAAGGTGTCAAACACCTCACATGGGTGGGAAGAAGGCCCTTCAGAGTGAGTTTGTCCCTCCGCACATGCAAATGCTATGGGATCAAAAGAGGTACATGTCTCACAGTCAACATTCAGACCATTAAGCAGTATACACAAAGATAATATGGATCCTGTGGAGGTATTCTCTGACTGAAAGCTGGACACTTTTTAAGCCCAACCTTGTCTGACATACTGGGAAACAAGCCAGACAACCACTAGAAAAAAACTACCAAACAAGAACAAAGGAAACTATAACAATGCATTGCCAACAGCAATAAAGACAGAATAACAAGA